>NW_004955423.1:17854118-17861088 GCF_000276665.1 Chinchilla lanigera
GAAGGAGGTATTTCTTCAAGAACACTAGTACTCATGTTCACTTTCTGTCAGCAGAATTTAAATTAAAAATATATTTCAAGCTGTACTGTATCACTTTTCCCTCAGCCGAAAGTGTCAATTTTATTTTCACCATTCACAGCACCTTTCAAAATCTTGTTTCACTTTGGAACACTGTACGCAGCCTTTCATTGCCTGGGAGACCAAGTCTCTGAGTCAGCAACACCCCTTTTCCACGCATAGACACAGAGAGGGACTCTGGGTCTCCACAAGCAAGAGTCTGCCTTAGGTAGATCCCATTGCTAAAGAAGCTCTCCACAGAAAGCTAGCCTGGCGATAAAGACAAAATGAAAAAATAAACAGGCTTTGAAGAAAAAACAAATAAATAAGCAAACAATCCTTGGGACTGAATTTCTCATTAAGCCTATTCTTCATAGTCTTAGATGGATTATTAACCTTTGAGGAAATATTATGGAGCAGTTATGGTAGACAGCAAAATTCAACTGACCAGATTTCAATCTCCATTCAGTGTGTAATTCTGGTAAATTTTACCCAAATGTTTTACATGTGACCTGGATATGATAATAGTTCTTGTTTTGTAGCATGGCTTAATGCATGAAAAATATTTAGCACAGTGCCTATCACAGAGTAAGTTTGCAATAATATGATATTACATAGTCATTATTATTTCTATTACTGATTTCTAACATGGGGAAAATTATAGAGGTTTTATAGAAGATGAAGTTAAATGATATATGTAAATCATTTGTATCATGCAGAGTAGGGATTTATCAAATGCCAACTATTATTTGTAAAATATTTTGCAAATATTTTGTGGATAATTGAGGCAGCACATCTAAAGCTCAGCACGGAAGACAGAATAGATGACCAATAAATGTTAGTACCAATTGGGTATTATCTTCTCTTTCCACAGACTTAGCTATAAAAATATATGTATAAGAAACACTAGAGGTAGATTTATACTTTTTAGAATTATTCCTTTCAGCTTCAATGTAATGGAATTTTAAGGACAAGTCAGTCTTTGCTTGTGTTGATGTTAGAAACCACTCATTTCAGTTGGATAACTAAGGAACTGCCTACTAACTAAGTAGTGAACTGGCCCTTCCACCCTATGCTCACGAGTCTTCCAAACGGTCCTTTGCTCTTTGACATCTGTGAGGCTCTTAAAGTGCAATGGCATGCAGAAAACACCGAAATGACACCCAAGATGTGGAGGCAGATTTATTTTCATTGACAGCACTGAAAGGGATCATTCAAAATATAAGGCCCCAATCTCTGGTGGTCTAAGGCTTGTATGGGATAAGCAAGCAGGAAGCACAGAGGCAGAATGGCTTGGCAATTGGGGGGTGGTTTATACAATGTGCATCACAGTGACCAGCCGTTTCTAAGAGGCAACCAGATATGGAACTATTTATTACCTGGGCAACTAACAAACTGATATACACTGGCTGAGGGGGGCATTTTCCATTATAAAAGCACCCTCCTAGTCTACGCCCTTGAGGGAAAGGCAAGCTTTCTTTGGGAGATGCAGTTCCCACACAAAGCTGCTGGTGCTCAGCCTCAGAAGGAACCTCATCCTGCCTTTGGCCCTGCAGTCCCAGCGTCTGTCACTTCTTGGTGCTCCACTAGTTCTCTGCATCGCCACCATCCTCCCACACCAGCGATACCTCACCTGGTTACTGCAAGCATTTAACAGGGAAAAACCACATTTGGGACTAAGAGCATTGGGTTATAAGCCTTGGGGCCGGGGTGGGAGGAGCTGGAAGAGTTCCAGACAATCTGTTTATTTTTATTTTTTATTTTCTATGTGAAAAGCATGTACCTCCTGGTACCACAGCATAGATGTTGCTGCCAGAACTACTTAGGCCCTGGCAGTGTTCCCCGGGCTGAGTCTACTCCGTTTACAGTGATTACCAGCCTGCTTTACACCAAACTGCCCTCAGAGCAGGGACTGGCAGGGTTCAACCGCCCCATCAGCAGCTTCTCAGCTGTTGCATTTCAGTTTCAAAAACGGAGCAGATCAGAGCCCAGAGCTGGGGATATTTTGCTCTGCATGTTTCCCGCTGCAGGGGACAGGAGATAGACAGGGAATGGTCTTCGGTGTCCGTGGTGATTGTTTCCACTGTTTGTCCAGGGCTCCCAGAGGGCTCAGTCCAAGGCAAAGAGCACTGGCGTTGCAGTTGGTGAGACTGGCGTTCACGGCTCAGCTACATCATTTATCTTGTGTGCACTCGGGTAAATTACTTCAATTTTTCCAAGATCCATTTTAGTATATAAAATGGGTTTTGTAAATTCAGAATCTGCAGCACTGGTGAGAAGACCGAGTTAAATTACGGAAAGGAAATCAGCTGATGTACTTTGTCAGCTGTTGTTCAGTCCTCATGAGATAGACACATACAGCTCGCTGGACGCGGTTTGCTTGCTCCTGGAAGTTCCCGCCTGAGAGCTGTAGGTGACATAGGCAACTGGCCGTTATCCCACACATCCGTATTTCTACCGCTCGCACCAATTTTAGTGACAGTAGAGTATAGATATTTGCACAGCAGCTTTTATGACAGACTCGATGTCAGTCCCCATCCTCTGCCATCTCCCCACTATTCTGGACAGCGGATTTCTGCCTGCTGTTGCTGGTGTGTTCTCTGTTCCCTTCACACCGTGCTACTGTGTTCAGCAGCAGCTGTTATGCTGTCAGAGCCTGTCACAAATGACCAGCACAGAGGCGCCAGGTGCTGTGCTGTCAGCTTTGCTGGTGGTGTTTGTCATCACGTTTTTCACTTCTTGCCTCTGCCTTTATCACGATAACTCTGGCATTCTCACCCCTGGTCTCTTGTAAGCAGGGAAGACTTTCTCCTTTAGATTGGGCCTAGATCTAGACTTTAGGACTTGAGACCCAAGGAACTTGAAACACGAGGAGACACAACTTGAGACAGAAGCTTTCAAAGACTGGGCTGAGGAGGCTGGTGATTGTATAAAAGATGTATTTACCACCCCAGAGTGTATCTTAAGCATATTCCATCTCCCTGAGCCAGCTGGTATCCAGGAATTGGGTCTGAGCATTTCAAATTCAGCTGCCTTCTACTAAAATACCTTTATCCAGCAGCAGTTGAGGGACTGAATCAGTGTCTAAATATGTTTCCTAAATCCCAGTGCAACTAACTTATCATGGCACGTGGAAGCAAATAGGAAAGTCTCATGGAGGCATCAGCTTATCACGGGTGCAGATACTTTGTGCTTTACCACTGTAGGCCTGTCTTGATTGCATTTGGTTATATAGCTGTGTGTGTTCTGGGATTGGGAACAATTGTGAATAATGGGAAACATAAAGGAAAGTTGCCTTGAGGATGATAGAGAGAATTCAGGGCTCAACAGCCCCAAATCACAGACCTAGGGTACACTGAACAATTTCATATCTGGAAGATCTTGGACTATACACATCCAAGGGATAGCAATTAGGGATAGCAAATGTGGAGTGTGAGCACCAGACGCGTGCTTGCTGACTCCTTTACAGAAGAAAAATAAAGAATTTATGAAGGATTAAGCTTTAAGAATGTATAAGTAGAGAGACTTATGAAGCTCTTCATTTAATTATTGAGTGCACTGAGAGATACAGCACAGGAAAAACTAGTATATTCCCGTGTATGACTCAAAACTTGCTGATTGTGTACAGTGTAATTAACTGTTGATCAGTTATGTTACACTTATTCCAAAGCCATGATTCAAATCATTTCAATTAACCTTTTTGTCATCATGTATTTTCAAGTTAAAAGAAGCCTTTTCAAAACAAAGAGAAGTGTTTGCCCCTACTTCAAATTTGCACTCTTTATCATTGTGCCCCAAAAAGAATTAAAATTGATTTTATAATTTGAAACGCTGGTTTATCAACAACTTCAGTTTTCTTTATGCTTTCAAAACTCTGGAGTGAATTCTGATGACGGGGCTGCTCATAAATATTTACGCACCTACTTACATCTGTTCACTACTGAGATTTAAGTTTTTCAATGCTTCTTGTAGTTGTAAAAAATTGAGAAAAAGGTTTGATTTATTAACCTGTTTTATATGCACCATGCACAAATTGTCTAATTTGAATATATACATTTTTTTTTTGATACTGGGAATTGAACTCACAACCTCACACTTGCCAGACAAGCACAGTGCCACTGAACAGCCCTGTCTAATTTGAAGTGGAGAAACAGTAAGGTTTTTTTTTTTTTTTTTTCTCCAGTACCGGGAACTGAACTCACGACCTTGCGCTTGCCAGGCAGGCACTTTTGCCACTGCGCTAAATCCCCAGCCCCGAGGTTTTTTTTTAATTTTAAAGATAAAAGAAAGAAAACATATTAACAAACACACATACATTTAGAAAATAGCCCAGAAACAATACAAGCAGTACAGAATTTCAGACAAGAAAAAATAAGTTTTGACATATTTTATGGGTAAAGAGAAGTTACCCTCAGGACTGTGTCCCAGAGATAGCACATCTCCAATAAAGTCCTTGGCCACAGGTATGTATAAGGACAAGATGTCACATTTGGTGCTAGCCAAAGGCATGAGACATAATATGCAGAAAAAGCTGAATAAAGGCACACTGATCCTGACAACATATTAGAAAATAAAAATTTGCTCTTGGTTTAACAGTTACTACTTCTTAAGTTATTCAGCTATGAAGTAAGTATATAATGGCCCAGCTTTATTAATTTTCTCAGTTCAGAGGATAGTTTTTCTGCCCATCACCTTGAAAATCAACCACATCCTTTGAAGAAATAAAGATAAATCTCCATACACCTCCCCACGAACCTGTAGCAAATATGTAGCACAGAGTTCGCTACTCCTCCTTCCGAAGTTGAATGAAGCCTCTCTCCTCCCACAGCGTGGTGGGCATTCTCAGTACTGCAGGCACCATTCATGGGGCCTGTGCTTTTCCCTCTCCTCTCTAACCTGTGTCTGACTGGTTTCTTGGTCATTTCATTTATGAATGAGCACAGCCAAAATAAAAGCCTACATTTCCAGACTCTTACAGACAAATTTCATGTGAAAATAACAGAATTTTGGAAAACACTTTGTTCTTTTCCTCCTAAATGCGAGAAGAAATGAGTATTTTTCTGACCTAATAATGATCTCTTCTGGTTTATTTGCAGCATATTTGTGAGTAAGTAGTTGCTTCACACAGCCTTCTTAACTTGTACCAGATTATTTTATGTCACTTGTAACATCTTAGCAGCTGGTTGGGTTCTCTTTCCTTCTTGAGTTTTGATAGACTCTTTGATCTGCCTGAAATTAAGAGTAAAGGTATAAAAATGCTCCCTTTCCTTCAGCGGGAAATGAAGAGAGAGGATTGTGTTTTGCACTTACTGCTAGTCAAAAAAAATATAATTCTTAGGAGCAAATCGGAAAGTTAGGAGGAAAAACATTTTCAAGAGTACAAGTTCTGCAGGTGCTGAAGGGATTGAGCCCATCTGATCTGATGGATGTATCAACACTGACATTCGTGAAAATGCGCATGGAGAAATATGCCCCGATTTTAGAAGGCATGCCACAAAAGTCTAAAAAATAATGCCGGATTTTCCATCTTCTGAGATGGAAAAACATGTGTTTTGTTCACAATTGTGTCTGAGGGAAATGTGAATTTCTAGCCAATTGCGTTCACATGCAGACCCTGTTTCTGACATTGCTTTCAAATGCAAGCACAGCTTATGTTGTTCTGTTTGAAAGATAAATAAATAAATAAAATGAGTTTTTACAATGTACATTCCTAATATATAGGATTAGGGGGGAAGACTCACATTGTTTAAAACCGTGCATAGTTTTTCCCCTATTTAGGTTCACAAGGATGGGGGTGAGGGGTAGCAGTGTTAACCCTGTGTGTTTTACGTTTCCCTGTGGTGCCTGCATATTATGACAACATCTTTCCTCTGTCGGAGTACAGAGAGTCAAGCTCAATAACCGTGCTAGGAAGAATAATAGGCCAATGGCACACGTGTTGACAGAGATTTCTTACCCCGTGGACAGGAGATAGAAGAAATTAAATGATGAATTCAAAGGACTGAAGCATACATTGTAGTTTTTCTAAACCACCAAATATTGTGCTTTTTCTGAGGTCATCGAGTATGTGTTGGCTGTCGTTGGTGACACTGAAAAGTCCTTAGAGTCTAAATGAATGAGCTCTGGAACTGCTCCCATGATGAACCGCTAACCAATTTGTCTCAGCTGGCACTCCAAGGCAAAATTAAAACTGAAGGTCTTCTGGGCTGCACTGTGGTCTGCGGAGGAGCACTGAATGATTTATTCTCACTCATTTTCTCCACTTTCCATGCTAAAACATTTTTACATGGTCAATAAATTATGGAGGCTGACATTAACAAGATGAACTGTGGATGAAAATATGCGAGCCTGAATATTTATAAGAATGTGGAACTGATATTTTACTTTTTCTCCAACTAGCTCTGGACTTGTGGGATCTGTTAAATAAAGGCATTGGGCTTAATTCAGATTAATTTAATAAGGGGTTTTGGGAAAAATGAATCGGGTCATTAATAATGGAAAAGTGAGTACTTAGGAGGACTTTTTAGTGAAAGTAGGTGACATGTCTGTAACAAGTGAGATGCAGCACTCTCGCTCCCTGTTTTGGAAAGTCTTTGGCATTGAAACGCAGAACTTGATACTGACCCTGGTGATGCATGAGTTCTGATGTGGCAATGAAGTCTACTTTTCATCCGAAGGATCCACTTAGCATTTGGCAGAACTCATTTAGGACCAGAAAGAAGACAAAACTGCAAGGTGTCCCAGTGCTGGAGGCATTTTCTAAAAAGAAAAGGAGTTTTCTAGGCGCAGGGAGGCCCAGGGGACGGGCGGGGCAAGCAGGCCCTCGGAGCCGGCCGAGCAGGCTCCCCCAGCCCCCCGCGCCTTGCGCCCAGGCAGCGAGTTCTCCGGGAGCGGCAGGGCTCCTGGGTCCGAG
>NW_004955423.1:17867014-17878744 GCF_000276665.1 Chinchilla lanigera
TGTATTGTCTGTATTGTGCTTGTGATATGTTGTAAAATGTTGTATGTCTGTTAATGTTTCCCTCCTTTTATCCTTAAAATAAAAAAAAAAATAAATAAAAAGAAAAGGAAAGAAAGTTTAAAACAGTCAGTCATTGAGACTAGAGAGAGCTAAAATGTTCTACTGGGAAAAAATTTTATGACATACTGCAAAAGAAGAAACCTCCACATGCTTTGAAAAACAAACTCCTATAAAAATATCATCAAGAAATGAGGATTTTAGGCAGATAAGGAACAATAGCACTAGCCACTAACATTTTGTCCTGGGCTTTGCCCTCCATTTATTTACTTATTAATTTAACTATCAAGACTGTGTTCTGAGATAAACATGACTTAGGTCCTTTCTGATATTCTGTTTTGGACTCTGTTCTGTACTTATAGTAGTAGCACTAAGCATGCCTCTGTGGAATGCAAAACTCCATCCTAAATGTCTGGGCAGGTGTCCGGCAGGTAATTAAAAATGGGAAGAGAAAATCTTTGCTGAACACTTCATATGATATCGATTTATACCTGGATTTTTCATGATCAGTAATCTGAAAACTCCATGTGTTTTTCAGTCCTGAGGAGGATATTCTATTTCCTCAAATCCACTAAGATTTAAACATTGACCTTTTTTAGATGTCATCTTCCTGAGCTCTCGAGTACTGATGTGACAGTCACTTGGAGTATATGAGATGCTTGTGACCTCAGGGATCCAGAAATGAGAGATGATGAAGCTTATTTTCAGCAGGGTATTTTGGAGGGCCCCATGGGCTAGTTTCTGCTTACAGCTGCTCATAGAGCAGCTGAAGATATGCTAATAGAGCGCATGGCCAAAGTGTACGATTGTTACTTAGCACTTTATTTTAAGAGCTTTAAGCATCACTCAGAAATATTTATTGAGTACATGTATATACAGGGCCAGGCTGTTTGAATGCTGGACAGGCTTTGTAGATCTGAGGAGTGAGTAATTTCAGCTTTCAGCGCATGAAAAGGGAAGAAGGTCACTAATCCCCATGCCCCATTGAAAAGAACAGAGCATGATCTACTTAGTTCTTTGCACACACACACAAAAAAAATCAGAGTTATGTAAAGTTGGAATTCAGCCTTTGCTGCTCAAGTTACCACTCACATGTTACATATTACATATACAAAATTGAGAAATAAAAAATAACCTGAGAAGCTTAATAATTGCCACAAGATAGTCTGGATCAATAAAGTCCAAACGCCCTCCACAGCTCTATAAAGGTTACTCAGTGGGTTTTCTTGGACCATATGGATGACTTTTTACTCTATTTCTCTGCTTCATTGTATATTGCGGAATTTACCAGGCTCAGGGAGTTCCTCTGGCAGGACAGATCCCATTTCGATTTTTTGATCACAATGGGATAGAAATTTCAGGATATCAGGAAATAGACCCATCAAAGTGTCTTATTGCTTTTTCTTCTCTATCAAGTTTGATGCCCTGCACTACCCAGATCTACGCCCCATTTTTCTTAGAGTTCTGCAGAAATGTGCAAACCCTTAACTCCTGGGATGGTTTGGAGCTCTATGTCACTGATGTTACAGAGGGAGATAAAAGTTCTTTATGTGCTAGATGACAGCCAGATTCCTGCAGAAGTTGCTAGGCAGGGGATCTGTACAAACAGAGGTGAGGTGTTCTGATCACTTTATTTTTCCTTAGGAAAAATCGTAAGAGGTGTGAAGAAATTTCATGACAGCTTCCTTTTGTCTCATTTGGATGAAGAGCAGGTTTGTGTCCTCCTCTCTCTGTAGCTAAGAACATCTTATGGACAGAATGTTTATGTTCACTTGAAATTTGTACGTTGAAATTCTAACTCCCATGACAATGGCATTGGGAGGTGGAGCCTTTAGGAAAGGATTAGATCACGTAGCTGGAGCCCTCACCAAAGGTACTGGTGTCATCAGGAAAGCGACCCCATCTTCTCCCCTTTCTTCCTATCATCTGAGGATAAGTAGAGAGATTGCTGTCTGCATCCTTGGAAGAAGACACGCACCAGAACCTAACTGTGCTGCCACCATGGCCTCGGACTCTCAGCTGATGAAGTTGTGAGCAATGAGTGTGTGTGGTTTTTAGAAATTTAATTAATTAAATGTATTGGTACAATTTAGATATACACAATGATCACATTCACCATAGGGAATTTATACCTCTACAGGATATGGCTGGATGCTTCTTTTTTTCCCATTCCCCTCCCCTCCCTTCAGCCCCTCTTCCTCTCCTTATTTACAAAAGCTTTGTTTCCATTTTTGCTTTTGTTGTCATTTTTTTCTTTTCCCTTCCATCCTCTCCCCACCAGTTTCTCTTCCCATTTGAATATTTTCTTACTACTTGATGATAAGTATTATATATTTTGGTCCTTATTTAAACTTCAAGTTTCTCACACCAAATAAACAATGCAATATATACATGTGTGTCCAATTTATTTCACTTAAGAGTATGGCCTCAAAGTGCATCAGTTTACCTAGAAATGTCTCAAGCTATCCTCCTTTATAGCTAAGTAGTATTTCATTGTATAAAAAGAACAAATCTTCTTTTTCTACTCATTAGTTGATGGGGATTTGGGCTGTTTCCAGGATTTCGCTATTACAAACTGTGGTGCTATAAACATGGGTGCATATATATTGTTGTGATATTATGTTTTTAATTCTTTTGGGAAGATACCAAAAAAAGAATAGGTGGGTCAAATAGAACCTCTAGTTTTAATTATTTTGAGGAACCTCCACACTGATTTCCATAGCGGTCACACCAGTCTACACTACCAATAGTGGAGAAGGGTTCCCTTTTCCCCATAGCTCCATCAGTATTTATTATGGTTGATTTCTTGATAATAGACATTCTTTCTGGAGTAAGATGGAACCTCAGAGTTATTTTAATTTGTATCTTTTGAATGACAAGTGATGTTGAACATTTTTTCATGTATTTATTTGCTTTTTCTACTTCATCTGAGAAGTGTCTATTCATTTCAGATGGCTGAAAAGATTGTGTCTTTAAATTTGGTGGGTCTAATATTTTTGAATTCTTAATACTAATTCTAGATAGTAAACATTTGTCTGACAAAGTTGGCAAAAATTTTTTCCCATTCTGTGGGTTGTCTCTTCACTGTTGATGATTTATTTTGCTGTCCAAAAGCTTTGTTGAACATAAGTTGGCTGAATGTGTTTGGAGCTGTTTCTGCATCTTCTAATCTATTCCACTGATCCTCAGGTCTGGCTTTTTGCCAGTTAACACTCAAAAATCAATAGCATTCCAGTACACAAATAAGAAACTTACTGAGAGAGAAATTAGGACACCCACACCTTTCACAATAGCATCAGAAAAATGAAATACTGAGGAGTCAGTCTAACAAAGGAAGTAAAGATCTTTACATTGAACACTACAGTACTCTGAAAAAGGCGATTGAAGAGGATATCAGAAAATGGAAAGATATCTTTTGCTCTTGGATAGAAAAATCAACAGTAAGAATGGTCATATTCCCAAAATTGTTACACAGATTAATGCAATCTCGATCAAAATACCAAAAGCATACTTCAAACAATTACAGAAGACAATCCTAAAATTTATTTGGAATCAGAAGAGACCTAGAATAGTAAAAACAATTCTGAGCAACAAAAGCAAGGCAGGAGGCATCCCAATCCCTGACTTGAAACTATACTGCAAAGCTATCATGAGAAATGTGTGATTTTTTTAAAAGCCACTCAGTTCATGCAATTCTGTGATAGCAGCCTGAACTAAGGAAGAACATATAGAACAAGAAAACAGAATCATGAGCAAAGGGCTCTGAACAAAGAATTTGCAGATATTGTTTCTTTTCTTCTATGCAAATAAGCATCACAAATTTAGGACAAGACTGCCATGATTTCGGCATACTCTCTGAATAATGGTTATAATCTAATTAGACCACGCATTGCCATGAAAAGTATAAATCATTACATAAGGGTGCCAGAGGTTTTAAGGTCTTAGGTGTCCAGGGGCTTAGTCCCATAGGTATCTTGGCTAAAGTTCAGATATATTCTAATGTCCAACAACAAGCAATAGGAGTATATTGTCTTCACTGTGGCATTTATTTTATTTAGCTACTAATTTATTTAATCCTTCTGTGGAAGGCCCTTAACACAGCACATATTGAAAAAATTTATATTTATTTAATAATTAGCCACATGAACAAAGAACAGCCACAAGTATGCATTATTACTTCGCTGGACTCAATTGCTAATACTTAATACTGCACAGAATCAAAACAGAATGTCACACATTAAAATAATTTCTCTTCAAGAGAACAGAACTCTTTGGAAACTAGCAAGTTTAATGTGTGTTCCTTATAAATAGAATTAAAAAAAAAAAAATCCTAGCATCTTCCACCCTCACTTCCCAGCCTCAGGAAAGAAAGCTCCTCCCGACGCCTGCAGGGTAAAAGTGAAATCAAGAGTCTTAGCCAACTTGAGCATTGCGGACCATGGCAGTTCTAGCTATTGGAAAATTTCACAGCCTTTCCAGGCTTAGAGCCTAAACAGATAAGAGGCACAGACTGCATAGTAGCTTGGCTTTGGAAAAGAAGTTCACTTCATCTCCCAGAGGTCCCCCAGGGTGCCATAGCCAGGGCCATCTTGAAAAAGGACCCATGGTCTGAATTTGGACTTCCCCAGGGGTCAGGAAGCCCTGCCCCTCCCCATCTCTGGAACCCCGTAGACCTTCACTGCCCTGGCCCAGCGGGCAGCCGCCTCATGAGCCAGGCTTGGCTCAGTGAAGAAACTTTAACACAAACCCACTGAACGTGCTCTGCTGTGGGGAATGAATATTCCAACAGAGATGCGAACAGGGGACGCTGTCTTCAGGAACCAGGGCGCGGGTGAGGCGGGTGGGGAGTCCTCCCTCTGAGACTAGGGGTGTGGCCAGTCATGTGCTTCATGTGTCTGCCTGCACAGTTCTTGCTACCTCTTCACCAGTCACGCACTGTCATTAATGAGGCAGACAAACAAGGCTGAGCTCCCCTACCTGCAGAGGCAAGGCAGCCTGGGGTGGTTTTGGGCTATTGCTGTGCAGCCCATGAAGCTTTGGCATTGTGCTGTGCCCCTGGCCCTGGGATGCACAGCCTAAGGTCTGGAGAGAAAACTTGCTGGGTGCTATGTTCCCCCAAGCACCTCAGCAAACAGGAATTTACCCAACTGTAGCAATGGCGCACTCCCACTAGATCTCTGATGGACCCAGCAGATGAGAAGATTGGAGCTATAAAAGCATCCCCAGGCATACACAGCTAGGGGAAGTTTGAAGGCCTGCTCCTGGGTGAGCATGGCCATAGGAGCCATAGAGAGTGATAACAAACTTCGATTGCTACTCCCCCTGGGGGGTTCTCTGCGTCTGTGACTCTTGTACCTTGTCTGATCATGCCATGCTGACAGGACTGTGTGAGTTCTATGAAACTGGTACTGTGATTACTGCGTCCTTCTCTTCCCTTCATTCATCTGGACCCTTACCTGTGTCTAATCATAGAACGTGATTCAGGCCCTTCACCAATGCTGGAGCAGCAAGTACTGGATGAGAGACCCAATCAAGTAACAGAGCCAGTATCAATGGCGCCTGAGGAAACCCCCATCATTCAACAGGGGTTACCCTCTCATGCAGGGGTAACCGTAGAGTTCTTCCCACACACTCTGCTGTCTGTACCACCCTGGCATAGCAGTTAGAGTATACTCATTCTTGCAAGATTCACAACGACAGTGGATCTTTTCAACTTTGATAAGGTACATACAAATTCTCTAATCACAGTAAAAGAAGCTCCAGGGAGATTACACTGCAGTAGCCAGCTGAAAATAGCTCAACACTGTGTAACAAATCAATACATCAAGGCATTCTAAAGTGTGTAACTCTCTAGAAATAGATTCCAAAGATGTCAAGTTGCATGAAGTGCCTGATAAAGAATGCAAAAGAATGATTCTTTTAAAATGCTCAGTGAGAACCAAGACAACACAGATAAACAATTAATAAAGCTAGGAAGACAATGCAGCATATGAACAAGAAATTCAGAAAAGAAATAGAACTTGAACAAGAATCAGGAATATTAAAAATGAAGAACTCAATAAGTCAGATAAAAATTTCAATGAAATCTATCAACAGATTAGATCAAATAATAGGATGAATATCTGATTGTGAAAACAGGTCTTTCAAAACATCCCACTCAGACAGATAAAGAAAAGTGAAGAATGCATAAAATATCTTTGGGACACTTCACAGATCAAACATTCATATCATCAGCACACTTTAAGGGGAAGAAATGAAGACTAAGGGCAGTGCATGGAAAATCATTTCAATGACATAGTAGCAGGAAACTCCCCTAATCAAGGGAAAGAAATGAATATCCAGGTGCAGGAGCTATATAGAAGCCAATGTAGACATGACCAGAAAAAGTTCACCATATTATAGTCAAACTGTCCAACAGACAGGACAAAGAATGAACTCTTAAAATTTGCAAGGTACAAATATCAAATCACATTTAAGATCAACCCCATGAGACTGACAGCAGATTTCTCAGCAGACAAACAACAAGCCAGGAAGGTATGGGATGATGTGTTTCCAAACTTGACAGAAAGAAACTGCCTACCAAGATTAGTATAATGATCAAGGCTGTCTTTCAGAATCAGAAGAGAAACAATGACTTTCTATGATAACCAAAAACTAGGGTAACTCATGACCAAGGTAGATATGGAGACTAAAAATCTGCCACTTTGTATTAGAGAAAAAAGCTGATTTAGTTGATAAAACTTCAACAGATTTATAGGTAGCCTGCAGTGTGAAAGAGTTCATTTTTAAAAAATAATACAGAGCTCTAGAATTAGAGATTATTTTCAGTGTTTAAATGAATTTAAAAGACATTAGACACATTTAGGAGTTGTGGATTGGTAGCAATGACTCAAAGAAACTGGGCATATTTCCTGATTTAGTTCTGAGATAATTAAAGAACTTGTCATTCCTAAAAATGGTTTGTTTTTGCCCCTGTCACTTTCAGGGGAATGGACTTCATAGCATGGCACTTACTACAAGATGACTATTGGGAGATATATTTGTAATGCATTTTATTCTCAGGTAGAAAATTCATGCAAGCTTTGCGGCAGTCTTGAGAGGCTGTGTGCAAGAACTCAATGAACACTGGAGTCAGAAGACCTGGGAATCAGCCTTGGCCAAGCAGGTAGCATCATTTTCTGGTGGGGATAGAGCTGCTATACTTTAGCAGCCTCTTCCCCAAACTCAAAAACACCACAAAGGGTAAGCATTTTTAATCAACTGAGGACATCAAGGCAGCTATGACAGAAAACTAAGGACACTGATGAAAGAGGATTTCCAGAGCTGCCTCATAAAAGTGGCAAGAAGGATGGGCTCGGAGCATTTGAAGTGAGGGGGCATATTCTGAGGGGAATTAACGGTAGCCTAGTAGGAGAGACCGTGCCCCTCACCTTGCTTGCTTTCTAGGCTGCGTACCTCATAGCTACATCATGGACAGCACCTGTGACATTTGTAAAAGTGACCAAAGACCCCAACACACTTACTACAGTCTCTTTATCATTATCCATATCAATATACATAAGACGAAATATAGAGCAGTCTCTCTGAAGCGGATGAGCTTTGAAACATGGACTTGGCTTGAGATAACATCTTGCTTAGCACTATTTTTTGAGTTTTTTCTTTCCAGACTATACTGCATTTTGGCAAAGATAAAAGTTTGAGGGACAGTTCTTGAGAATGCAGCAATTTCACATTTGAAGAAGGTAATTAGAATCGACACTGTGAAAGACTGTACATTTGCTGTTTGTAATCTCCAGAGAGTGATCAACAGCTGGATAAAAATTTGATAGCAACAATGCCTATATTTTAGACCAGCATTTGGTGGATTTTAAAGATTTTTGTGTGTGTGTGTGTGGTGCTGGGGATCAAATCCAGAGCCTTGTGCGTGCAAGGCAGAAGCTCTACCACTGAGCCACCTCCCCAGGCCCATTCAAAGATGTTTTCGAAGAATTTGTTTCAATTTTTTTGACATTTTCCTACCAAGAAATGGAGTCTGGGCTCTTTCCTATTCAGTGTGAGCTGAACTTGGTGACTTCCTTCATGCTTATGAAGTGTGATGAAAGTTATGATGAAGGTTAAGTAAAAGAAACATTGCCATTAATCTCCCTAAAAGTTCTTGCCCTTGCTTTGGACACACTTATCGCATCTTGCAGCCACTTTCTGCAGCAGCTGTGGAAGCTCTCTTTCAGGTCCAGTTGCACTGTTGTGCCTGCCTTAATGTCCTGAATGAATTTCAGACATTTATCCCTTGTGAATGTTTTGATTATGGGGAAAATCCAGAAGTTACAAATTGCCAAACCCAGTGAATAGGGTACATGAGGACACACCTGAATATTTCCACAAGCCAGCCTTTCCATTGGGTGGCACTTAGCAGCAGAATTCACCACATTTTTGATCACCTCTCATAAAGACCCTCAAGGAAGAGAACTTCCAGAACTGAGCCAGAAAGAGGCAAGAATTATGGGAATGGTGAGTTGTGAGGGGGAGTACTTTGAGGGAGATAGATGGCAATGTGTCTTTTACTGCAATAAATACATGAAACTTCAATACTCACCATATATTTTGATCACACCCCATACAGTGGGACGGAGTGATGCTGTGTGACTCCTGAGGTGAAGTTGGAAAAGTCTCTGCATCTTCCCCTAGAAGTCTGAGGATACTAACCATTGGTGCTTTCTCCAGCATGCCTGAAATTTGGCTACTGCGAGTCTGCCTGATTGACAGCCTACATGGGGTGATGAAAGGTGGAGAGAAAAAATAGCCGCAGAGCATCTGATCCCTGGCTGTTCAAATCTTTCCAGCTGAAGCACCATATGGGTTGGTAGGGAAGCTTCAGAGGCAACCCTAGCACTAGACTCTGTCCAAGTCACAGATAAGGAAGCTAAGATTTAGAGGAAGTAAATGGACAAGTCCATCAGAATCTCCAAGTTCCTGTGTTTGCCAGGCTGGAAAATGAGGAAAGAGAGGAGAGGTGATTCACAAAGGTCACAGAGCCCGCGAGTGGGAGCACTGAGGCTTTTCCCAGCCCTCGTTCCAATGATTAGCTACGTGCTTGTGCGTCTGTCCCGTAGCAACCAGAATTGGTTTTCATTCAAGGAGCAGAAGTGCATGGGATCACTTTTATTTTCAGATAATACGTGCTTGTATCAGGAGAAGTAGTGGGAAGGGTTTAGGTCTCTTCTCATCGATTTGCAATCTGTGTGCTCACAGTGCAGTTATTTAACTTCTGTGGACCATGTTTACATTATTTGTAAAATGAAGATAAAAGCTCACTTTGGAATATGGTGAGGAAAACAGAATTTAATGAACAGAAATTGCCTGATATAATATAAATATTCAGTAGATATATTGTGTAGAAATTCTCTCATAAAGTAACTTTATATTATTATTTAAATTTCTTTCCAGAGGGGCTAAAATGATAAAAGGAATAACATTATAGTTGAAACAGTTATAGCAACTCTGGTTTGGCTTACTTAATCCTCTTCTTAGTAGAGAAGTAGGTAATAGTTTTCCCATTTTTTGATGAGGAAGCAGCCATGGAATGATTAAGTGATATGTCAATGTTAGTTGGGATTTGAATCTTGGCAGACCAAGAGAAGAGAAAAATTATCTCTTAGCACAATCATAAAAAAAAAAAGAAAAAAGATACTTGTTACTATTTGACCTCCCTTCAAGGGCCTATGGGAGAAATAAAACCAAGTGTAGTGTATCTGATAACAGCCAAAACTTCCACCAAGCCAACTCATTTCCCAATCTTTCTGGAAAGTAAATCATATTCTATGCAGTTGCATGTGATGTTAATGTTGCTTAAGAGAATGTCTTTCTGAGATGTCTGGGACTTGTTAAGGTTTTTAGTGTGATTTTCTTATCTCGATAAGGGCTCTTAACCTGAAATGTGCAAACTTTTATGATGCTATGATCTATATTTTCAAACTGAAGCATAAGACACCGCCCTTGAAGTAGATAAACAGTGAATCAGAACTGTCTGCTTAGGTTGCAATAGACTTGTTGGATCCAACATTCAAGATATTTTAGTAATGTGTCTTGCTTGTACTATTACAGCAAGTTAGCTGTTTTTGTTGTTTTCCTGTTGCTGAGACACAATACCCAACACCCACAACCTGAAGGAGGAGAGGTCTATTTTGGTTCATGGTTTTTAGACATTTGAGACCATAATCAGCTGGCTCCAATGCAGAACAAGTATGGCAGAAGAAAACTAGTCATTGTAGTAACCAGAAGAGAGAAAGAAAAAGAAGGAGCCGGGGACAAGAATATACTGTTTCAGGTCATGCCCCAGTGATCTACCCCTAATCAGGCTTCACCTCTTAGTAGCAATTCAGCTGTAGCACCCAATCACCTAATCGTCCTCCAAATGCATGAGGCTTTGGAGGGCCTATTTTAGATTTAAATCACTGGACTAATATATGAATTATATTACTTTTTCTTCTTAATTTTATGGCTTCTGTGTTATAGGAAGCTGCGTCACACTGGTCAATGGCTATACTGCTCCTCATCAGTATAATAACGTAATACTGATTACATGATTACACATCTCTAGTGTGAAAGTATGTCAAGCTGATGTTGTCACAAACTGATGATGATACTTCTGAATATTTAGCAGTTCTTTAAGTACTGGGCAAGTCTGAAAAAATATCTCAGATGTGAGATCTCAAAAGGATATTGTAACAGCAAGTTCTTGATTCACTCAGGATTCAGACTATTACAGTAGTTGTGCTATGCTTTCTGTCTTGTTCTCCACAATCTTTCCCAGGCCCTTCCTTGTTGATGCTGTAGCTCTCTAGTAGAATGAGGATGCATTGTTGGAGTAGAAGACTAACATGTCTGCTTTAGATTTGGAAGAAGGAAGCTAATAGTTTACCGTGTGTGAGTCAAGACCAGATCTTCACTTTACTAGAAGCAGGGGTGCTCACATATTATCTATTGCTGGAGAGAAAGTGTCCACTTAAATTTTCCCCCAGATTTGATAGCCGTGTCTAAAATTTCACTAATGGAGATAAATTCCTGCAGTGTTGATGACACAAATCCATAGAAATGCTGGATAAAATAATTTACTCAGCCAAACAAAAAGAGAGAAGGCAACTGAATGTGCCAGAACCAAGAGTTAGAATTAGTCATGATAATAATCAGATGAGCTCGAGAAACATGGATTAGGAAGATAGAGCATTTAGAGGGAGGATCTAAAATCTACACATAAAAAAGGAGTAAGCCGCATGAAAAGATAATCCATCAGAAGGTGGAGAAGTAGCACAACTAATAGGAGTATTGACAACCCCAAACCTGAAAAGGCAGAGCTACCTCCAAAATTATATATGCAAATATATTTATAATGGCTAAAGAAATAAAATAAGAGAATAAAAAATAAAACAAAAACGTTAGAAACAATAGAATTTCACTAGACATGATGGTAGGAATTCATCAATGGTTGTTATATTGCATATTGTTGTCTTCAAATTAGTTGTTTAGATTACCAGATATATGCATGCAAAATTGGTCAAAAAGAAAAAAATTGGGCATTAACTGTTCCTTTCAATAAACCATTAGACGTCGGTAGTACAGTTATCCCAGCTATTGTACTCTTACTCTCTCTCTCTCTCTCTCTCTCTCTCTCTCTCT
>NW_004955423.1:17878844-17885344 GCF_000276665.1 Chinchilla lanigera
TTCTTTTTTTTTCCCCCCCTCTGGTACCAGGAACCGAACTCACGACCTTGTGCTTGCCAGGCAGGCGCTTTGCCACTGAGCTAAATCCCCAGCCCCTAGTCTTGCATTCTTACATCTGATAATCTGAGCAACTTCACTGAAGATAACAATATGTAATATAACCACCACTATTAATTCCTATCATTTATTCTGAAACACTGTATCATTTTTATTGTTTTTGCTTTATTTTGTTGTTGTCTATGTTGTTGGTATTTTGTTATTGTTCTTTTCTAATTATTCTGTTTAAAATAAAAAAATAGGATCTTTATGAAATAAGACTTAATGAAGAAGATAGAAAGCAGATTAAACTCATGAAGACTGTGTTATATCCAAAAATGATCTAAGAAATTATAATTATAAATTATACCTAGAATGCAGCAGAAAAAATTGTGCAATCTACTTAAAATTTTTAGTTGCTGATCTTACAATTTTAATATATACAACTGATTTCACATGTCTAGTTAATATTATTCACCTCAAGCAGCGAGAATGTTTTAATTTTTCACTCTGGACAGCATTTCGTTTGTAATATGTTTTTTAGTATTGTCATTCCAATTTCTTTGCATGCCCCATGTTTTATTATTTATATGGCTTTATATAAACAATGTTTATTTAAAGTTATTCATTGTTCTTTATATGTCTAGTTTTCATCTCCTTAAAATATACTGTGAGAGCATCCCATGGTAAAATAACAAATTACCACACATTTAGTGGTTGAAAACAAGGTATACGGCATGATTGAAAATATTCAATTGAAAGAAGCTGTTACAGTGAGGGACACATTCTTAATCTTCCCCAAAATACTCTTCCTTGATTCAAAGTTTTGTCCTTTGTTCTTATCACTTTCTTCTTCATCTTTTTCCCTCTATTATTTCTTTTCTTGCCACTTTCTGAAGCAGTTCTGAAAGTCCTTTTTTGTGGATGCTCTTCATTGTGGTGTCTTGACTGCCTCGGTGTCTTAAACCCATTCAAAATTTTCGTGGTCATTCTGACTTTGGGGAAGAGCCAGAAGTCACACAGCGCCAGGTCTGGTTAATAAGGTGAATGAGGACACACTGTCATGTTTCTGTTTGACAGAAACTGCTGTAAACATTTGGATTAATTCAGGATATCAAGGCAGCCCGAAAATGACACCAAGGAGCATTTCCAGAACTGCCTCAAAAATGAGGAGAAGAGTATGTTCAAAGTGGAGAGAGTATTCTGAGCAGGACTAACACCAATACATCTTTTACTGTAATAAATTTTTAATTGAGACACTGACTGTATTCTTTGATCACAATGTGTATATGTTATCTCTCAGTTTCTGTGAATCAGGAGTCCAGACACAGTTGAAAGCTTAGACCTGTTCTCAATCTCTCAAAAGGTCAGCCAAGCTGCATGGCTTTCTTCAAGCTCTGGAAATGAATATGTTTCCAAGACCGTTCACTATACTGACAGAAGAGTTTCTGGGATTCCAGAACTATTGTTCCTGTTCCATGGATGACGGCTGATCAGGATCCACTCTCAGCTCCTGGAGTCCGCCCAGACTTCCTTGCTGTGTGGCCCTCTTTTGTATTCCTCACACATTTTGAACATCCCTGACATCATCTGCTGGCCAGACCAAGACAAACTCCCTGCCTTAAAATCAACTGATACGGAAGCATCACTGCATCAGCAAAATCCTCTCACAGTCTCACAACAGCACCTAGATTAATGCTTGGTTGAATAACTAGCCACAGGCAGAGCGTTATGGGAGGCACACATAAAATTGTTAAGTCATTTTCAAATGAGAAACCATTCAAATAAACTTTCTCAGGAATTCCGCGTCCTAAAATTTTTCTGTAGCTGCATTCTCAAAGGGATGCATAGCTGGACTGAAAGAGCGATCCTGACAGTAATTTTGCCTCAGCTTGAAAATACTCATAACTTTTTACTGCTGGTGTTTTCTAGAAGACTGCTGTAAATTTTTGTAGCAAATACGTCTGTTTCATCTTTGTAGCAAATATGCCTTTTTTTCCAGTTTTGTTTATTTTTTCTTTGTTTTTGATGAACTATAGTTACTATATGTAGTTGTATGTAATATTTAGTTTTATTTATGCTATTTGCTATATTTTCCAGTCTTAGGATTCATGTCATCAAATTTGCAAAATTATTAGCCACTATTTGAAACTTACTTCTCTTCCCCTTTTCCATCTGAAACATCTCTGTTCTACTTTCTCATTCAATCCCCCATGGCTTTTAACATCTCTACCTCTTTAGCTCAATGAGCCAGATTCTGAATAATTTCACAGATCCACATTCCAATTTACTAATTCCCTTTTCAGTGGTACTTCTATAAGTTTTAAATTCATCTGACTTAATTTTACTGACATTCTCCTTCATTTCTAAATGTTTCCTTTGCTTCTCTTTCAAACTGTTTTTTCTTTTTATGCCTTCTGTCTTTTATATCTTAGTTTACTAAAATGAACAGTGGAATGCTATTCAGCCTTCCAGAGAATGAAATCCTGTCACTTGCAACAGGATGCATAAAACTGGAGATGCTTATGTTATCTGAAAGAAGGCAGGCACACAAAAGTGCACGTGACATCACTCGTATGTAAATCTGAAAGAACAGATCTCGCAGAAGATAAGCACAGGGTGGTAGATAGAAGAAGTTGAGGAGAACAGGCAGTAGGAAGGCCTGAGAAGGGCTGGGCAGTGGTATTAAGCTATAGGTAGATAGGAGTAGAGGTTGTGGTGTGTTATTGCACAGCAGGGTTACAGTGCGTAACAAACATGTCCTGTATACGTTAAAAAGCTGGAAGAAAAGATTTTAAGTATTTGTTGCCGTAAAGAAATGATAGATGCTTGACAAGATAGGTATGCTACTCTGACTTAAATGGACACAGTGTGTACAAAATATATCCAAATAGCCTGCGGTATAATCCCATCAATATGGATAATTTTATGTTCTTAGATATCAGTTTACAAATAAATTTGAATTAAAATGCTTAGGAGATAAGAATTTGCCATCATTTGGCAACTTGTTTCAGGCAAGAATCATCACTGGGTCCTAAAACCAGTGAGTAAAAGTTTGATGAGAAATAAGTTATTTATGACTTCACAATGTCTCCTCACAGGAAGTGTATTACTTACAAAGAAGTGGTAACTTTATACAAAAGAGACCTGGCATGCATTGCTTAACCTTAAGTGTTAGAAGTCAGCCTGCAGTATAAGTAGGACAAAGAGGCATTGTTTGCCTGGTGATCTGATGCGCTGAGAAGACACAATATTACTTTTGAAATAATCCTCCAAAAAATGCCTAAATTGAACCTGATATGGTGCACACTTGTAATCCCAGTTACTTGGGAGGCTGAGGCAGGAGGATCACAAGTTCAAGGACAGCCTCTTTAACATAGACCCTGTCTCAAAATCAGAGTTTTAAAAATGATAGAGTGCTTGCCTAGCATGTATTAAGTCATGGGTTTGATCCCAAGCTCTGAGGAAAAAATGTCTAGCTTGAATCTAATAATGAAAAAATGTAAGAAAAGAAATTTAAAATTTAAGAAATATTGTATAAAACAACTTGCCTCTACTGTTCAAAATATCAAGGTCTTAAAAAAGATGGAAGAAGGGTTTGAGATCACTGAATTAGATCTTAAACCAGAGAAATTTTCTTGGAAAATTGTTTACAAATTCTCTAGATTAGATAACATAATTTTCTCAATACTTTCTGATACTACAACTAAAATGTGGTTACATAACAGAATTTCCTGATTTAGTAAGTACATGTTGAGGTATTTAGCAGTTAGTGGGCATTATATCTTAACTTTCAAATTATTCAGGAAAAAATACATACACATGTAACAGGTTTAGTGCTTATGGTAAACATTGAGAGAATCTGAGTGAAGATTATATGGAAATTCTTTTTATTATTCTGCAACTTTTCTACAATCTGAAATAATTTGTGCCTATACCACTTAAAACACGGATTTTACAGGTCCTGCCATATTACATTATTTGACCAGCTCTTTGCGACACTTGCCACAAATTGTGCACCTCATTTGACTAGAGGATTTGGGTTTGTCACTGATATTAAGTGAAGCTTTAACCAGGAGACTCTGGCACACCTGGATTGAGTATTTTGTGTTGGTTTCTTTTAGGCAGTGTAAGGATAACTTTGGCCTGAGACCAATTTTGAACTCATTTTTTTTCTCTTTTGGCTTAGAGTTCCCCAAGCCACAAAGGTGGTAATAATTTGAGACCAAAATGCACATGAATTTTAGCTTTGTTGTTCCAAAGTCTTAGAGGAGACTTCCTCCCCACCTGCTGACAAACTTCCTCCCTATCTTCTTGCCGGATCTTTTTTCCCTGTCAGTCACTGATGCCGTAGACCTTGGTTATGTTTCAGTTTCATGTGGATATTGTGGTTCCCATTCCCTCCCACTCTGTCCCACACATGAGCTGAAGCAGGAAGAAATGTGGCTATCAAAAACATTTTCTGAAATTGACAACATCCGATCTCCTCCTCCTGACCTCATCTCGAGGAAAGTTACCACAGATCGAGTTTATCACCTTACCCCATCTGATGAATTCTCATTCCTCTTGAGAAATCAGCTCTGCCTTTGCATATTTTTACCAAAGGTTCTAGATATTTCTAGAAGGGATTTTAGGTAATTTGCCATATTTCTAGAACCAAAGGTAGCATAGAGAGATGAAAGGATGAAAAATTTGTGTAAGAATTTAAGAGATTTAGAGAATACAATAAGTGCCAATGGATGCCCCTAGGAATTCTAGAGGCTAAAGTAATATGAATAGGGAAGTCCTATTGGAAGAATTTTATGCAGCTGGAGAAAGAGGTAAATGTCCAGATAGAGTCAGCACATCCTAGTCTGGTCTAGACTTATTCTTTTTCATTTAAAGTTTTGTTCCTCCATTAACTGCCAATTTCCTTTCTGAGAGCTATCAATTCCTACCAATCAGTCATGATGTAACATCCATTATCTAGTGATTCAAAGTGCTCCATTTGGAGTTCTGTGGACCCAGTTTTGAGATCTTAAATTATCATCCTCTTTGAAGATCCAAAAAGTTGAAGCTGAAATTTTGGGAGGAAGAATTACTTTGGAGAAAGCATTTCCACTGCTGTGAAATCCTGAGCAGTGTCGAGTCCTCTCCCGAGCTGAACAACGAAGAGACCTGCAAGAGAAGAACATGCAGGGTTTAACCTGTTTTCCTGGGGTCTGGCTGCAAAGGATGCCAAGAGAGGCTGGAGATTGATCTGTTTTAGGCAATAAAGCAGAGAGAAAGGAGTTACCTTGGGTGAGAAAAACTGTCCTGTCTAGGGATAGAGGTACAGCTCAGTGGCACAGCACCTTGCTTGGCAAGTGCAAGGTTCTGAGTTTGATTCCCAGTACCAAAAAAAGAAAAAGAAAAAGAAAAATTGTCCCATCTAGAGAGACAAGAATACTGAAGTTTTTCTCATGAAGTAGGTATGTACATGTAGGAGAGAGATGATACATATATATATATATATAATTTTTGTTGTTATTTTCTGTGTCTGTTTTCTCTGCTTGTATATTATGAGTTCACCCCATCCAATATCCAGTTTTCATCTACAACTTGTCTAAGGTCACATAGTAGTTAACTGGTAGAACTAAAACAGAAATCGAGATACTGTTTACACTAGATGCTGGTCACTTTCTCACAAAAGGACAATATGCCATACTTATTTGCATAATTATTCTTGGCATCATTTCTGTCTGAAAATCTTCTTTGGCCTCAAGGATAAGCACATTCAAAATGCTGGATCCGGGGCTGGGGGTTTAGCTCAGAGGCTCAGAGGCTGCCTGGCAAGCGCAAGGTCCTGAGTTCGAGCCCTGGTACCGGAAAAAAACCAAAAAAAAAAAAAAAAAAAAAAAACCCCAACAAAACAAAAACAAAGTGCTGGATCCACAAAAATTTTAGCTCATGGGACAGTCCAGGTCTTGGCTTGGCCGGGTATGGAGTTTCCTTGGCCATGAGGCTAAGGCTCTGCGGGCCCAGGATTTCTATAGTACTCATGGAGACAGTGATGGTTTCCAAAGTCAAACCTGGGAGTGAGTTCCCAAAAGATGCAAGATCTCAGGCTTTTGCAGAGAGGAATTTTTTTTCCCGCAACACAGAGTGAAGGTTCCCCATCATGGCAACACAGCGCAGGGATCACCTCTGAAGGGTGATCACATCTTCCGGTTGAACACAGTGGGCTTTTCAAACAGATTTTGAGGAGTCTGCGTTTCGTCCACAACCTCCCGTAGGACCCAGCGGGAAACCAGAACACCGGCTTGGGATTTGGAACTGTAGCCTGGCTAGTGACAGGAACCAGAGCTGGGGGTCGCAGGGAAGGGGCTAGCGAGAGAGGAGGAGGGGCAGCCAGGTGCAGCTTGGAAGGGGATTTCCTGCCGGATCTGCTTTCAGCTCTGCATCAGTCAGAAACGTCATTCTCGCTGGAAACCCTGTTGATGAGC
>NW_004955423.1:17885444-17893088 GCF_000276665.1 Chinchilla lanigera
GGTGGTGGGATCAAAACAACACAAAACAAAAAATAAGCACGGGGGCGGTGTGTACTGTTTTATAATGCAGTATTTGTTTCCTAGAGCCACTGCCCCGCCATTTGCACGGAATTTGTGTTCCAGTGTAGTATGGCTCCAGTGCGCTGTGAGGAGAGGGACACCAGGTACAAATCCCCTGGAGATTTCCTACAGGAAATTTGCTATCCAATCGCTTTGTTTGCTCTCATCTCTGAAAACCAGTAAGTTGCACTTCTGATTTAGCCAACTTTCTGAAGTTGACTGGAAAACTGAAGATTGACAGGAAACTTTGAAGTCTATTATTCCTTTTTTAAAAAAATAAAAATTACATCATCTCTTAATTTTTACCAAAAAAAAAAAAAATCAAGAAACTTTTTAAAGTATAGCTATTAGGAAGGGAAGCAAATAAAACTGATGAAAATTTCAGTGTTATTTTTGTTTGAAAATTTAATATTCTTGAAGTTCACGTTTTCGTTCCCCATTAATGGAAGCTTTAACTGTTTGGATACAATTTATTCAAGATTGAATGTTTAACCGGAAAAAAAGAAATAACTACTTTGGAGATGCTAATATGCAATGTATTAATTATTCTTATTCTCCTATTAATTTGTTATGAAATTTTGTTTTGCCTTTTCTCAATAAAAAGGATTAAATATAAATTGTACAGTGTTTCATGACATGACAAATAATCAACAGATTATAATTTTTTATTTTTGAGTAATGATTCAAAATATATAACCTATTTATATATTCTTTTATAAAACATTAAAATATCACTTATAGGAAATGTTGATCATAATTTTATTCCAGTTTTCATTATTGGTTCTGATTCTCTCATTAATATTGACAATCTTTTAATTGATATATTTAAAATGGAAAATATAATAAGTAGGTGGGTTGACAATTTCATTTTATCATTCTTTCCGCTCAGACCTACAATTGATGAAAATTACACATAGAAATGACCATGTATGTCTATAGGATCACAAAATACTAAATAACAGTCCATTAATTTTCTTTTCATTCCTCTCAGTCATTTTCTGAGGGTGTCCATGATTAGTGAGGACTCCTCCCATCAGACCTAAAGAAAAAAGATTAAATTGCATGCTATTCTAAGTAAATATCTGATAAGGATATAAAATTCATACTCTATTACATAATTGAAACATTATTTTTAATTTGTATAATTTTGTAGTATGTTTCTTACATAGGTATATTAAAATAGTACATAACTATCAGATACTTAAGAAAGAAATAATATCAGCTCTACACAAAATCTTTCAGGCAATCAAAGAGAAACTCACACTGCCCTGATTCTAAAAGCAAGCAAATACATTAAAAGAGAAATATAAAGCAGTATACTTTATGAAGTGTCTTAGTCCACTGTGTTGTCAAAACAAAATATCAGAGGCTGGGTACTTTATAAAGTAAAGAAGTTTATTTGGTTCATGATTCTGGTAGCTGGAAGGAACAAACCACATGTCACTGGCATCCTGGCGAAGCCATCTCTGGCTGTGTCCAGAAGTGGAAAGATGAATGGCCCTATGGAGGGGAGAGAGTAGTCCTAGGGAGAAACAGGAAACCTCGAATGAAACCTCAAATACCTAGTCACTTCCTTTGAAGTTTCTACTATCCCAACAGCACCACACTGCAGGTCGGGCTTCCAAAATATGAACCTTTGGTGAGGAAACCATATCCAAACTATAACAAATGAAGTCAGAAAAATCCGTAACAAATGGTAGCAGATTAAATATAACAACACATAAAAAGGTACTATGTGATGATTGAGTAGGATGTACCTCAGATATGCAAAAACAATTTAATATTTGAAAATCAGTCCACATAAGTGATCACATTAACTGAGTTCAAAAAGAAAAGACAGCCATGCACGGTGGCACAAGACTGTAATCCCAGCACTTGGGAGGCTGAAGCAGGAGGAACTCCATGATTTCAAGGCCAGCCTGGATTACATAGTAAGAACCTGTCTCAAAAAACAAACAGACAAACAAACAGACAAAAAACCAAAAAAAAACCCCAACAACAAAAAAGAAAGGACATCATTATTTTAGTAGATGCAGAATATTCATTTGCAAATAAAAAGCTCTTACACTAAAAACAGAGAATAAAAGGCACACAGACAAAATTACATAGAACTTACCGAAGGGTGAAGGAATGATTTTTTTCCTCCAGATTTTCAATAAGACTTGAGGTCTGAGTTAAGACAGTAAGGCAAGAAAGAGAAAGGAAACACATATTGGTGAGAAACAAATAAAACTGGCTTTACTTAAAGATACTCTGTCTTGGTTACTTTTGTCCCATTGCTGAGACAAAATACCCGATGCCCAGAATTAAGGAAGGAAAGGTTTATTTAGCTTATAGTCTGTGGAGGTTTCAGTCCACACTTGGCTGGCTCCAAGGCAGAGTGGCACATGGCAGAGGACAATAATTCATGGCAGTAGAAAACAGCAAAGAAACCAGCACAAAAGAGGGGAGCAGCTGCAAATAGCCTCTTTCCCTCCCTTCCACTGTATGCAAACTACCTGCTGCAGGGCGGGTGTAGCACTCACACCCATAATCCCAGCATTGGACTATGGATCAGTCATAAACTCTAGAAACCCACCTTATGACTGCATGAGGCTTTGGGGGCACATCTAGACTCAAGCCGTAGCACATCCCATGTTTGGGAAAATAGAAAATCCTAAGAAAACTAATGATGAAAAGGCACTAGAACTTATGAGTTTAGCAAAGGTATAAAGTCACTACAGAAACCAGTTGTAATTCTATATACAGGTATCAAACAACTGGAAGTTAAAATTTAAAAATGTGTTACTCATAGTACATGTTATATATATATATTCATATGAATATATATATATATATATATATTCAATGAATAGTAAAAGTCCTAAAAACTGAAAAACAGCAAACAAAATTTAAAAAGACCTATATCAACAGAAAGAGTAAGTTTTCAGTTAATTCTCCCACAGTTGACCTGTAGTTTAAATGCTATGCCAGTCAAAATTCTTGCAGCTCTTTTGTAGAAATTGGCTGTCTGGGGGGCTGGGGATTTAGCTCAGCGGCAAAAGCGCCTGCCTGGCAAGCGCAAGGTCGTGAGTTCGGTTCCCGGTACCGGAGAAAAACTAAAAAAAAAAAAAAAAAAAAAGAAATTGGCTGTCTGATTCCAAAATTTATACAAAACTATACAAAGAAACTAGAATAACCAAAGCACTAAAAAAAGTAAAATTATATCTGATTTCAAAACTTGTTACAATACTGTTTAATAGAATTTTCCATAATAATGGATATATTCCATCATTGTACAGTGTCCTATATAGTGGGAGGGAAAGCAGGGAATCTAGAATTATCTCTTGATTTTTTTTAACCTTAGAAACTGGAGTTTTCCTGATACCTTAAACCATGAAGAAACTGGGAGAGCTGAATGGGGCAAATAATCAAGAGTTTTATATATATATATTAAAAATATATATATATATGTGTGTGTGTGTGTATCTTACTTTGCTTTTATTTTCATTTGCAAACTACACAGTGTAATGGGCATCTTTATTTTGAGATGGCTACTAGACATTTGAGTAGAACTTTAACATCTATAGTTATAGTCATGGAGAGATTATGGTAGGTCAGCCCAGGATGGTAGTGGTGATGGCAGTGGTAGCTTGTGAGAAACGATCTAACTGGAAGTGTTTTTTGAGGTTCATAAACCCTGACAATCTGTTGGATGCAGGTGCAAGACATGTTGAGACATCAGAGATTAAACTAGTTTGGGGACTGAACAGCTAGGTGCTGCTCTGGAATGGGAAAGGGCAAGATCTGGCAGTGGGTCATGAACTGGATCCGGACATTTACAATTTAAAACACTTATTAGACAAGATGTGAGGTCAGGCTGGCTGCTGCATAGGTGGCTCGGGAAATATAGATTTGGATTTCACAAGAATGTACAAAAGTGGAAATCATCCCCTAAAAATCACCTAGGTAGTGAACATAAAGTTATAAATTGAGGAAGGAGCTTGGGACTTGGAGAGATTCCACTGTTAAAAGACTAGGTGAAATGCACTAAACCTGAACAAGAGGGTGCTGAGGGGCTCACTGAGATCATTTGTGTGGCAAGCAGCTTGCAATCTGTAGAAGTCCAGGCAAATGATAGTTTTAATAATTAAATTAGGCCCGTGCTTTTCAGATGGGGATGCGAGTGCCCCCAGATGTAAGCTGCTAGAATCAAGGAGCGCTAAGAGCCCCAGGATAACTAATGATACATTTTTCTTGAACATGAATTTTACTCAAGGGTAATTTTAAATATTGTTTCTACAGAGAAACAAACAGATATCTATTATAAGTAAAATGAAAAAATGTGGTCAATTTAAAGATTATAATGTCAGACTTAAGGAAATTATACTTGAGATAAGACACACCTGCTTTATCCCCTGAAGTTCCTCTTACTGCCTGCCTGTCCCAGTATCTTCCTGTGTGCACAAAAGCATTTGATGAAGGTATTAGAGAAGCACTAAGTGAGTTAGAGATACAAATCTTCCCGGTGAGGAAAATACTTTCCTCATTTTTGTTTCATCATGGTACTATCGAAGCAAGCACAGGTACTATTGAACACACTGGTCCTCTGCATTTATAATTTTAAAAATACTTTTATAAGAACAACAACCATAGGCTGACAAAGAAAAGGACGAAAGAAAAACAAAACAAACTTTTACCACTCAGAAATCACCAAAGTCAATGTGCTACAAATAATTCTGACAGCCCTCTTTGCAAATATAGCAGCAGTAGAATAAATATTGAAAGGCAATTACCTAAAGGTGGAACTGTGGACTGAATTGTGTCCCTTTAACTGTATGTTTAATGCCAATCCTCAGTGTATGTGAGACAGAATCTTCAGGAGATAACAAAGGTAGCGTCTTAATCCAATAGGTGTAGACTTGGTGAAAAAATAGATATTGCAGGGGTTGTCAAAAGATGGAAGCTGAAGAAATTCTCCTTAGTTTTCTTGGTCTCTATAAAGCAGCGGTTAAGGTCAGGTGTTGGGGTTCAAGGAAAAATGAAAATGTTTTGCAGTTGATGAGATGGATGAAAGTATATGAGAACAATTAAAGAGGAGTGAAAGCAGGCTTTCACTACGTGTGATTTTACACAACACCCACATCAGAATCGCCTGTGGGTATTTGTTACAATGGCAGTTTCAGTCCCACTCTACCTCTGAAAACACTGAACAGAAGACAGTAGGCCAATGATAACCTGTGCAGCAGACTTCTATGTCCAGATATTTTGTTAAATCAATGCAATTGAGGGAATTCAGAGGTGCACCTTGTGTGTTCACATTAGATTCAGTAACTTGGATTTGTAGACAAACCATTCAATTATACTAAGGCCAGTGAATTTAAAAGTGGTCTGTAATACTAACGATCAATTATAAAATATATTTGCTATTGTGATGAAAGCCTGTTAATGGCTGGGGGAAAGAAACAAAATAATTAGAGGATCAGAAGATAAATGATTTTGTTAAGGAGGAGGAAGAAAAGGTAAAATAAAAATATTGGAGATAGAATGAGTCAGATACAAGAAAGGAAGTACTGAAAGTAATAAAGGAAAACAAGTTTACAGTTACGTAGGAGCCGATATTAGCAGATTAAACAAATGTATAAAAAGCTAAGATGACTGGGCTTTGTGTTAGCATACATAGTGTTGGTTTAGCCTTCAGAGTAAATTATCGTGTAGTTTCCATGTTCTTTGAAATTCTGGTTTTTTTTGTTGTTGTTGTTGTTTTTCTGGTACCAGGAATCGAACTCAAGACTTTGCACTTGCCAGACAGGCGCTGTGCCGCTGAGCTAAATCCCCAGCCCCTCTTTGAAATTCTGATGAGCAAATTTGGGACTGTTTTTTCCCAGTGGAGATCCAAGCCAGCAGTGTGCCGGCTAGCCACACTAGTCCTAGGACAGAAGTTGTTCCCCACACCCTACCCCGTGGTGCTTTTCACCCCGGCAAAATTGCACTCAGAGCTGGTTCTGCTAGACATGTCTTATTCTGATGAGCCCCTACAGCTCAATAAGCAGGGGAGACTGGAAAAAATCTGAGATGAAGGCTGGAGACAGTTATTATGGTTGGTAACCTAACCTTTGGTCACACACAAATCACCGGGTCAGTACTTTTCTTGCTGAAAATCACTTGTTACCTAGGTAACTAATCAACTAACCCTATCTTATGAGATGCTAGATTCCCTAAACACCTCATCACACCTTATTTTTATTCCTGTACAAATAAGTTGAAACTGAAACCCTTCATTACCACAAGCACAGCATTCCCGTGTGAGGGAGGTCATTTAACAGGGCTGCGTGCCCGTCACACAGAACTTAGTGCCTACTTGATCAACCATATGGAGGACTGTTCAGAAATTCCTAAATGAAGACTTAAAGTACAGAAGTAAAGCAACAGGGCCAGGCGTAGTGGCACACCCCTGTAATCCCAGCACTCGGGAAGCTGAGGCAGGAGGATCGTTGCGAGTTCAAGACCAGCCTGGGCCATAAAGTGAGCTCGAGGCCAGCCTGAACTGCATAGCAAGACCCTGTCTCAAAAAAGATTAAAAAAAAAAAAAAAAAAAAGAAGAAGAAGTAAAGCAACAGGAAAACTTTGCTCTTTCAGGTATTAAAATTAAGTGCAAGCATGACTATATATGACCTGTACAGGCATGATGATCACGGATGGAATTTGAATGAGATTCAGAGAGGTTTCTCTGATGGTAGAGGAAAACAAATTTCCTCTAGCAGAAGATGCAGTAGCCAATTATCACAACCCTTTCTTATTATCATCTCCAGAAAAAGACCAACGAATCACCCCCTCTTCTCCCCACCACCCCAAAGCTTCAGGATGTTCTTTCATGGACTTTCTTCCTGACATCCTGGTTGTTACCTGATTTAGTGAAGAAGATGCTTCTGTTGGGTTGTGGGAACTCATGCAGGATTTTTTTTTTACCTCCCAGAAATGTCTTATTGAAGAGTTCCCTGAGCAATCTACTGTGTTAAATGTCTGTTTTTAGACAGAAGAAATGCTAGCTTGTTACTACAACTCCATGATAGAAGTTTTGGCCAGAGCTAGTTGAATTTTTTTTTTTAAATGACTCCTAATTGTGTATTGTTACAGTTCCTGAGGACAATTTGAAATAGCCCCATATTATAGTATGTAAACTGAAATTTAAAAAATATGACATCTTAAACATGCATAGGTTTTGGCCCCAGCAATTTGGATTCCAAAGAACTATCTGAAGAAAGCTGGAACACCACTGACTACTAAGCATCTACCAATCCTATTTCTTTCTTTCTTTCTCTCTAGGTACATGGTGCACATCTTTCAGTCTCCTTCATAGTTAAGTAGAATCTGATGCCAAAAGTGAAATTTTGACATTGCTATAAGGTCTGGGAAAAAAACCCTTTAGATATCCCTGTAGCTTTCTGTCTCTCTACCTATGTGATTGGAGGCCAAGGAGAAGGTCTAATATTTAAGGCACACAAAGGAAAGTGCTGAAGTCTGAGACTCACCACAAGAAGCAGAGTTTCTCAGCCAACCCATCTCAAACTACATGACTAAAATTTCAATTTCATGAAGCCACTG
>NW_004955423.1:17893884-17948583 GCF_000276665.1 Chinchilla lanigera
TAGCTCAGCGGCAAAAGCGCCTGCCTGGCAAGCGCAAGGTCGTGAGTTCGGTTCCTGGTACCGGAGAAAAACCAAAAAAAAAAAAAAAAAAAAGGAATTCCCTCTTAATCTGCTCTATTCAGGCCTTCAACTGACGGGATGAGCCCCCCCCCACACACACATTAAGAAGTACAATCTGCTTTACCCTGGTGTTTCAGCTTTTGTCTGGATCCGCTAACCCAAGCCTCATGTGCTCACAGGTGGGGCTTTTCAGAGCTCACTGGATCTAATTGTGTGATCCTGGCATTGAAGGTGTGCGGAAGAAAATCAGTCCGCTGATTGGAATTATCACAGTTATGGGTGTGGCTGAATGGATGTACTGAACAAGAAGCCCCACCCTGGGTGTGGGTGGCACCGACCAAAGGGCTTGTCGGCTGGAAGGTGTAAAAGGGAGAGGCAGGCTCGCTGCTGTTGCTGCCGCCTGCTGCTTGCTGCTTCCTGCCGGCCTTGCATGGACTTTCTCCTCTGCCATGCCCCTGTGCCGTGCAGCACTGCCTGGAGTCAGCTGACTATGGACTGAACCCTCCACAAACTCTGAGCTGCAATAAACTTTTCCTCCTTGAAACTGTGGGTGTCTGCCATTTTGTCCCAGCTGTGAGAAAAGTAACTAAGACACTTGTCTTCTAGTTAAATGTTAATCTCATTCAAAAAAACACTTTCATAGAACCATACAGAATAATATGTGAGCAAGTATCTGAGCTCCCTATGCCAAAATCAAACTGACACATAAAATTCACCCTGAGAGCAGGTTTATGGATAGGAAAAATTAATATAAAGAAAATAACAATTTTTACCAAATTGGCTGGAAGTTAGCAAAATTCTAATCAAAAATTTCATTTTTTCAGAGTGTCATCAATTTACTTTGTAATTCAAATAAAAGACTGAAGGACTAATAATAAGCAAACTGAATATAAAAAAGAAGACGAATAGGAGAAAATTCTTTTTAAATATTGTATTAGTTTTCCATGGATGCAGTGACAAACACAAACAACACAAATATATCATCTTGCGAGTTTGGCAGATTAGAAATCCAACTCAGCTCTCACTGTGCCAAAACTGAGGTGCCAGAGGGCAGGGTCCTCTCTGGAACCTCCAGAGCAGGGGGATATCTGGTTGCCTGTCCCAGCTTCTGGAGGCTGTGGCATTGCCGGCTCAAGCTTCTGATATTACAGTCCTGCATGTTTCACACTATTTGTCTGTGGTCACATCTCCCTGAAAATCTGTACTCAGCCAGGAAAACTCTCTGTAGTGATAAGTGAATGCAGTTAGGTCCACCTGAATGATCCAGGATACTCCTATCTCAATAACTTCAGTCACATCTGTGAAGTTTCTTCTGTGGTGAAAGGTCATAGACTGACAGACTCCAGGGATGAGGGTGTGGATACCTTTGCAGAATGCCTTTCTGCTTGGCATACAGCTTAGCAAACTTAAACGCATGCTAAGAAAAAAAAAAAAGTATGGTATCAGGATAAGGTTACAAGAACAGGCCTAAAAAGAAAATCATGTGCATTTGGGAGCTTAATTTGAGAAGATACTTAAAAACAATAAATCAAAGAGTAAACTATTCAAACGTGTCACAGGATAAAATAAAATCAGAGCTTTATATTAGATGTGTACAAAAATAAATTTAAAAATAATATTAAAAAGAAGCCCTAAGCTAAAGGGGAAAAAAAAACACTAGAAAAAAAAACACTTATAATTTTATGGCATTATTTAAGGAAGATTTCCTTTAACACGATACAAAAATCATAAGAGAAACAATAAATAAGTTTGCCCATGTTAAAGTGAAAGAAAGCAATTTCACAAAGAAGACATGGTAAAGTTTAAGAGTTAATAATAAGAAAACATAATCCAAAAGAGAAGCAAGCAAAGAATATGAACAAGCAATTAACAGAAGAAATGTAAATACTTAATAAAATTAGATAAGAATACGCTCAATGGCACTAAAAGGGAAATTCCTGTTAAAACTTCAACAAAATAGTAGCTTTACATCTGGGCCTGGTTGCACATGTCTGCAATCCCAGTACTTTGGGAGACCATGGCAGGAGGATTGCAAGTTTGATCCCAGCATGGGCAATTTAGTGAAACTCATAATAAAAATAGGGCTGGGCACATAGCTCAGTGCAAAAGCTGAAGGGAAAGGCAGGCTCTCTGCTGCTTCCACAAAGTGTTGGTGATGATTAGAAAATAGTAATTCTTATACATTGCTGTTAGCACTAACTTGTCACAAGATTTTTGGGAAAGCATTTGGCAATACAATTAGGAGGCAGGTTATCATACCAAATGATCTAGAAATTTTGACTCCTAGATTGGATTTCTTTGGAAAAACTGTCTTATATGTGCTCAATTTTATATGCACAAAATACTTATTTTATTATTGTTTGTAATGGTAGCAAACAAAAACTTGTCATGCTGTTAAATTGGCTCAATCTAGCACTTACTAAGGACTTGAACTGGTCCCTTAAAAGAGCAATGTGTTAGCATAAAAAGATAAAGGAATGCTATACTGCTGTTAAGCCCACATATGTCAATATGAATGAATGTTAAACACAGGCTAATTAGAAAGTTTTAAAAGGATAAAGACTATGAACAGCACAGGGCGAAGTGTGAAAACTGTTAAACGAAATGATAGTCCAACGTGCTCAGGAACATAGTCTCCGGTAGCAAAAGTCGATGTCTGCACACAAGGATGCTAAAAACAACTTCAGATGACTTCTTCCCTTGGGAATGGCCAGAGAGGAAAAGGCCGATGGGGTGGGGCCACAGCTACGTAACACTTTGTCTATGAGAGATGGCGATGTCACGCATCTATTTGACAAATTTAACACGTGCTTCATCTTGGTGGAAAATGCAGGTCTATTATAGTACATCCTGTACTTTCCTGCATGTGTAAATAAAATGCTTCACCATTTTTTCCCCTAAAAGAAAGAAAAGCAGAGGTGGGCAAGAGATGAGACAAAAGTCAAGTGGTGGAAGAAAGCATTTTCCTGGAATTGAAAATCATTCAGGAAGTCTTTCAACAGGCATTTAGTACAGATTTTCTATATGACCTATCTTTGTATTAAGAATTTCAGCAAAATCCTATTTTTAAGCTTTGCATGTGTTGTTTCATAGTGGAACACTACACATTATGACTTCAACCGACTGAAGTCAAACCCAGTAGGGAGGCCTTATTTTGTATAATACAGACCACTGCAAGTCTTTAGGAACTGCTAGATTGTTCCCGGGTAATTGGATGGCTGCTGACTCTTTAAAGACATACTCTGCTCATTTACTTAGCCCCTACCTCATCATTCAGTGAAAACTAAACCATCTGTTGTAACGAACATACGGCTTCCTGCGCTCAGCTCTGTCTTCTGATTCCTTTACTAAATGCTGGTTGTCATTTTCAATTTAGGAAAACATCATTATACTCTCCAATGCCTCCTTCAGAGTTTTCCTAGGAGGATCTCAAAGCACTCTGCTTAACCGAGGGAGGCAGTGTGGTTTCTCAGGGGGATTTAGTTGTGTGGTTAGCCCCATTTTATAGAGTGGACAAGTGGAGATTTCAGGAAGTTCCAGAACTTTCTAATATAACTTTGGAAGTTAGGGCCAGTCAGGAAGAAAAGGATGTTGCTTTGTTTGCAGGTTGTTATCTTGAGATATAAAATGTTAACAATGGGCAGTGGTCTATGGAAACATATTTTGAAAAATATTACAGAAAAATATTCACAGCATTTCAATTGAAGTCAATAGACTCTGTGTCAGCAGTGCCTGACAGGTTTTCAGCACTGTTCTACTTGCCAGATGTGGGTGATCTCCAAGCTGTGGGCCCTGGTGGAGCTGGCTCATGACCTGGACGGGGTCAGAGTCAGAGGGAGCTCATGGGAGGAAGACCAGCAGACAGTGAGCTAGAGGCAGGAAGAACTGCCCAATGAAGCTACAGAGGAATGACAACCCTGCCTCTGAAAAGGACAAGGTGAGAGAAGCCATCATCAATTATGAAGATGAGTATTTTGAGTTGTATTAGAAAATGTAGTAAGCCCTCATTTGTGCCTAAGATAATGGGGAATTTCACTTTAATAACCGTATAACAAGGGGTTCGCGTGTGAGTTAATCCATTCTTCTAATGCACATCTTCCCTTCCCTTCCTGCTTTCTTACCCTCTCCCTTTCTTTCTCTTTTTTCACAAGCCTCTCTAATATTACTCAAAGATGGACCATAGGCCATTGCTTAGATGAAGGCCAGCTGAGCAGTGTGACCCTCTCACATCTGGAGTCCCACGATGTTCTCATTGACTTTCTCTGAGACCCCAAGTAATGTGACTGACTCCATTCCATTAAGAAATTGAACTTTTCACTTCCTACTCTGTGAAACAGAAAACAAACCTCTTACCCACTAGGAAGGTGCCTGGCTCTTGAGCACGGAATTCAACTCATTGTTTTTGAGGAAATATAATCTTTATAGGATATTTAGCTGTTAGCCTAACAAAATTTATTTGGCTCTATTAAAAACCAAGACAATTAGTGGCTTAACTGTACATACAAACATGATATGCTAATGAAATTAACTTAAAAATGTGATCGACCGAACACCTCTCTTCTTGTTTGAAGAATATATTAATCTGGCTTCTACTATAAATATGGACATTCAAAAGAAATGTTATGAGTTTTCAGCCTTTTTGTCAATAGATTCAGATCTCAACTCTATATGGCCTATATTTTAAGTCTCTTTGTTAGGCAGCCCAGCAATAAATTACCTGAGGTCAAGTTCTGTTTATACAGTGGACTGTTCTGAGAGAATTACCTTCTTGACTTAATAGCTTCCTTTTGGGTGACATTTCTCCCTGAAAGAGGACAAATTGTTTAAGGTCAGCCTGCAGATCAGCTCCGAGTGTAGGAGGAAATTGTAGTGGATCAGCCAAATTGCACTGGCTCTATCTACCAACATCGGGTAGGCAGGGGCAGCCGAGGTACTGTAGCCAAAGAGCCTGGGATCTCTTCTTGCAAGAGCAGAGTTTGTAAATCTTCCACTTTAGGCTGTGCTTGGATTTTGTTTTAGCATGTCCCCCAAACTCCTCCATCAACAAGGACATGACATCTATTAGACTCTTGGTGCATTGCTTGAGTTGTTTTAAAAGTTTATGTTTTCCCTCCATCCATGAGGAATAATTTGCAAACCTGAATGGAAAGAGAGGTGAGTCTCAGGCTCGGTTTGAGCTTGGGTCTGCTGGGTTCCATCCACAGGAGTGGTGTGGTGAACTTCAAGTTCCCATTTTTTTTTCTAAGAAGGAAACTTTTGATATTAGAAATGGACTCAAAGCAATTGCTTGGTTTCAGCAATTGTTATTTGCACTAAAAGCAGTATAATTATGCTTAAAGGTGAGCGCCTTTTATATGAAGAAATTACAAAAGACAACTTCTTCATTTCGTAATTCACCTATAGCAGAATTGTGGGATTTGGCATTTTACTTCTCCTGTAAAGAAAAAAAACACAAACAAAGAGAGAGAAATAGAAGTACAAGTCTCTTTTTAATTAAGCATTTTATCCTTTGAAGTTATTCTGATTTTTTTCACATTGATGATGTAATTTATGTAAATAATCATCTATCTATGAAAGGAGTGTGTCTGTCAAAAGCTGAAATAAAAAACATCCGTCATTTTGAAGTGATTAACATTCTCCAGATGTTTAAATCATCAGATTTCAGGAGTTTCTCTTTGTTGTGATAATGATATAGTATCCAGAACAAGAATGTTTACTTTTTTGTATGGGTCAAACACAGATTTTTCACAATCCTATTAAGGCATGCAGTTCATTGTAATTGTATGTGCAGATGAAAGCATATTCAGTTATTATTATTCCCCTTAATTGTAAACTGCTGCTGGTAATTTTACTGTAAAGCTCAAACAAAAGGAGTGTACTTGAAAGGACCACCACTGCCCACTTATGTAATCAATTTATATATGTCAAGTTTGTGCTGGGATGCTTATCCCCTTCTATTACCAGACATGTGACATGCTACCACCCTGCCTCTCGGGGCCAGGCACACATGCCTCTGGCTCCCTTTGCATGCTGTCTGGAAATACAGTACATGTCGATGGTAATGGCAAACGACAGCTCCAAACAATTTCCCTTAGGCCTGTTTGACCCTTGGGTTCAAGGTAAAATAGGAATGGTTCCGCTTACCTTCAAGGCCTGAGCATTCTCATCGGAGGCAGATTCAACCTGGAGCCTCTGTGAGGATCCCTGGAGGCCCAATTACCCCTGTTAAGGGACCTATTGAAACATTAATGACATGGAGGCACTTCATTCATAAAGTTGGGCGCAACTCTCATCTAGCGTTACTCCCCCTGCACCCCTGCCAGCTTCAGATCTGAAATGCTTGTAGGGATTTATTAAAACCGTTTGACAGGGGCACAAACTGACTACACGCTTATTATGCGCTACCTAAATGCAGACAAGGCTAGGAGGGGGGTCTCTGATCCCCATGTGCCCAGCTCCGTCTTGTAGAGCTACATTAATTAAGGACAACGGATTTAGAGAAATTTCTCAAGAACTGTTCACTAGTACTAATGTCTCTGGCTTTTTTTGTCTATTAATCCCCAGACATATATGTTCAGGAATTTCATGGGGTATCATTCTATCAATAGCCACGCAATTCTCTCTTGAACATGTCAACAGAGGCAGGAAATTTCCGTTGGTGTTCTTACGAGGAATCAAAGCACCTCAAGGGTTAGATCATGCTGAGTGAGACACAGAATACCTTTTCTTGGTACTGGACCGAGCCACGGTAATAAGCTAATAATTAATGGTTACCATCTGTGATTCCTTGTACCCAAGCTTCAAATCATTCTTCATGTGTATTTGAACACACACATTTCTTTTAATCATTCCATGGCCATTTAGGTACTTTGATAAGCCTTGGGTCTCTAAAATGTTTCCAAATCATCCCCATCTGACAGAGGCCCTTGAGTTAGAACTTTATTAAAGAGGAAGTATGTAGAATCAGTGACAAAGGACCAGAGCACTGGGCGGGGTGTCCGGTAACTGGGGCTTTCTTCTCATTACGGCAGCGCATCAAAGCAGACGCCTGAATGGACCTACTAGTACTCTTACGCCTACCGTACCTGAACTCACTCAAGGGTCTCTTCTGCCACATGAGGATGAGGGCGTCAGCCTTTCTCCCCATACAGCCATCATCTTTTGTCCATTTAGAAGGATATGGAGGGTTACCCTGGGACCCAGATATCATTCTTTTACTAGATTAGAGAAAAAGATGTTCTTCCATACTTTTGTACATCTGAATTTTGCCTCCTGTGGATACTCAGAGGGTCCAGATTGCATTGGGATTTAAAAAGGTGCAGAGAAATCTAGGGACATAACCATACCACTTTCTATTTACCATCCATATCCTCAAAGCTGCATTATGAACAATTTTTTCATGTTACAATTTTACAATATTACAGTATCAATAGAGCCCATTGTACTGCTTCATATGGAATTAAAAATATTACTTAGAAAGTTAAAAATAGATCCAGTTAAGCTAAATGAATTACCCAAGTTCTTTATTTATTCATTTATTGAGCACCTACTTTGCTAGGCAATGCAACTGATGATTATAATAGAGTAGGAATAAGATAAAATCTCCTATCTTTATAGAAAAAAAAACAACAGGGGACCCAAGACTAGAAACTTAGGGGCAGGAAGAATTTATTCTCCTCCTTTTAAATATTTTTCCCTCATACCTGGACCTATTCCTCTAGAAGATAAGAACTTTCTCTTGTTATTCAGTTTCATTTTGAGAATGAACCTCACAGGTCAAATTCTGCCCACACCTCTCCAGATAGGATAGGAAAGGACCATGGAGGGGAAGTACACAGATGTATTTTCTCAGATTATCCCATCACATTATGACCACTCTGTGTGCCTGAGATCCACAACTAATATCTGCTCACCATTCCAACCATGTCATTGACAAAACAAGGTTCTTCTAGATAAACCAGAATTTTCTAGGCCATCTTTAGGCACCTTTGGAACGTTGTGGCCATCTTCAAAGAGCCATGCATAGGGCAATGGTGAATGTCGAGCAGCTTCTTGCTAACAAGCTAGAATCATGGACCAGTGATGCAAAGGCTCTGTGAAGCTCATGAATCTGTGAAACTGGACAAACAACTAGGAAAGTCCTGTCTCACCAACATGTTTCAGGACTAGCTATTTCTCCTAGATTTCTAGCAAGTAATTCAGAAGGAGACTGAGATAAACTGCCTTGTTTTTCCATTAACACCAGATTAAATATATTTCCATTTTTGGTGGTGTGTTTCTTAATTAAGTCTGTAGATGTTCCCCTCTTTTGTGTTTGAATTTAACCTACCTGAAATTTTAGGCAACTCTTTCCTGGTTAATTTCCTTGATACAAAAAGTATGATGTGCAGCTTAAATGTAAATATTTTTTAAAATTTCAATATGAATCACTATACTCTTTTGGCAGATTCAGAATGGTTTTGGGGAGGCAGGCATGGTGGCACACGCCTGTAATCCCAGCACTTCTGAGGCTGAGAGAGGAGGATCACCTTGAGTTCAAGGCCAGTCTGGGCTACCTAGCAGGATCTTGTCCCAGAAAACCCAAAACAAAAAAAAAAGACAAGCAGAAGCAAAATCAAAAACAAAAGAAGAATGGTTTTGGTGACTTGCGTAAGTCAATCTAGCAAGTGCTCTCTCCTCCTCCTCTTCCTCCTCCTCCTTCTCTGCCCCCTACCACCTCCCCTTCCCTCTCCCTCTCCGCCTGTATCCCTCTCTGCCTCCTCCTCGGTCTCCCTCCCTCCCTCCCTCCCTTTCCTCTCTCACCACGTTTCTTCCTTGGCATACCGGTCATGAAGACCTGCTGCTCTGCCTCCCTCAGTCTGCCTGTATCCACCTGGCTGTACTATCATGTACAAGGCCCTCCCAAACATTCCCACCATTCCCAGATTACTTTACCTCATATTCTATTTTCATATTAGTAAATATTCACTAGCTATTTTAAATTTTAAACTCCTTTTCTGAGTAAGTACATAATATAAGCACATTGTGGGACACTCTCTTGCTCTAGAAGCTCTTGGGTAGCAGCATCCAATGAAGCTCAGAGAGGTAAAACTACTTACCCAGGAGCTGCTCTTACCCTACCTCGGAGGTCCTGCAGGGACCACGAGGGCTGCCATGTTTCTGAACAGAGGTCCAGTGGGTGAGGAGGGCAGCAACATCAGGGGCAGGGGACTGCCGTGAGGAGGGCAGAGCCAGACTAGGATAGAAGACCGGCTATGAACAGGAGCGTTAGCTAGTGAGCTAATTGCTCGCACATGTATTAAGAATAACGGGACCTAAGATTCTCACTGCAGGAAAGGGATCTCCAAAGATGAAAAGGGAGAAAAATGGAAAGATTGGAAATAACCTGTGATGCTTGCTTGGGGTTGAAAGCACTCGTGTGATCCCATAGGCTTTAGTGACTATAAGTAGATGTACAAATAAATACAGATATAAATATGGACTCAAAGCACGTATTCTCCAGGCAGCACATTGAAAGGGCAGCACAGCGGTGCTGTGCTAGCGAGTCACCACATCTAGCTCCGAATCTTGGTTTTCAGACATCATCCTGCATTAAAAGAAATCAGGACTTCATGGAGAAATGACTCATGCCAGAATTGGGGCACAGAAAGGACACGGTGAGCTCACAGTATTTTCTGACAAAGAAGTACTTAGCGATTGATGGAGGTGTGCTAGAAACTAGTTTGAAGAAGGTCTTACTCCTCAAAAGAGAGGACAAGCTAAATATCAAAACAAGATTATTAATGGGTTAAAATAATACGAAATAGAAAACCATGGGTCACAGTAATGTGAATTAATAAACTGAAGTGTGATGAGGATATTTAAATAGTGACAAGTATCTCCCTGCAAAATTACTTCTTAGTTACAAATAAGAAGAGTAACTTCATCATTAGGAAAGCTGGGAGATATATTTTTAATTAAGTAATCAAAGTGAACATCCTGTGTAATGCTAAAATCATAAACGATCCACTAGAAAGCAGAGGAGCACATCACCACTTCTTGGGATATTCCAACCCCAGTTGCATAACCCAAATAGAATCCTGAGGATGCATCAGCCACTCTGCAAAATTACTTACTTGCAAACTTCAAAACAATCAAGGTCATGAAAGTCAAAGAAAGTCTGAGGAACTATAGGAATTATTTCAGAATAAGGAAGACTAAAGGGAGGTGAGAAAAAAATGCAATGTGTCAACTGAGTTTATCTAAAATAATAAGCATTTGTGGGACATTTCATAAAAATTGAGCAGGATTAAGGATTAGATAGTGATAATATATGGTTACTTCCGTGATTTTCATTGTTTTATTGTGGTTATACATAACAATGTCCTCATTCATAGGAAATAAACACTACTAGCATTCAGAGTATTGGGGCAACATGTTGGTACTTGAATCTCAAATGGTTCAAGAAATAAAACTTCTTTGCAGTGTATTTCTAAGCTTTCTATAAATTTGAGGCTATTTCAAATTTTTAAAAGTCCTTTTTTAATTAAAGGAAGAGAACAAGAGTCACTTTTGAGTTTCTTATCCAAAGATAGCTAACCTATGGTAAATTAGGTTTATAGCTTTCTGGGTATCTATTTTGAAATGTTATTATTTTTATTTTAGTGAATTTGATCATACCATTCTTAATATTTTATTTTTCAGTGCTAGAGATCAAACCCAGGGTCTTATTCATTCTTCCTTTACCACCGAGCTTCCCCCAGCCCTATTAATATTTTAAATCTATATTTTACTTATTATAGCATGATCATTTTCTCCTTTTACTAAATATTAAGTTGTCAAACATTAGTGCCCATGTTGTACAAGTTCGCCAATGATAGTTATTATAGTTTTGTCTTTGGGAAAAAGTCAAAAGAAAATATTTTACTTTTCATTCTCAAATGTCAAGTAGACTATATCTTTTAGATATACTGTACCATTTGTATTTTTGCTTTGGAAATTATCTTTTCTTACTAATTTATTGTTACAATATGCTTTTTTTGATCTATTCTGATTTCTTTATATAGAATAATATTGACCCTTTTTCTCTCCCATAGATATGTGTGTGTTTAGATGTATAATAGATTTTTTTTTTCTATTTGTGATGGTGTCATTTCTGTTTTCTTTATTTCTAGGAAACAAAACCTTCCAAGTTGTGATTTATTTTTAAATGTTTTTTGGTAAATTTTATTTAGAGTCAGGTGTAAGAAAACATTTGCCACCTGAAAATCAGATAAATATTTAACTATTGGTATATCTTATTTTTAAAAAGCAAGTTAGTCTGGGATCATTTGAGCACACAGTAGGAAGCAATGATATAACCTTTCCCAAAAAAACAGCAACTGTGAAGACCCACTGTGAGTCTTACAAAATGTTACACACAAAGGACTCTGCACAGTTAGTGTGGCCCCGGTCTCCAAGGTTTTCCCCCTGCTCAGTATGAGCCTTGCTTATGATCCTGGCTTCTTGGGACAGGAGGAAGAGCAATCGTCTGATTATAGAAACCAAGTCTGACTCTACAACTTGGGGGTCCAATATGACACCCTGAAACTTCTCACAAGATGGCCCATCCTGGATTTTCTGTTTATAATGTCCACCTTCATAAATAAAAAGCTGTGCTCTTTGGGGTGTGGTAGAATGCCCAGGATTGAGATTGTTCACATTTTTTTAATAAGGATATCTTTTGGATAAGATATCTGTAGTGTTAAGAGATAAAGTTCTCTTAGCTCTCTGAAGTATATTGAAAAATCAGTGATTTGTTTTCCAGTAACTTGCTTTCAAATGAGACAGATGAATCAAAGTTTAACCTGAAACAAGAAAAATATAGATTGATCCTTATAACTCTAAATGACACTCTATTTTCTTCATCAAATTTAGGCTTTATTTTTTAGCAATACATGTTCATGGATTAAAGCATCAAGCACTAACGCTAAGGATAACAGAGACACAGCCTTCAGTCATTTTATCAAATATTTCTGGTTCTCTCTTTCTGAGTACACGGTAGGATGGTATGGCTTGGTTTCCTTATTTTGGGAAGGAGACAATGACTTGTGTGTCACCTTCAGTCCACAACATTTAGTGAGATTCTCCTGATCTTCTTTCTCTTTCCCTCTAGCACAAAGACTGGCCATGTTCACAGTGGGTACTGTTCCATGAAATGGGTCTATAGTAATGTGATGCACAGAGCTTGCTGGTCTCCACAGTAGATGCTTAACAAGGGCAAGAGGTATGTATGCCTTAAATTACTGAGACATTGGGAGTTTTGTTGCTTCAGCATAATCCAGTCTATCTTGATCACTGTAATGACAGTAATATATTCTTATGATCATATTATCTATCATGAGCATTTTATTATGTTTATTTACTATCATTTTAATATTTTGTACTGTTAGTTAATCTTATTTATTAGTTTCTCACCATAATTATAACAGCAAACTCACAGCTCTTACTTGATGCCAGGCACTATCTAGTGATACAGATGAGCTCATCTAATGTCCATAATTGTGTACAGAGTTAAGTTCATGTTGTCATCATTTGATAGCTGACATAACTGAGGAACAAGAAGCTTAAGGAACTTGTTCAAGAATGTAATGGAATTAAAATTGGAACACAGGCACTTGTCCCCAGAGCTCAGCATCTGAACAAAAGAGGCAATGCTACAAGACTTTATTGTTGGTTTTTGTTGAATATATTTGTGATACATAATATTCATTTTGGGGACTTAGTACATACCTATGGTGTCTTGATCGTTGTTAACTCCCTCTTCCTTCCCACCCTCCCTTTCCCCCTCTTCCTCAGATCCTCATCCCCATTTCTAATAAGTCTACCTACCTGCTTTCTATCATCTTTCCTTCACTTTGTTCTTTATTTACATTATGAGTGTCTAGTAGAAAAGAAACTATGAGACATTTAACCTGCTTATTTCACATAACACCATACTCTCAAAATACATTCATTTTCCTATAAATGACTCAAATTTATCCTCCTTTATGGCTGAGTAATATTCCATGGCTTTATTAGTTTTGTGTTTTGTATAAAAGATGACCAAAGCTAATATCTGGGCCTAGCTCAAATGCAATCATATTTTTTTAATTTACAAAGACTTTCCATCTTCTTTAATGTTTCTTTTTTGTTTGTTTGTTTTATTTAATGTTTCTTTTATGTAGAAAAACCTTATGGATGTATTTTCTCGGGAAATTGTACCAATAATTGTGTTTTAAAATATTTATCGTTCTTGCATAGCTTTGCTGCTACTTTATTTTATTTTTTGTGTATTTAGGCCTTGGTCTTTCATATTATGTGCTATACTCAGAAGTTTAGAGATTATTTCTTGTTTTTTGTTTTTCCTGGTACCGGGGATCGAACTCATGACCTTGCGCTTGCCGGGTAGGCACTGTGCCACCGAACTAAATCCCTAGCCCCTTGTTTAGAGATTGTTAAGTGCTTACATGTAAGAATATGAAATTAAAAGTGTAGATGGTGCCTCCATGATTGTGGATGGGGTTTACTTTCTAGATTTTTCTCCAAAATGTGATCTTATCGGGCTCCTTGCTGATCCCTCTATTGCTAGCATTTTTGAGTGCGTTTTTTTGGCTTGGTCACTTTCCCCTAGAAAAGACATATAGTCATAAATGTGGAAATATATGCCTGGCTGTCAGAAACTGGAGAAAGCTGAATGGTGTGAGACACGTATAGAACTGGACATTAAGTGAGGAAATGTACCCTTAACCCGCAACTACATCAGTTTTCCCCCAGTTAAGAGAATTAACTTCTAGTCTTTCGGCTGTGTAGGTGGAGGAGGGGTTCTGATGAACTAACTGCCTGCAGTGGGTGACCTCTTTAATTCAGTGACAACTTCTTTTCCACTTCTGAGATTCCTGCATGTAGACAGTGTTGCCTCCCAGCTTTTCCCGTTGGCAGTGCAGAATGTCATTTTCTCAAGTGTACAAGGTCATTTACCATGCATCCACATGTTTTCCAGCTTCAAAGTTGCTGCTACTGCTTCCGCTCCCATCTCTCTGTCTTTGTGATTTACGTCTGCTAGAAAAATAATGAGTCTCAGAGAAGAACTGCATACAAATGTGTATGTCCAACCACCGTTTTTAACTCGAAATGATGGCTTGTAATTTACACCGCTGATTTCATGCAATATCGCGTTTCCTGTTCTACCATATTTCTAACATGCCATTTTTTTCTTCCTTTGGGATGATGAGATGTTATACTGAAACATTGTCCCCCTCCCAGCCTCCATCTGAACCCAACTCTTAGCATGATCAAAAGGGCCATGCTTTTTTGTAGTCCCCCCCCCCGCCACCTGTGAGGGACATACTTTTCCCTGTGTTTCCAACAAAGGATCATGGGATCTGTACTTGGGTGTCAGGTGTCTTATTGCACTCAAGGTAGCTGGCCCTTTTAATGATGGTTTGGACAGGCATGCAGTGTGCAGAAATGGTAAAAGAGAGGAGAAAAAAAAGACCCCTTTTGTTCAAGGTCGAAAGACCTGATTTTGAGTCCTGCGTCTACTGCTAACTTGCTATGATTTCTACTATTCTCAGTGTCTTGTTTTTAAAAAGAATTATATGATGTGCTTCATAGCTTTTGTAAATGTTCAAAGGTAACACATACAAAGTACCTAGCACAGGCAGATTCCTGGTTTAAAATAGCAGATTGAAAATATGCCAGAGAAATGTGTCCCTTAAGGAAAAAAAAAGCTAGCTGCTGCAATAACCAAACACAAAAATGACCAATAAATTTAAAAGTCAAGCAACATTTCTTCTAAAATCAGGACTAAGTCAAGAGTGTCTAGTCTCATCACTTTTTCTGCTCAGTACAGTAGTTGAAGATTTAGCCAGACTAATTATGCAAGAGAAAGAAATAAAGGGAATACAAATAAGAAAGGAAGAGATCAAATTACCCCTTATGGAGAGGATATATTTTTTGCTTAAAAGATCTCAAAAACTTCACTAAAAAAACCTTTAGATCTGGTAACCAAATTCAGCAAAGTAGGAGACAGTATCACCATATAAAATTGATAACTTTTCTATACCCTGATAATAAACTTGCTGGGACAGAAATCAGGAAGGCAATTCCATTCACAAGAACTATAAATAAATAAATAAATATTCAAAAAGAAGACTAACCAAGGAGGCAAAAGATCTCCACAATAAAAATTACATCACACTGAAGAAAGTAAAGAAGATACTAGAAAATACAAAGATCTCTCTGATGCTCATAGAGAGAATTAATTTAAGTTCATATAGTTAATTAAATAATTAATATAGTTGAAATGGCCATATTACCAAAAGCCACCTATAGATTCATCACAATCCTCATCAAAGTACCTATCTTATTCTTAGCACAATTAGGAAAAAAATCTTATAATTCATATGAAAGCACAAAAGACAGAGAATAATAACTAAAGGAATGCTGAACGAAAGATCAGTGTTGGAAGCATCACAACTCCCAATTTTAAAATATACTACAAAGCTATAATAATAAAACAACATGGACAGGCATGCAGGCATTTGGTCCTTTCATAAAAATAGACACAAATAACAACAGAAAAGAAGAGAGGACACAGAAACAAACCCACACAACTGCAACCATCCGATGCTTCACAAAGGGGCCAAAAACATGTTGGAAAAAAGAGCCTTTTAAACCAATGGAAAAAAAATGGTACTTGGAAAATTGAATATGCATATCTAAAAGAACCCGGTCAACAAATGGGCAAATGAACAGACCACTTCGCAAAAGAAATACAAAGCCCAATAAGTACATGACAACATATTCAATCTCTTTAGCAGTTAGGTAAAGGAAAACAACTGCATTGAAACTTCATCTCACCCTATTCAGAATGGCTATCATACACACACACACACACACACACACACACACACAGCAAGGATACATGGAAAAAGGAGCCCTACACTGCTGGTAGGGATATAATTTAGTACAAGCCATTATGGAAATCAACATGGATGTTCCCCAAAAATCTAAATATAGAGGTACGATTTGATCCAGGTATGCTCTTCTTGGTATATATCCCCCCAAATAAAGTCATCATACTATAAAGATACCTGCACAGCCATGTTAACTGCAGTGCAATTTGGAATGGCTAAACCATGTAGAAACAGCCTAGGTGCCAGTCAACAGAGAAATAGATAAAGAAAATGTGGCAAATATACTCAATAGACTATTATTTAGCCATTAAAAGGACCAGGTCATCTCATTTGCAGGAAGAGGATAAAACTGAAGGTCATCTCATTTGCAGGAAGAGGATAAAACCTAACAGGCGAAATAAGCCTGTCTCAGAAATTCAAATTGTACATGTTTTCAATCATAGGAGGAGGTCGGAAAATTTTTAAAAAGTCAGACGGCACAAAAGTAGAAGGGAGATTGCTGAAGAAGGGGGAGGAGATTGGTGGAGCAGGGAGGGAAGAGGAATACAGATAATAAAGGATAATGACCGAAGTACGTTATGTGCATGTACAAATATGCCAGAATGAAACCCAATATTCTGTGTGAGCAATATGCACTAATACAAATAATAAAAAATTAAGCTTTTATCAACTACCACAGTGACATAAATATCTAATACATAGACCTCTACAATAAAACGAAAAGGGAACTAGCAACCATGAATAAGAATGGCACAACCCAAGAAGGCACGGTTCCAAAACAACCATCCTTTCCTCTCTCTTCTCCCCTGTCTAGACCTCTCTGTTGTATCAGTTGAAATTTTGACTCATCAAAGGCAAAAGAATATTTTCAACACAGAAATGGCACAGCTTCCTCCCATCTACTAGGTGTGAATCCTAATGGACAGCATTTAACAAGATCTCAGAAAGAAGCTAATGTCCAAATGTATCAGGGAAGGAAAAGGGGAGAAGGAAGGGAGAGAGATGAGGTTTCTGTGGTCCGTAGGTTCCTATTCCCCCAGCTTCCCCTGCAGAGACCAAGTCACCAGAGTGGTGGGGTTAGGAGGTAGCATCTTTAGTAGGCGATTAGTTCACTAAGGTAAAGTCCCCACGACTAGGATTTAATGCTTTGTGAAGATGCAGCAAGTAGGGACTAGCTAGTTTAAGATATTTTCTTATGACAGTCCAAATAGACAAAGACAGATGTTTTTACAAAAAAAGTCCAGATATCATAGTGCCTGGACTGAGATGAAGGGTGGTAGCAGTGGTCATGGTGAAGGGTGATTGGATTCTCTACATAATGTGGAGGTAGAGCCTACATGATTGGAGGTAGCTTCTCTCCATTGAGATCCTAATTCTTTGGCTCGGAAGGATGGAAATTCCACTCATACCATGGAAGGTTGAGATAGGTGGGTGTGACACATAAGCAACTTGGTTTTGGATATGTATGTTTGAAACACCTTTGGTCATTCACATGCAGACAGCAAGTCACATAAGCAGCAGAGATATAAATGTGGAATTCTGAGATCTAGGATAAAAAATATAAATATGTGCCTGTGTGTATATGGGTATTACATGTGTGTGAATGTGTGTTTATGATGATGGGACTCGGTGAGTGTCTCAGTTACTGTTCTCTTGTTGCTGAGACAAAATAACTTCCATTCAAAATTAAAGGAGGAAAGGTTCATTTACCTCACAGTTTGGGGAGGTTTCAGTCCTTAATCAGCTGGCTCCAAGGCAGGGTGGCATGGCACAAGGGCAACAGTTGAAGGCTGCAAAAGACAGCAAAAGCGACAAGAGCAAAAGGGGGAAAAGAAAGCTTCTTTTCCTCCCTTATATTGTAAGCAAGCTACCTGCTCTAGGGTGGTGTACCATTCACCCCATCTCTGTGTGCTCCTCTTGCACGGGCTCAGGATGTTTACAAAGTGAGGACCCTGGTTCCCTGCTGAGTCACTTAGTTGAACTTCTAAATTTCTCAATTTGGCATGATATATTCACATGCAGACATCAAGTCACATAAGCAACAGAGATGTAAGTGTGGAATTCTGAGATCTAAGCTAAAAAATATAAATATGCATGTATATGTGTAATATATATAATATATAATATATATTATATATGTGAATGTGTGTTTATTATGATGAGACTAGGAGAATTTCTCATAAATTTAGAGCGTGGGAAAAGAGAGATATTGAATGAATAATGAGGAAAACATGCATAGTTAAAACACTATGGAATCAAGGGGTAATGTAGCAAGAACAGTGAAGAGGATAAACATTCCTAAAAATGAAACTGCTAACATAATGAATTTGTTTATGATTAGAAAAGCATAGATAAAGAGATTATGGCAATTTGAAGGTGCTGTTAGGTGTCCGGGACAGAGGAAGTCAATCTAATATGTGGATAATCAATTTCCTTACTGTCAAGTGCCCAAGTCAAATCACTGAGCAAAATAAGAAGCATAAACATGCTTGTTGAACACCTTGGATAAATGATTTTATACTTTGTTTACTTGTTTGAGTAGTATACATAATTAGCACTTGTAAAGAGAGTTAACAGGTATTTAAAGAACTACTTTTTTGTCAATTTTTTTATTAGGCCAAATCTGTCACAGGTGATACGGTGGAATCTCTTTGTTGCTTGTTTGCTTAGTGTTTCAGAGTTCTCCATAACTCAGCTTAAACCCTGTTTACTGTGGCCCTTGTCATAAGTATTTGAAGCTATTACAGTCTTTGTATTTTTTTCACCAGTGAAGTACTGTGTTTACCCAGATTCAGGTCTGCCTTTTCCAAAACTGACCTTGTCAGCTATACCATTGTAGTAATCACCTAACTCAGCTGAATATCATTTAAACTTATAAAATGTGAAAATGAAAAGAAGATAATTTTTCCCTTGAACCAACTTGGAAGAATTCTTCTTAGGATGTAGAAAGTCCTAAGAAACTATTACTTTCAACCTAGTTACGAAAACAAGGGAGATAATATTTAAGATCACTGCAGAGCTGAGAAAATAAGAAAACCTGAAGTAACCATATTTCAGAACATGGGGTGCCTTTGGAAGAGGAAAAGAGACACATGGCTGTTCTCATCTCTACTGGGACAGCAGCAGGAGGAGAAATTCCTGAGAAGAGGCAGTGGTAACTGTTGGTAGGAACTGCAGTGTTTGGTACATCTTCCACTTCCTGAGCTGGGCGGAAGTGAAGTCAGCCAAGCTGACAGCAAGCACAGCAAACATCTGCAGAAACTCCAGCCACTGGATCTCTTCCAGTATCTCCTAGGAACTCAGCCAGAGGACTTCTCAGGGCTCTGCTGTCTTGCATAGCTTGTAGGGGTGAAAATTAGTGACACCCGAGTTGTTGCTGTTAAATTATTATGAACTTTGCTGATGAGGCCTGCTTCAGCCTAGGTTTTCATATATTTAAATCTACTTCCCTTCTTGCAGAATTTTTATGATGGAGAAAAGTATCTTATTTCCTTTTTACTTATAAAGTCGCTCTGCTCATATAACACAGTCACTTAAGAAATCAAAAAATATTCACCTTGTTTTAGAATAAGTCTTATTGATCCAAACTGCAGGTGGTGTTCTACTAATGATTCTGTTTGTTCCTGAGAGAAATCAAAGGTCTTTTTCTCCTTCAGTTTGATATTTTTTTCTTCCCAGAACACAGCATATTGTATAGGGCTATGCATTTCTATTATCCTTTAATAAAAACCACTGGGAAGTGCTTTTGTTATCTGACATTTATCTACACAATTTCTTGTTGCCAACTCACCTGGCTTTGTTCCTGGTGACTCTCGACTGTACTCAGCAGGATTTCGTGCTTTAATCAACTACCTATTAGCACTATATGGCAAATTCACTAAGTTAATTGCAATGAACAACTTTAACTTTGCTTAAAGCTAAGAATTTGTGAGTTAGGTGTAGTGGTTCACGCCTGTAATCTTAGTACTTGGGAAGCTGAGGCTGGAGGATTGCTGTGAGTTTGAGGCCAGGCTGGGCTACATAGAGATAGCCTGTCTCAAAAAACAAAAAACAAAACAAAAACAAAAGCAAAATAAAAAAAAAAACAAAACTAAGAAGTCTGTGCTTCAGAGGTCCCATCAAGAGAGCAAAAAATCTACTTTCAGAGTGGCGAAAAATACTTGTCAGTTATGTCTGATATGAGACTCCTACCTAGTATCTATAAAAACCTAACTAAAAATGAGCAAAAGATTTAACTAGACATTTTCCAAAGAGATATACAAATAGCCAATAAGAACACAAAAAGATACCTGTCATCATCAGCCGTTGGGGAAATACTGACCAAGACCACAGTTCAGGTCTTCAGCCATATAACGGCTACCATAAAACAGACAGAGAGCACCAAGTGTTGACACGGACATGGTAAAATTGGAAATTTTGTATGTTACATTGCTGGTGGGATTGTATAATGATGTAGCATTTTGCAAAAGAACTTGGCAGTTTCTTTTAAGATATGTACAGTTTATCCTATGACTCAGCTTCTCAAATCCTAGATATATACCCACAAAAAATAAAAAAATGTATATCCACACACAGACTTGTAAGGAATGTTGATAACAGAATAGATAACCATATACAAATGGGAATTATATTGTATTCAAATGTCTCTCATCAGATAAGTGGATAGAATGTGATACATCCATATGAGAATTGTTTATCATTGAAAAGAAACTAAACACTATAGACACGTTACAACTTGAACGAAACACCAAACCTTTAAAACATCTCAATGAAAGAACCTCATATAAAAGAGCACACACTGTATTACTATATTTATATGAAATGCCCCAAAGCTACAAACTCACAGAAATAGAAAGTAGATTTGTGTGGCAGGGGTCTGGGGGTGGGAATGGATAATGATTGCAAATGGATGCGAAGTTTCTTTTTAAGGACGATGGAAATATCCTATACAGATAGTTATACAACTGGATAAAAATACTGCAGTTCATTTACTATTACATCAAATGGGTGGGTTTTATGGATGGTAAATGGTATCTTCATAAAGCTGGTCTAAAAAGGATTATTATTATTATAAGCTCAGACTCAGCTCTTGAGAGAACTGCTATGTGCCAGGGGGTATTAGTAATTTTTTCACACGGGTTTATTATGACCCAGACTTGGGCGGTGTCATTAGCAAACCCTGTTTCATGGAAGTTCCATGGGTTTGTGTTCGCTACCGCACAGAAATAGTAGCAGTGGGAAGTACTCTCTCTCACTTGCAGATTGTTATTGTACAGAGACCTACGGGATCCAGGAAGGGTCCAGAATCATCAGCTTCTAACTTTGCGACTCTAGTTTCCTCAAGGGTTCTCTAATGAGTCCCCGGAAATAAGATGTGCTGACTTCAACTCCTACCAAAAGTATCTCTAACTATCGACAGTAAGAAGAGGTCTTACATTAGAAGAGGTATTACATGATTTTTAACCCTGACAAAATAAGACTTTGATTTCAAGAGCGTTTCATTCCTTCTTCTTATAAATGCTAGATTTAGTGAAAAACTTACAAAGTGCCATCCACGGCAAGCAAGCAAGCAAACAAACAAAAAATCCTTGTTTATGGATTGTTACCAGAGAACAAAGACCGTGTTAGAATGGGAGCAGAATGTGCTCTTGGAAGCCACAGTCCCTGCTTTGTCCCCCACACCTGTTTTTTTCTGAAAGGATAAAGAAATGGAAAATATACTCTGACAAGCTTCAAGTCCCTTTCCAAACTTATTTATTGAGTGTAGAAGTCCAAGTTCCAACACGGTTGTTAGTTCAAGTTAAAAACTTCCCTCTGAAAGATATAAAATAGCCACATTAAGAAGCCGGATGTACAGGGGTTACCTGCTCCCATCCCCCAGGCTTTTTTAAAAGACATATTCTGCACGATGGAGGCTAAAAGGTGGCAGCTGTGCCAAAGTAGTGGACCCTAAATCGCTGAGCAAAAATGAGAGCGGGAGGCTCTGATTGCTCGCAGTATAGGAGTGAATATGCGCTCTCAACCACAAATCAAGCAAGCTGAAAAAAAAAAAAAAGGCCCAATCAAGGCAGTAATGGCCTCCACTTCACAATCAGACAAGTGCTTCTTACTTGAAAAATCCTACCATTTATAGCTGATTGCTAACCCTGGCCTCATTTCTAATCTAAAGGGCGAGTAATAATTTGGAAAAGGAATTATAACAACTTCCCAACAATTTAGCAAATTGTTATTATTTGCGGGGGAGGGGAGGGTGGGAAGGAGTTGCTTTTGTAACGTGTTTCTCTTGCGGGTTACCATTTCCGTGACATCAAATCCCACCACGGCCACTCTGGAATAGCAGTGATTAGGTGCTAGAAAGGCCGGGGGGGGGGGGCATGGAGAGACAGAGAGATGCGGAGAGACACACACACACACACACAGAGACAGACAGAGAGGGGACTCTGCCACATCCCATGTTTTAATATGTTCAAAGTTACGGGTTTCCATAGAATAAAAGGAGAACTGAAACTGCAAATTCTTCTGTACACCCTCACCTATGAGTGTCCCAAGTAAGTCTGAACATTTGTCCTTGAATATCAGTGTTTTGGAAAGGATGTTGGCCTTTCTGAGAATTTGACTGCCTAAAAAAATATACCATAAAATGAGATACCTTTTACGCAGGTACTGTTTGGGGGATTCATGTAATTGTTTTCCACTGAGCAAGACATTAATACATGTATGTATGTAATATTATCTGCACAAAGCAGGAAAACATGTGTGTCAAATGCAGTATGGCATGGAACAAATTAAAATCATAATGTTTTCTGAGAGAGAAACTGGCTGATAAGAACAGAGGACAGGGCAATATATTGAACCACGGATTCAGGAAAGACCACGAGAACGCCCTGTTCAGCCTCTTAAGTCTTAGGCAAATGAGGAAATAGAAGCCAGGAGAGGGTAGCAATTTCCTAAAGGTTACAGTGCTAGCAAATGATAGAGAAGAAATGAAAACTTTCATGACCTCGCTTTCACTACGAAACCTTGTGTACTGTGTTTCACGCCTTCTATTGCATTCTGCCAAATGGCTTTAAGTCAATGCATTTTAGGAATACAACACTTCAATTTCAAGTAGTACAGATAGCAATGATTTCTGGTAATTGGATATACTCGACATCAGCATTCAACTTAAGCTGACAGTGTTATGATCATACTGTTTCTGCACATTTTACCACCTTCCACGAACTTTATGATAAAACTTTTCTGTGGTTTAGAATCCTTTTGTCCTTAGGTCCAAGAACATTAAATGTCACTTATTGCAACTATAACTCACTGTTCTTTATTTCCAAATTAAAATCAGTTATTTAGAATAGATGATGAGGAACAGAACCAAAATACAGTATTATTCTTTCATTTCTCTTTTTCAGGTGAGCGACCCAAAACAGAATTTGGGGGGCAAGAACACAGGCCCTTGTAGCCCTAGTTAAACAGAGTAATTGACATGTCTGGAAAATCAAGCCATAATTATGTTAGCAAAAGAGGAAGTCCATATCATTTACATCAGTGTGAGTTTAATGAATATTTTTATCATTTATTGATATTTAGCAGACAAAATACCTTAGTCTACCAAACTTTCTTTTGATATTGATGTTTAACAAATACCAGATATAGGAAATGCATCTAGCTTTTGAATCAAAGGAAATATTTTGATTTTAGATTGAAAATGTTCCACATAATATGCTATTTTCTAAAACACAACAGACTTTAAGCAGATCGAAAAAATTGGATAAAAAAACAAATATAACTATCTCTATTTATGTGTGTAACTGGAGCAAGCAGGCTAAGTTTTTCAGATACCCAGAAATGATTTATAGCTTGCAATTACCCACTTCATTCAATATAAACAGGATCATAATTCATATTACATGATCTAGAATCCATTTGAAAATACATAATGCTATTCTGAAAATAAATATTTTACTTGTATCATCTCTCATGTTCAGCACCCTGAACTTAAAGGGAATTTTTAAAAATAAGTAAGTACTTTGCATTATTAAGCCCCAGGGAAGAAAAACAAAAGTACCTTCAGGAAGGAGCTGGAAATTTTCAAATCTTTTAAGAGTAGAAAATCTGAGATATTGTGATGAAAAATATTCATTCAAAAATATTCATTATGAGGAGAATAAAGAATATAGTTCTAACAGATGTAGTCATTACCTTCACAGTAGTGTAAAAATTAGAGAAATAAGTCAGACTTTCACTGTGGCTTAAGAGGTTAGAATGCAAAGGCTTGAAGTAAAAATAAAAAAAGCTGACAAAATATTTAGTAGCAACACAGGCATCTGTGCGTGAGGCACCATGCCCTCAAAAGCAAAGGCTAAACATTCTACGAGAATTAATAAAAATGAACTTTGAAGAAGAAACTTAACACACACATTTGTTACTCATGTTTAAAATTAGAAAAAGTACCAGAATCTATCCACTATTCAAGAAGGGAAAAATTAGAGATCCATGCAGAACAGGAAAATGTTTGTCTAGGATAGCACTTTTCCAGGAAATGTCGTATTTTTAACTTTCTCTTTTATTAAAGCTAAATATCACACTATTACCATAAGCTAAAATGACCCCTAGTGTTAAGAAGTAGATTTCTTTCTTTTTACAGTGTGTCATAGGCACCAGATTTCTTTTATAACTACTTTGTCAGTGCACACATCTTGTCAGTGTGTAATTTAATTAGCTGCTTTAGTAACAGAAAAAGACACAAAGTTTCTGATAAAGAAAATCTCTTTTATCTTGCCCACTAAATAAAAGAAGATACAATTCTCCAATCTACTGGAGCAATTTTAGATCTCTGTCATCCAGAAATGATTTTTCTATCATCACATAATATTTATTTATAGCTACAAGTTATGGCAGATGTAATTACAAGGAAGAAAAAAAGGTACTCCATAAAAATTCTGGTAGCATTGTCAAGGTCAATTTGTGGAAGAATTTCAAGGCAAATTTTTTGAGTAGTGAAGTTACCTTTATATGGGGAAATCTTAGCTTTTATGGACGAAATGGAAAAGTACTCAAGTTGTTTTAGCTGTGCAAATCATTAGATACCTTATTAAGAGACTAAAAAATGTGTATTTAAAAGCACTTATATGTTAAATCTGTACAAATGAACACTGTGGTAGCCACATTAGCGAGTTTTATATCTTAAAGAACAAATTTTGGGGGGCAAAATGTAATATTAGGGAACCCAGTTCTCAGAGGGTATCGAAAAAGGGAAACACATACCTTGTAAAGGGATCTATAACACACTAGTCAAAGAGTCACAGTAAAAGTCAGCAAGAATTAGACTGTACTGTGTTTTATATCTGCAGCAAATAAAACTAATAAATATCAGTCAATGTGGTTCAGAGACAAAAGGAGTGCTTAAACAAAAATTAACAGAAAACCTCCACTGATTATAATTAATACAAAATGAAATGTTAAAATACAGGCATATGTTTAAACTCTATAGAAGCTACCAAGCATTAAAGAGATACATACTTAGATCAAAAAATAAGAGGCTTTCATTATTTACAAATGAAAAATAGAAAGAAGTGAAAATAAGATCTAATGAAACGCAGTCAGGATACACGTTGAAAATAAAAAGTATTTACCTAACTCCAACACAATGTAATTGATTTCAGAAAATATTATGCATATTAGGAATTAAAAATATACAAAATATATGTTGTGAGTCCTGCCCTGCTTAAATTGGAGGCTTTCCACACACCAAGCTTCCTATGTGCTTATGACTACGAGACTAATTAGCTAAGAAGAATATGCCGTGATGATAAACTTCATTACTCAATAACACTAGTAAACATTAAAATATTTAAAGAATACTGTACTGTATTATGGTTTATTCTATTTAAATCTTACAATTATAGCAGCTTTTTCTACTTGTATTTTTCTATGGGGTGAATTGCTAGGATTTGCTAATCTGCTGTTAATGCAAGCTGATATTACAGTCATATGACCTAATTAAACCTCAGGATTCATATTTTAAATATATAATTACCAGTGTCTTTTTTTTTAAAAAAAATGTAATTACTAGTTTCTATTTAGTAGAAAAAAATTGATGTTCATGTTAACAGACTATGGAAAGCTTCTTGGAGAATGTTTTTCTTCTCTGACAGTAAAGAAACAACGAAAAATCTGTTTGGAAACCTGTTATTAATATTATTTTCATGGAATAGATTCCCCTATGTTTTATCATCCTGCAAATTTCTGCTCCAGAATTATATTCTGCTTCATTTCTTACTGTCACATGGAACCCATTCATCTATCTTTATAGAACCATTTTCATTTTTGGCACGTGAAAAATCCTCAGACAACATTAGTGTGACATATAAGTGAAGCAACAAACTTCCATTATTTTAAAACAAAGTAGCTTCAAAGATTTGGGGCTTTGGGACAAATTTTTTCATTTCTGAATTGCACAAAATCATTCCCAATTACCCCTCAGTGATTTCAATATCACAAATCCCTTCTGATTAGCCCTCTTAAAAACAGAGATGAACCCGCTTCAGGGTTGTTGGGCCCTGTTGGAAGCCCTGTCTTAGAGAACGATAGATTATGCAATTAAATAGAATCGTGTCCTTTCCAGGGAAAGAAGGCATGATACCGGGGCTCATGCAAGCTGTATGCTCCCTTCTATATTTAGATTGCTCTGCTTCAACGGGGCAGCGGCCCGCTGACCACGCAGCTGACTTCTAGGATCCTGCGCAGCTTTTCAATTTTAAAAATATGGAAAGACGGAAAAAAAAAAGAGGTGACTAAAGTAGTGGCTGACGAAATGTTACCCTTTTAAAGAGCTACTCCTCATCCCTTGAGTGAAAGAATGTCCCCACAAATAGCATTTTCCTCATTCAGAGGATTGATTTACTTAGCGTGCAGGGTAGAAAGTCTGGGAAAGCAGTTAAGTTTAGGATCCAAAGAGGAGATCCAGACCAGAAAGCAAAAATTTTACATTCACTGAGGAGCCCATGCCAAATACCTCCCTAAGTTTGTAAGTGAAAATACAAATGTGATACTTAAGAAAAATGCTCTTTTGTTTTTCGAATGAGAAGTGTAAACCAGAGATTATAAAGATAAATGAAGCTACTGCAACGACTTCTAGCACCTAATAATAACAGCAGCAAGGAAACAAATGGCTGAAGATTTCTCAGTACTTGGTTATGTTCATATTTTTAGTAAGGACTACATTTCTTGCCGGTCTTTCGTTACAGTTTTTCTTAATTTATTTCTTCTTTTCTCCCACCAAGCCACAAATGGTCACCCTAAATTCCCAGCCGCGCCATATTTTGAAACCCTCAGCACTACAGAGTTGAAAATACACTACTTACATCATTTTACCTGTACAACCAAGGACAAAGCCAATGTCATAACCCCCCCTCAAAACTAAGAGGTCAAAAATCATCTATCAGTTTGTATAAAATCGAGAGTAGGATGTCAGTGAAAATCAATGAACAATAAGCTCAGAATGATGGTTTAAAATTCAAAGTGGTGGATTATTTGCAGACTTGGTGACTGAATCTAGATATTTGAATTTTGTTAAGTATTTATTGTCTGTGTATTGAACATTATAGATAATAACATAAAGAATAGAGAGGACTGTATGAGAAGTAAGAATATTAAGAGTACAAAAAGAAAACAATTTGACTTAGAAATCTATAATCCAGATAAATTTAACTATGATTACAACACTTTTTCTAGAATTCCTGTACCTTTAATATAAATACATCAAGAAAGCAATTTCTTGAGAGGTCTATATAAATCAATATAGAGATTCATCGTTTGAATTTATACAAATGCTGTCAATTTTGAACTGCTTACCTATGAACATGATGTATGCAGTGTACCAAAAGATATTAAATGATCTCATGACTATAGATACAGATTTTAAGATCAAGCAGAGTGAAAAGTTTATGTAATTTTTGTTCCAAACATTTCCCTCATTTTGCAGTTTATTTATTTTTTATTTTAAAAATAAAAGGAGGAAAACATTAACAGACAGACATTTTACAAAATAGCAAAAGAACAGTGCAGACAATACGGAGTTACAAACAAAGTGGTAGGGTATTAACAATGTTTGTTGTATTACATATTGATATCTTCAAAGCGGCTTCTCATCATTTTGCAGTTTATATATCAAAATTTTAATGGTATCCTGGAAAAACAAAGGGGACACGTCTGTATAAATAGTTTTGATATTAAAATACCAAATGACTAAAGTATCATTTAACATTAGATGATTTCACTTACTAGAAGAACAAGTGGAAGTTGTTTTCCTAACACTGTTTTTTAAGAAGCCATCAAAATATTCTAGGATTGGTTTTGTAAAAAAACAACGAAACGAAAGCCCACACTCACCACCTCAGCTGACTGCTCTGCTGTGTATTTCTCTGCCACCTGGTGGCCAATGGTGGAAAATCACGGTGGCTATTCCGCTGTTGTTCTTTAATCCTCCCCTTTACAAACTGATTAATTAAACTTCAGTTGGACAATCTGCCTCTTTTTTGGGAGGGAGGAGCACTGGATAATTAATGTGATACTCATTTAATTTTGCTTCGTTTCAAAGCATTGGCACAGATTAGGCGTAAGATGGAGTTGGAAGAAGTTATTGTCGCATATATTGAAATTAGACAAATGTACTGGTTTCTGCATAGTGCTCCTCTCTGCGGAGCTCAAGACAGTTCATTTAAGTCCCAATGTGTTTCATAAAATAGATGTGAGTTTTTTCGAGTAGGTATCAAGTCATGAAAAGCTGAGAAACAAAGGAGCTCATTACCTGAATATAATGAGACAGCATTTTGGTGGATGAAAATGAACATCCCTGCTGCTCCATCACAGGGAAATGAACTTCGGAGATGTCATTTCTGTCAACACATCTCACAGACGATGTAAACTCTAAGCTGCAACCTTTGAATAATGATCACTGACTATTTTACCCTGATGAATCACTCTGTAATTATTTTTTTTTAAAAGAACATTTGCTTTCATGAATACACCTAATGCTCAGAACTTAGTTTCTAAAAAATGCCAAAACCCATCAAAAGGACCTGGAGTACTTGGCTGGGGGCAATAAATGTACAAGACAGTCCTGGAATAGTTTCTTACGTGAGATAACAAGGAAATGTTAGACAGAAGCCGATGGACACAGGTCCAAAACACACAGGGAACAATTTGTAGGGATTCCTATTATCCAAATCTGGGATAAAATAAAGTTTAAAATAAATAATGATAGTAGCAATGGTTCATAATTCATTGAATAAAATAAAAATGCCATATTAACCAAATGATAGAAGTTAACATTATCAAAAAGGGCACAACATAACCCATGTATCTCAAGTGATACATAGACAAGAGCGCATCACTTATGTAGTATTATTATCAAAATGTATAAACTGAGTTTATTTATGAATGAATGTAAAAAGTATAAATTAATATCTATAAAAAGTCACCCTTTATCTTTCAGAATTGTTCTAAGGCAAAAGCTTTTACTGGTTATTTATGATAAAACACTAAAGAAAGATGAAACAAAATGTAATTCAAAGCAAGAATATTGGTGGGATCACTGATGACACTTGACTAAGGTTTACAGACTACATAATTATGTTGTATCACTGTTACAGTTCCTAATTTTTATAGTTTTACTATGAGATTATCCTTGCCCTAACAAAATACAGTTGGTCATCCTTGTTGGTGAGTTTTCACTGGTGTTGATTCAACCAACTATGGATTAAAAACATTTGAGAGAATTAGCATCTATACTGAATATTGAGATCTATTCTTTTCATCATTCTCTAAGCAATACAGAGTCACAACTATTTACCTAGCATTTGTGCTGTGTTGGGTTTCATAAGTAATCTAGAGATGTGTAAAGCCCCTAGGAGGAGACACATAGGTTTTATACAGTGTTACGCTGTTTTATTTAAGAGTTTTGAGCATCCACAGGCTTTGGTAGTGGCAGGGCTTCTCCACAAATCCTCCCCAGATATGGAACAGGGATACACACACTGAAATACTCAAGGGTAAAAAGGCATGATATCTGCAAACTACTCTCAAAGTCAATATAACTTACATACAATTATATACATATGTAGATATGTGTGTGTGTGTGTATAAAAGAGGTTGACTATCAGTTTGGATAAAATCTATGTAACCTTTCTTTCGTTATAACTTTTTTGTGGATTTGAAATTATTGCAAAATAAAAAAAAGTTTTAAAAAGTTTTATTGTAAGAAAACACAGAGACCCCATCATTTTTTGTCACAAAGCATATCTTGGAGTACAGGATTCTAAAAATTTGGATATTCTGTCAGACACATTACATAATACCACACAACTAGTGAGTGACTTCTAAGCTTATTCCTTTATCCCAGTCCCTTAATTTCATTAATCATATTGTCAAGATGCTCTCAAGAAACAAAATTAATAGAATTTTGTTAGAAATTTCCCCATTTGCTTATAAAACAATATATAATGCTCTCAAGTTCTCATTCATACAACACATTTATAAATCAAAACAATTTAGAAAGACTTGCTGAAAATTAACAATGGTCAAGACCCTTGAGACACAAAAATAACAAAGTACAGCTTATTCCTTCCATTAGTCAAAGTTTAATAGGACAGTGGTGGTCAGTGAGCATGTATGTAATTAATACATACCAAACTATGTGTTGGTTTTGTGGCCATAACTATATAAACCAAATGGTAGGTATGTAGTCATGGAAAGAGCTGTGGGAAAATGGAAATGGAAGAAGTTAATTCTCACATGCCTCTTAAGGGAGCTCAGAAGAGGCAACCTCTGAGTGGAGCCATGACTGATGGATAGAATTTAAAAGGAACCAACACCTTGGGCAAGTGCCTTATCCTTGTCAAGTGTTCACAGCACAAAGTCTTTAATAATGTTCCTGCAAAAAAGTCCTGAGAGGGTAGGAACTTTGTCCTACTTTATGTGACTGACACATAGCTGTTACTCAGTAAATATTTGTTACGTAAACAAAAAAGTTGTGCAATTGTTTCATAACTTTATAAATGGCAAGCAAACAAGTTGGCCATTAAGAAAGATTTTATTTTCCTCTTGTATGGCTTATATGTGTTGGTGACTGGAACTGTCTTTTGAATTATTCTTGGAATAAAGTGGGTTTTTTCTGTGACATAGATGCATGAAAAATTTCTGTTAATAAAATCTACAGAAATACCTGGGAAAGAGTATAATAGAGAGGAAAGACCTTTTTGAAAATTTAAATAATCTGTGTCTCGTTTGAAATGTGAGGTAACGGGAAATCTGAGTGGAGACATGGGAATATATGGAGACGATACCCCTTTCTCCTCACTTTTTCCGTAGACTTCAAATAGCTCTGAGAAAATAAAGCCAACTAACATGAATGAATGAATAAAACACCCAGTGAGTGAAATTAGAGTTTAAATTGAACCATATTAAAAGCAACAAGAAGAGTTTTCAGAAACTCAGTGAAAATCAAATGTGTAAAAATCCAAAACATTAAACTATTTGTGAGCTTTATATACTGGCATTTATGGTTATTTGTATCAGTCAGGGCTTTTCTAGAGAAATACGTAAAACACAAGATATACAAACGTACAAGAAATTACAAGATTGTCTTACAATGATCAGCCACAGAGTCGGGTGAGGAAGCGTGCAGAGGGTGTCTACATGCTGGAGGGTGGAGGGTTCAGGAGAAGCCCTGGAGCTCACTGCAGGTCCCATCCCATGTAAGTCTGTGTCAGGAAGCCCATGGGTCTTCGATGGAAGGGTGAAGAGTTTATGCTGGAAGCCGGAGAGTCTGAGCTGGAAACCGTGACATGACGTCCAAGGTGAAGGCGAAGACTGGAGCTCTTCCAAAGAAACAGAAGTGAGCCTTCTTTTTCCTTTTTCCCTTATGCCCTGCAGGCAACAAAAGACCTAGGGTGCATCTTCCACATCCTAGGGTGTGGAATTGCTCAGCCAAGTTAGCTGAGCTTCTCTTGTTCAACTTGCACAATCAATCAACCATCACAGTTAGTAGAATCAGATTGCATTAGAAGAAGTCCATATGTTAAAACGGCATTCTGGAGCAAAGAAAGCAGCAGCAGGTCAAACCCCATTCTTAAAGGCATTAGCCACCCCCCCCCCCACCACCAGAAGTGGGTTCCCGGTTCATCATAAGAGGGATGAGAGTGGTTATTTTTCAGGGTTCTTCAACCTTTAACATAGGAAACGACACTCTGTCTCTTTCTTGGTGGGGGCAGGAGAGTCGCACACCTATGCGAGGGACAAAGCACCATTCTCCTCTTCATCTCTTGAGGAACCGAGCCTGGGCTTCGGGGCTGGTCATGTGGGTGTGTGCTGAGAAGTGTACCGCTCTCGGGTTCACATTCTCCTCTGGCACCTTGTGATTCTTAAACATTTTCTTAATACGGGTCCCCCGTTTTCACTTTTCCCTCTTCTTTGTAAATCATATACCAGGTGCTGCGCTCATTTGTTTATTGTGTGATCCAGATACTTCTCATTTAGTGACCTACCTGTTTAACGGTTGTTCAGACTGAGGATGGAGCCGTGCTGTTTAGATGTACAATCTGCCTCTCAGACTTACGGCCCATTTTGTCTTTTTGTACAATTCCGCACATCTTGTGTATAGAGCCTCAATGTTCTTTTTTGTATGGTATGCCTTGCTTATACAGTACTGTCATTTTTGCTGATTGTATTGTAGCTATATGTTGTTATACATTACAGTATAACGTATGCGTGAAAAAGTTATGCACATAAAGTCATCAAGTGGCATTTCCTTGGGCCATTTTTTTCTTCCCAATATTGTAATGTACATACTATATTCAATTCCTCATCTAGCAATCAATTCATTTCAGGGCCTAGACCCAGGAACATAACTCAGTGAATGAACCAGGAGTGTGTGTAGAGTAACATAATGACATAGTAGTTTAATTCCCCAGAAGCCTAACCATGAGTTACGAATTCTGGAAGAACCAAGAAATGCAGTGTGAGCACCGAAGCAGGTGGGTCAGGACTGCGGCCCGGAGTGGGTGTGTGTCGTGGGAAAACAAACCTTCTCTAGAAGGAGCAGCCAGGAGAAGGCTAAGTATTGTGTGTCGATGGGGTCCCAATGCAGTTAGATCTCCCAAGAAAAACAAAAAAAACCTAGGGATTCACTTTTTATTTTCAAATGTGAAATCATCATATTTAAAAATCTTGACTCAATTAAGAAAAATATCCTTTGGGTGGGCCAAACCAAACATATCTGCTTGGCTGTAATGTGGCCAATAATCTATGAACTCTGGCCTAGAACTTCACAAACAAAAGCATGTTTCTTACTTTCCCTGTTTCTCATTAAATATCTCTTTCTCTGTCTCTGTCTCTGTCTCTGTCTCTCTCTCTCCTCCTCCTCCTCTTTTAGAATATAAAAGCAATTAACTTGTAAATGATACGGAGAATTCAGACCATGGGAATAAATGTCTGCCTTTAAGGAAAAAATTCCCATTATTTTAGATAGTTCAATTACAATGAAAGGAAGCCACAAGGTAATTCCCAATAGGTAATCTTGTATATTAAGTCATTATTAAATTGCTGTACTGCAGTTATTAATATTAGCAACCAAGCATATGGATTGCAGATATATATATATATATATACATATATAATATATTAAGGGATATGAAAGAATGAATTTGTGCATTTATAAGCAGCATCTCATCTTCCTCTGTACTAATCAGAAAAATAGAGCAGTTTGCTACTTCAGATAAAGGGAGCACGGGGTGGCCTTTCTCTTCCAAACTCTCATCCACGTCCTTGATTTATGGAATCTTTGGAATGCATAGTTTTCTTGGGGGTCAGTCTAAGTGAGTGAAGAAAAGTCAGTAGATTATGAGTCTCTTAAAAATATTTTAAAACTACAAAATTCATTGTCATCTCATCACCAGATTCCCTTCTGCATCCTTTTCCTACTGTTCTTACTTAGGGATTAATTTTCTGTTTCTCTTTTCATGGACCTATCTGGTAGTCATTTTCATAGTCCATTCATTAAGTAAGAAAAATGTTCCAGATACTGACACTGTGAGTTTTCTTTCCTGCCCAAAGTCCCTTCCTGGCAAGGCAGCTGCAGAAGTTCATAGCTAGGAATGTGCGCTGCACGACTTCCAGGAGCGCCCCTGATGCTTCTTTTGGAGGAGCGGCCCCTCCTGAGCTGTAGAGTTCAATTTGCACAGCTGTTCACATTGTCAGGCCCTGTGGCAACTGCCCCTGATCCAAAGGGAAGGACACAAAATTAACCAATTAATATATTGGAAGCTCCTGCTTATTCTTCCTAAAATGTGCACACCCAAAACCCAGGGCATAGATACACTGCAACCTATGATCATGTAACTTTTCTTTTAATGCTGTCTTCAAGACTGTTGCTAATGGATTCTAAAGGTGCTGGGCTGATTTGATCAGATTCACTTAGATGAGCTGTTGAAATAAAACTCTCGTCTGAAGACTCTAGTTTTGGAAGCCAAGCATATTCTACCTGCAGGTACCTGATGTGCAGCTATATTTGGGAAACACATTGCATACCCTATGCTGACTCACTGCATACCTTATGCTGTATGTCAGCTTTTCTGAAATATTCGCAACACTTGATACACCATGCTCCTCAGTGAATACCTTAGTTCTCTTCCACATATCCTCTATCTGCAAGAACTTTTCTTGAATTTTTCCATGCAGTGAACCTGCATCTTATGCTTTAGGACCTACACAAAATGATACTCTCCCAAACTGGACTTGTAAAGGAAGCCCCTTACTTTTTTCAATTACCTTGTTCTCCCTTTGAATCAATTATTTCTACCTCTTGGTTCCTGTGACAGTATCTATGATAAAAGTGAAGATTAAACATTGTTAGGAACATACCCTTAAAAGAATTTCTAAATCTACATTTTCATCCTAAATTTAGTTCACATCCTGTTTGTGTCAGAAGTTTAAATCAATAGCAATATCATTTCTAGCATAACAACTATAATGCCAATTTCTAGCACCAAAGTATCAACTGCTATTTAACATAAATATTTATCTAAAATAGATTTACACTATCACTTCAATAACTTTATACCATCAATTTCACTTCAATAGATTTATACCATCCATTTCAATAACTTTTAAAAACACATTAGCTTTCTGCCTCTGGAAGATGGGTTAGATGTTTTTCCCTATTCTTTCCACTAGGTATTTCACAGGCAACAAACAAAAGACTGAAAGGTACAGAGGTAAGCAGACCTCAGGATTTTAGGATCTGAAACATAACACTAGGGTGAGTCCCCGTTTGGGTGTTTGTTTGATTTTCTTACCTCATATATTCTAGACCAGGCCATGGAAGATCCAGCAATGCAAACAACTTATTGGCTCAGACAACAACCAAAAATTCCAACCAAAATCTGCTTTCCTTAAATTGAAGATTAGAAGGTAACAGCTCTGTGGGGGAGGTCCACCAGTTAGCCAGAGCTTATAGGACAGGGAAGGGCAAGACAGGTGGGAATCACTGTCTGATGAGCTAAGCCTCCTGGAACGAATGAGAAGGTGGTGGCAAGAGGGATCCAGAAGGCAGGCCGAAGACAGACATATGGGAAAGCCTAGCTATTTGCCCTTCACTCTTGATGAGAACTTGGGATCTTAAAAATTATACAAGTGGTGACTGAAAAATATAGTAAACGTTTAAGTTTTTAAAAATTCATTACAGTAAAAGATACAGTGCCATGAATCCCCCTCAAAACACTCTGGCTTTCTTCAAACACATTTATCCCATAATTCTTGCCACTTTCTGAAGCAGTTCTGCAGGTCCTCTTTTGTGTCTTTATGAAGTGTGATAAAAAATAAGCTGAATGTTTCCAAGTGCCACCCAGCGGAAAGGCAGGCGCATAAAAAAATCACAGCTTGTCCTCATCCACTTTATTTACTGGATCAGGCGTCATACAACCTCTGGCTCTTTCCTAAAGTCAAAATGACCATGAAAGGTTAATGTTTTGAGTGGATTCAGAACATTGAGGCATGGTGGAGACCACTATGAAGTAGTGCTGAGCAGGCCTTAGGATTAACCAATTGGTTTTCTATATTTACTTATGTCTGTCCCAGGCCTAGACAACTAGCTTAAAGAGCTTGCTCAAAGGCATGCAGTAAGTACAACTCTTAGTCACAATGGAGGCGGATATTGGTCCACGACACTGTGACACCTCTGAGGGCAAGATAAGATCTCTGTTGAGGACATTTGGCTCCCCTCCAATGCCAGGGCAATACCTGCCAACCTTAAAGACAAAACAGGTCTCTTGATTAGCAAGATTTATTACCTAAGAATGTCTTTGTTCTAACTTCTCAAGGCCTTGTTCATTTTCATGCCTTCTACTTTGGCTATTCCCTTCACTGCCCTACACATCTCCTCAAATCTATTGAAAACCCAATAAATATTGGCAGTCCGGAGAAGTCTTTGTCTTAACTTCAAGAGTCCTGACCTTCCTGGATCCCCAAAACCATACTACTTGTCTCTTATTTAAGCCTTCACCATCACTCATCATAGAGAGGGAGCAAGGCCAAGCCCCCTATAGCAGCAGCCATGACAGTGCAATAAAAGACAAAAAAGAGGACTTCCAGAACTGCTTCAGAAATGATGGGATCAAGATGATGGGATCAATGTATTCAAAGTCAGTGGGAATATTTTGGGGGAGATTAATGATAATGTGTATTTTACCATAATACATCTTAAAAATTTAAGCATTCACACATTTCTTGACCAGACCTTATATGTCTGATGACCCTGCCTGGAGATTTTTGGGTACTTTATTTTGTCAAAGTCCTGAAGATGATTCTAAGGTGTGATAAGCATTTAAGAAAATTATTAATGTGTTTTACTATTAAACTAGTAAGAAAACAAAAAGGATTCTCCATAAACAAAAAAATGATTCAGAAGGTACAATTCAGGAAACCCATAAAGGATACAAGTGACCCATATCCCCATCTAGCAAGGAGACTGGGGACACAAAGGAAGTCTCCCTGGAACAATGAAACAGAAACCAGGGGCTGGGATGGGATTTGAAGACTCCCAAAATATTGTGGGAATATTAATAGAAATTAGGTCAAGAAGTAACACATTCTTACTTTATATTCCAAAGAATGAGCAGTTCAGAGGAACAACAAGAAAACAGAAAAACTCTACAATCACTTTAGAACTGCCTGGATACCATCCCTGCTGATGTACTGAGGGGACAGTAGATGGCTATGAAATCAGCCTGTTTTAAAACTGAGAGTACAAAATGCTGTGTGAAGGCAAGCAGCAGGGGTGTCAATCTAAATATAATTTATGTAATGTGAGCACTTGCCAGGCAAATTGTAAACATATTAGGAAATACTATAATCATACCTCAGTGGTTACTACCTTATATAATTTTTTGTATTTGACATTCTGGTTTTATAATTTATTAATTCTATGTCTATGAATTTCTTTTCAAATATATAATACTCATGACCTGCGATACTCTGAAAATATAGTATGGAAGCATTTTCATTCTTTAACAAACATAAATAGTAACATATATGCATTCTGGTCTATTAATAAACACTTTCAAATTTTTAACTGGATCCTGCCAGTGCTCTGACAGTATAAATCAGGCAGGAACCAGAATTACTACTACATATAAAAGGAAATCAAGAAATTTGCTCAAGAGCCTCTACGTTTTGTGCAGCCTCAGAATTTTACAGTTTCTCACAGCACAACTGTTCTGGTTGCTAGGAAGCCTGTGTCTTACTGATCATTTCTGATCAGGCTCAGTGAAAAAGTGTGGCCACTTGTTGCAGAGACCAGGCCAGTGGCAAGCTCTGGTCTGGGAGAAATACCAGAAAAAGAAGGCTGAGGAATTTTGTCCCGAACACTAACAGTATCTGTTGTTTTACCCAAAAGGTTGAAAAGGATGGAAAAACTTGCCACTGGACTCCCTGGCAAAGGAAGCAAACTCTGACCTTCCTGAAAGCTGAGGCTTCAGAAGTTAAAAGTGAGAAACATTACTAACATTTTCACTTAAATGCCCTGAATGTTCAAGTTGTCTTGAAAGAGTATTACATTTAGTTTTCCTATTTCACAGAAGTGAAAAATGAAACAAAAGAAGCACTCAAAGTCATAACTTTATTTTTGCAATGATTTGTTGTATGCCTAAAAGAGGCAACATTTAATGAGCAAACAGTAATAAAGGTATTTTTTCAAAAGCCACCTGTGATTGTAAAATCAGCTTCTCTAAAATACAGAGAAATTAGATCTTGCTTTTCTGACAGCAACACTCAACAATACACTGAACAACTAAAAACTCTTATAAAGAGCAGCTTTATAAAATCTATCACAAATAACATTTGACCATAATACTTCAGAATCAAATCTTAGTAATCTTCAGGGAAGAGAGTAACACTGATTCCCAGATCATCACAGCCATCATTTTCCATTTCTTTCTCATTTTCTTCAGGGATACACTTGCCATGTGCTTTGGCCGCTTTTCTTTCTTTCTTAGGAGAACCGGTTGGGTTGTTTTTCTCTTTGAACTTGGGATGTGAGTTAGTCACTGTTTTTCTTTCCAAAGCATGTTGTAGGCAGTTGTAAAACCTGTAAAGAATTAAGTCCTAGAATGACTGAAACAAACTTGGAACTTACATAAACTTGACAATTTCCTATACTAGCCTTATAAAAATAAAATAATTGAAGAGATACTATGTTTTGTGGCTTTAGCAATGTAGGATTAGGAAAATCAATGTCTTTTCAGTTCTGTAATAACACTCCTCAAAACTGGGTTGGAATCACTTTTGACACTGCCTACCCAACCTCAATTTCTATCCCAAATGTAGGGGCTAAGCCAAGGGGGTAAAAATTGGAAATTGCTACTTCATTTTAAAAAATCGTAAGTGTAAAAGGCTCAGTTGAGCGAATCTGAAAAATAAAGTTACAAATATAGGTCACCTCTACCTAGAAATAACTACTTTCAATATTTACTTTCCATTTTATTAATGTAGTCTGAATTAATATATTAATTAGTACACATGCAGCTATTTTTTACACAATTAGAACATCACATCATTTTACACTGTTCCATCAAATTTAATATTTACTGAAAACAATTTTCAAATGATCAAAGTAAACTACAAAGTTATACTTTTAACAGTAACATTATCAAGATTGGCCTTCACTTTAAAATTTTCCTTAATACTAACAACGGTGTGATAAACACTTTTGAAAATGCCCTGATCCGAATTTCTGGTCATTTCTTTAGAACAGAAACCTAAAAATGCAATCTCATGGTTAAAAGATATAGAGCAGTGGTGGAAACCTATGGCACGCATGCTGCCTTGTGCTGTTTGTACCACTGAAAGCTGTAAAAAGTTCGCCATTCCTGGCACAGACATTTTAAGAGTCTTGGTCAAGACTTCCTGCTTTCCAGAATAATGTTCAAAAGATATGCTTCTAATATTAGTACTTGAGAGCGACCACTTCATTCACAGACGTGATAATGAAACATGCCCTACTTCGATAGGTGAAAAATGGCATCTCATTAATTTTCATTTCTTTGTAAGTGGAATTGATTTTTTCACTTATTAGCTGACTTTTTAAAGTGTAAATTATTCTTTCCCCTCATTCACTTTTCCAGTGCATTTTAATACTAACTTTGTGCTGCACCATGATAAGCTCCCCAACAACAGGCTTCCCCGCTTTCCTCGGCCGTGTCTCCGAGACTCGGCCCGACAAAGGAGCCTTTCGTGAGTGTGGCCCCGCAGCAGGTGCTTGTGTGTCAGACGCCAGTGCTCCGGTGGGAAAGCTGAGGTCTCCGAGTTCCAATGAGCTTCACTGCGCTTTGATTTCCTCATGTATGAAAGCGGGTATTACTGTTGTGTGCTTAGCAGGATGTCAGAGGATCACACAGGAGATAGGTAGCTACTGAGCAGTGTTTGGCTAGACTTCTTGATAATGGCTATATTTATGGAGTACAGACCTCATGAGAACAAGGACCTGTGGACTTGTTTTCTGTTTAATTGTTCTATGCAGTCCAGGGCTGGAACACTCGTAAAGATGTGCAGAATAAATAAATGAATAAATACTGAACAAAAACGCAGCTATAGATCTCTCCCCCCACACCTGGCTCCTTCCTTCCTTTCTTGGGATTGGACCCAAGGGGTCTCTCTACCACTGACCTATACTGCCAATGCTTTATGTTATTATTTTTTTAAATCTTGAGACAGGGTCTTGCTAAATGACACAGGTTGACCTCAGATTGAACCTCCTGCATCAGCCTCCCAACTGGTTTGAATAACAGGCATGTGTTATCACTAATTCAATGAACAGGTTGGGTTCTACTTGGAACGGCTCTAAAATTCTAAAACCTCAAATATCCATCAACTCCCAAACAACCCACACAGCTCTAACGTATACACTACAAGATACTGCATATCTTGCCTGTATTTTAAGAATTTAAGCACTCATCAAGCACTTGATATCCAGTGGTGTGCTTAGTATACAACAGGTGCTCAAAAACATTTCCTCAATGAATAAATCAACGTCCAAGGAGGTACAGGGAAAGAAAAGGCCTAAAAAACACTGACAAGTAACATTTTGAAACCTTTTCCCATGGCACCAATTTTTTTATTCAATGTACTCTTGATGTCCTTGACTAAAACTTGGCTACCACAGCCACCATTTCCTGTCGTTCATCTCAGTGGGGGCTGCTTTTTCTGTCCCTATCGCACTGACCATGGAGTTGAGAGATGAGATCAGAATTCAACAGGCTCAGCAACGCTTTCCCAGATTAAACTGCTCCACCTGCTGCCCATGCCGTCTACCCATTCCCTTCAGACCCTTTCAGTTACGAAAACTTTGACACTTGGTACCATCTTTCCCTCCAGGTCCTGTCACCATCTTGGTGACTTCAGAGCTGGGGTTTCTTCTCCTCTTAAATGCTACCCATGAGGGATGACCTGACATGTGGGTGTGAGCAGGCTGTGAGAAGGAGTGAGCACCCTTCCCTGATCCTGAGACGCTGTCCCTCTTAGGTAAGCTTCTCTGTGAACCTCAGACCCAGCTGGCCAAGGGTTTTATCTGGCTTAGGCTTTATCCCAAGAAAATGTAAGGTACAATTAAACTACCCTTTTATCATCACAGAGAATTAATAGCTTGTATACAATCTTTTTCTTTTTTTTTCGAGACAGAGTCTCGCTATGCAGTTCAGGCTAGCCTTGAGCTCACTTTGTAGCCCATGCTGGTCTCGAACTTGCAAAGATCCTCCTGCCTCAGCCTCCCGAGTGCTGGGATTACAGGCGTGCGCCACCATGTCTGGCTACAATCCTTTTTCAAATGCATTAAAAAATGTATTGAATGCTTTACTTTAATTTCTCATTAAAGAATCTAACTATCCAAAGCTGTGCCCTTAGGTTACCAAAAAACAACTGCGGAAATGGAACAAAGATCCTTTCTTGCTAAAAATCAAGAATAACAACTTCAAATGCTACTTTTCCCTTTCTGAAGAGAAATCCTCTGAGAGAAAGTCAGAAATTTGGTTTGCGATTATATGCTCTCGCCTCATGCTATGACCCTTGATACCTCATCCTAAAAAACAATTCTCCAAGTGTAATTTTCTCAGCTCTTACAGGCAACAGAAAGAGCTCTGAATAAATAAAAAAGCGTATGCAGGCACTGATACGTCCCCCAAAAGGAAAGCAAATCAAATTGTCTTCAATTTTTCTACCTCTCCAGTCCAGATTATCATGCCGTAAGACAACTTCTACTTAACTCTCCCCATGATAGAAGAACTTTAGGCCGCCCTGAAAAAAACGAATTCTTGGTTTGCAGCGTCAGGGGACCGTCTGTAAGAAAAGCTAAAAATCCTTTGGCTTCTGAAACAGAAGCAGAAACTGGAGGAAATCTAGGCCCAATTTCATGCTCATTTCGGCTGACATCAATGATAAATATCAAAAATGACTCTTCTGCTGTGCGTGTATTTGGATTTTAGCTGATTAAGTGCTGGCGTTCTAATTCATAAAATGCCATGCAGGTGACAGGCCCGTGCCCAGTACTAGAAACGCAGGTAAGAGATGTGATCTGTGCCGAGAAGCTCACGGCTTAAGGAGAGCTGCAGTGCTGTAAAGCCACATTCGGAAAAGCATACGATAAAGTAGGAGCACGCCAGAGGAGCGCTGCTCCCATTGAGATGTGGAAGACCAAACCCTACTGGGCTAGCGGTGAATCCATGCCCAGGAACAGAATCCTGGAGAACAAGCAAAGGTACAGTAAAAACAGATAGCCACAAGGAAGTGAAGATAGGTAGAAAACAGCAGTGATGGAGCAGAAAGCCTCTCTTCTTCTATCTTCCGGGCGCATCAGGCCTACTTAAGCACCCCTTTCTCTGCTGCTGCTGCTCCTTCTCCCACTGTGCAGCTCCCCGCTCCCAGGGCTCTTATAAAGTTCCTGCCTGCCCTTACGTATGACTCACTGCCTTCTTCCATGAAGCATCCTTTGATTACACTTGTGCTTCACAGCTGAATTCTAATGCTGCTGCGTTTTGAAATCTGACAGTACCAGGCACCTTTCTAGGATATGTGCCACTTGCCAGGCTGAAGTGGTTATTTCATTTCTGTGCCTGTCTGAACCTCCACTATGCCACTATAAAAGGTGTGTGAGCAGGAGCCATCTGAATTCATCTCGGAGTGCAGCGCCCAGCAGTCCCTCACATAGCTTCCTCTGCATATGTCTGTTGAAAGAACATATAAATATTGGTTCAACTTCATCCAGCCTACCACCTCCATGATGCAGTATAGGTTACTCTAGAAATACTTGGTGATCCTTGCTGCCAAGAACTGAGTTCTGTCTGTCTAACCCGGGAGAGACTGAGAACAGAGCTGGGATGGGCTACAAGCAGAGTTTATAGATAACTTGGGAGGGCAGGGCAGTTTACTAGAAAAAGGGATGGCCAACAAAGGTTTTGTGAGGCCTCCGCTGAGTCATTTACTTATCAGGATTAAAAGTCAACCACTGGTTAAGTCTAAGTAACTCCAAGACCTAAATGCCAAGAAGTGAAACTATAAAGTTCTTAGGAAAAAAATAGGGGGAAAGCTTCACGATACTGAATTTGACAGTGATTTCTTGGATAAGACATCAAAAACACAAGCAACAAAAGAAAGAGGATAGACGCTGGACTTCATACAAATTTAAAGCTTTTAGGCACCAAAGGATTCAGTGAAGTAAAAAGGCAACATGCAGAATGGGCAAAATACCTGCAAATCATGTATCTGATAAGGGGTTAATATTCAGAATATATAAAGAACTTCTGCAGTCAACAACAAAAAAACAAACAATCCAATTAAAAATGGGCAAAGGACCCATTGATATTAAACAGATATTTTTCCAAAGAATACAGATGGCTGACAGACACACGAAATGATGCCAGCTTTCACTAATCGGTAGGGCACTGCAAAGCAAGACTATAATGAGATGTCACTTCATACCCTACTAGGTTGGTTATTGTCAAAAACTCAAAAAATACTAAGTATTGACAAGTATATGGTTCTGATTTATCACTGTTGGTGGTAATGTTAAAGAGGTACAGCTGTTGTGAAAAACAGTGCTACAGCTTTTAAAATATGAAATACAGAATTACCATACAGTGCAGCAGTTCTTCTTCTGGGCATATATACAAAAGAACCGAAAGCAGGGATTGCAGAGACACTGGACACCGTTGCTCAGAGCAGGATTATTCATAACAGCTCAAAGGTGGAAACAGGTCCCCTTGCCCACGGACAGGTCAGTGGATAAAGAAAACGTTGTCTATAAATCCAATGCAGTATGTTTCAGCCTTCAACAAAAATGAAATCCTAACGTATGCAGAAGCACGGATAAATCATGGAGATAATCCAAACATAAAAGGACAAATACATGATCTCAGGTGTGGGAACTATGGTGTGAGCTAGCTTTCCACCACTGTGAAAACTACCTGAGATAAACAACTTAAAAGGAGACTCATTTTGGCTAATGATCATCGTGGGCTTGAGGTGAGGCAAAATATAATGGCAGGGAGACTGTGCACAGCAAGCTTCTCATGTCATGGTTCCCAGTAAGGAGAGAGACACGGACAGACAGACAGACAGACGAGGCTTTTATGACAGAGTTTCTCTCCACAAGTCCAGTAAGCTCTGAATCCATAATGGATGAGTCCACTCCTGAGGACAGAGTTCTCACGATCTCTTCGCTCTCCAAAGCTCCTATCTCTGAACGCTGCTGTGATGGTGACCAAACCTTCAGCACAGGAAATTTGGGGGCAATCGTTAAGATCGGAACCGTAACAAACATCTATAATAGTCCAATTCCCGGAGACCTAAAATAGGGCCGTGTTTACCAAGGGCTGGAAGTATGGCTTAATAGGTACACAGCTGCTGTTCAGGGTGATGAGAAACTGTTCTAGATGGATAGTGGTGACAGTCCCATAACCAGGGAATATACTTGATGTCTCTGGTTAAAATGGTAACTTTCTTGTTATCCATATTTTACCACAGAAAAAGGAATTAAAAAAAAAAAAAACCAATACACATAGATTAAATTACTTTGTCTTTCAGATTTTTTTATCCTTAACAATATTATATACTAATATATTCAGCCCTTTTATTCTACATTTTATTTAACCTTTTCTTATTACATAGTTGATGAAAAGAAGAACATGCTTAATTTCATTCCACTCGTAGTCAAATGGTGGTTTCATCTGATGCATGTTCTGACCTCTTATTAATAGACACAAAGAAATCCTTCCTCTTGTAGTTAGTAAGTAGAGCTTCAAACTTCTTATGTTTCACCTGGAAACCATTATGTATAAATGATTTTACTACGCCTGGTGTCAGCCTCTGTCGCTTCCAGTCTGCAAATCGGCTGTTTATAAAGCAGGCTGCTACTCGCAGGCCCTGCCCTGCTCAGCTCCACAGCACACGGAAACCCAGCTGTTCCTGCTCGCTGAGTTCTTCCCACCTAGAAGTGGGAAAAACTGATGTTTGCAGAAACAAGAGGTTTTTCTTTCAAAAAGAAATATTCTGTCTCTGAAGACGTCCATGTTTCTAGACTATGTCTTGCTGCTCAAATGCTACATATTAGGTTTTTTGAGTTTTTACAGTTTTCCTATAGATATCTGAATTATGAAACTGGTCATATGACAAGACAATTTTAGCATCCCTATGTGATTGTGTAAGTCATCACCCCCTGTGTTTTACTTTTTTCTCTTTTTTCTACATCAGAAGAGTCACTCTTTCTCTGTATTTGGCAGAATATACAGCTGTTCCCAAAGGAGCTTGCTAATTTGTTCACACTTTCTGAATTCATATGTAATCTTCTAATCAGTATCTTGAGACACTTTTACCCTTCTTTAATTTTTCCCTGATTTTATATGATGAGCATGGCTCTCTTGATAGCAGTATGCATACTATAAGCTCCTAACACATTTTTGAGTCAGTGGATTTAAAGCATAATTTGATATTATAGTTGGTGAACGTGGCTCAATTAACTTCACCAGGTGTACACTTAGTTGCTCGTGGGCTATATTTATAATCTTGCTGAAATTCAAGTAAAAAAACAGAGAAAACTGATTTGCTACCTTCCACATTGTAGCATGCAGTCTCACTGGATTCCTACCTGACCAATGTAGTACACTTTTGGAGGGACACAAATAAGTGCTCGTGTGCAGTTCAAATCTAGGGTCTAGTGGATCGGCTAGGCACTCGCCAGTGGCTTACCTCAAATCATCACTGAATGTTTGTACTTCGTGGCTTGGTTTTCAGTTTGTTTTTTTCAGGCAGGTTTCACTTAGCAAATTATGCCCTCATCCTCTAAGACATTCCCTGATACAATGAATCAACATCTCTCCAGTGCATCTAAAATGGTACGTGATATACCATTTTTGGGAGAACTGAAAAAATAGTCTATTACTTTTGTGAATGCTATAGTTCAAACAAGGAACCTTGGTTGAGAAAGCTTGGATGGTGGTAGTGATGCGGTTATAGGTTTATTTCCATGAGCCAGGGGAGGAGGAGAAGGGTTATCCTATTCTGAGAGTCCAGGATATGACAGGGAGAACCACTCCTTATGCACATATAAGCTAACGAATACTAGTAATTATTATTCAAGATATACATTTCCCAGGAATTAGAGATAAGAAAAATGAGGCCCCAAGAGTAACTTGGTGGAACCAGGATTTGAACCCAGCTTTGCCTAAGGACACTAGTTGTTTTCACCATGCTACACTGCTATCATTGGTACTCCTGGTCTTGGCTGATTCAAACAAGTGCTAGGTTTTGAAGAATTTTAAGCAGACAAGCCAAGCAACACATTCCTTTGCACTTTATAGACATGATTCGTATTTTGTAGGATGTGGATAATCACATAGTAGAGACCTATGATGACTTAATGAGGCTATACAGTGGTTCTGAGTGAAGGAAGTAGCGGTAAGGATGGAGAGAATGATAGCTGAAGCGGTACTTAGGCAGTAACTGAGGGGAGGTGCAGTGGCCGTACAAGTAGGGAGAAAGAAAACAGGAAATTATGATACCCAATTGGCCACCTCTCCTTGAGTAACTCGAGATGGACAATCTGGTGAAGGTAGTTAGTGGCATTATCTTTGTGTATGAAAGGCAGTACAAGATTTAATTACCTATAAACTCTCTTCTTAGGAAAAGGTTGAAAAAGAAAGTAATGCTAAGCGTCATTTGTCAGGAGGTGAATTTTAGGGACAAGGAGGTTTAAATATGGGAACTGATAGCTATATCCTTCTTAGTTGGCCAGTTACTGCAGTTCTAGATCTAATCTATGGCAAGAATTGGGTGTTAAGGAACTTGAGGTGTGAAATATTTATTAGATTTAAATTGATCAGGCTGCTCTCTGTCCACAAGGATCCAGACCCAGGGGCAGGGGGAGCACCTGTCCCGGCTGCCTTCAACTTATCATTGCTGAGTTCTGTTGCTGTTGGACTCTTCTTTTTCTTTTGGCTTTTTTTCTGGTATTGGGAATCGAACTCAGGACCTTGCGCTTGCCAGGCAGGCGCTTATGCCACTGAGGTATATCGCCAGCCCGGGCTCTTTCTGGAGTGACTACATTTGTCTCCTTAATGCCCTTTATTAGGGTCACTTATCCAACTGCCTCTGAGGAAACCCGGCCTTCCCATCCCAGTTAGTACTCACCACAGTCTCACTCACTGTCATGTATCATCTTGATCATCTTTCCACTGTTCATAATAAAACTATAAGCAGACAAGCAGTTGAGAGTATAAACTAAAGGTAGTATATGTTCACATTTTGAAAGATAACCTAGGCATATAAGAGTAGCATGGAAATATCCGATTTTTATACCTTCCAATTCTTCTCTTGTTTTCCTCCATTTTTTGATTTGCTATATTCAGCAGGAAGTCAATATACTCCTCCGTCACCATCAATTTTCCCTTATGGCTTAATGGAACTTCTAAGCTGTGTGTACTCCGGACGGCCTATGAGGAAAAAACCAATTTAGATATGAAGACTTATACACCAGGGCTCTGATGATAACTGAAGAAAAGGCCTGGTTGTGGCTGGGTTTGAACTCCACCACGGCATGTAAGTCTGCATTTTGATATAATTGAACTGAACACAGTTGAAGCAAAAAAGACTAAATAGATGTTCCCATCACATACAGTTATTTCTGAAGAAAGGCGTTCTGTACATTGTCTTTCAAAGAACAGATAATATCAAGGAATCCAATAACTTTTAACAGTTTCAATCTCACTATGGCTTACAAAGCTTTAATACACAATTTAAAGAAAAGAAATAAATGGAACCACAACAAAGCTTCAAGGGAAGATCAAAAGGGATGGATGCCAGAGTCTCTTAATGCTGCTTGAGCTGAATACAGTTATAAGATTAAACCTCGCCACTTCCATCCCACAAAGTGACTGCTTGCTTTTGCTCCAGGGTTCCCACCTTAGTGACCCTGCTGATGAAACAGTCAACAAATTCCAAACGCTGGACAGACGTTAAGAAAGACAGCAAAAACAAACAAACGAACATTCTACAAAAGTATTATGAACAAGATAATCCACTTAATGAAGTTTTACCACACATCTGCGATATTCTAAGCCCCCTCAGAGGTACAAAGATGCAAGAGGAATATAAGGTAGTATGGGCACAAGAGCTCACTTTACAATAGAAAATAAACAGATGGGCAAAGAATGACAATACATCAGAGGGGTCAGGACAGAAGAAACACAGATACACAATGCAAAGGCAATGTGGAAGAGGCACAACTAGTTAAGTCTGAGGACTCAACACTACAGCAAAGGCAGCATTTGATTTGGGACTTTTAAAGGCTAAGTGAACTTTCATCAGACATAAAAATGAGAAGAGGGGATTCTAGCCAGAGAAGCAAGTTATCTGTGGGCAGAGAGACACAGAATAGCAGGATACATTTCGGAAACAACTAACAGTTCTATATGGCTGGAGCGTCAGTGTGCTAGAGAGATGAACATAAATAAGTTGACATAAAACAGTTTGGATAAGGCTTTGCGTATAAGGGAAAATATATGCGACCCTGAATTTTCAAGGGGTGGGGTGGGGGCTGTGAGGGTTGGAATTGGGGAGGAAAAGACCTAGAGTAGGAAGAGCAGTAGGGAAAGGCAGGGCAAAGGCCCGGGGTAGGTTCTGGTGTGAGAAACGAGACAGGAAAGATAGGACCTGGATGTAACTGCATTCAGAGGACAAAGGAGAAGAAGGTAAAAACAGCTGTGTTCTTCCTTGGGTCACCAGAAGCAGTGTGTGTGTGTGTGTGTGTGCATGTGTGTAGCAAACCGGTTCTGAGGACTTTGATTTTCTATTTCTTAATGCTTTACACAGGCGTCTTGTTTTGTTAGCCATTTCTATTTTGCAAGTAGGGTATCTGTTAAAAACAGACAGAAAAAGTCTAGGGAGCTCAAATACAGGGTAACCTGAAACAGTTCAAAAATAAACAATAGCCGCTAGGCCAAACAGGGAGTATCACAAGAGATCACAGCAGGGCTTGCCTCGGCCAGAAAAGGACAAAAGAATGTGGGACTTGGGACTGAAAGGTCATCCAGTCCAGGGACTAGCAAACTTTTTCTGTGGAAGGACAGAGAGAAATATCTTTGACTTTGTTGGCCGTACAACATTTATCACAACTACTCAGTTTTGCACTGTGACACAAAAGCAACTTTAGCTGATCATTTATCAGTGGGTATAGTGAGACCTGGCTCCCATGGGCCGGACAGCAGGCTGCTGGACCCATGACAGAACTGAGAAATTCAAACCTGGGGGACTAAGGAGCCTGCACAAGTTCATACGGCATAGCCGTGGGGCAGTGGAATCAACACACACGACTTTTACCCCTCTGTAGCTCGCACTCCTCCATCCTGCTACTCGTCTGATTGGGCCTTGACTACTCAGGCTGAGGAGGACAGAGCTAAGAATCTGCTTAAAAGTCAGTAGAGGATGGCATCATGCAATAAGAACTCAACTGTCAACTGAAGCTCTGGACTTTGCCTGTAGTAAAGAATATGTCACTGAAGGTCTCTGGAGAAGACAATTTGAGAGAGGAGAGAATAAAGGCAGGAGTCTAATGAGGTTATTCACCGATTGGGATCGCTTCACAATCCAAAGAATTACTCTTTGCCAGAAGTTATCTTACCAACATAGTCTTTCCTTTCTTTCCCACTGTGATGCCAGAGTTCCTAAAACCAGAATCAACTGCCACTGAATGCTGTAAGAAAATAAAACTTGTTAGATTCTGATACTCGGCTACTAAGATCTTTTGTTCAGTTCCACCAAGTAAAGAAACAGACTATAAGGCCCAAAGCTGCTAAGGTCTTTTGGCTTATGGACATGCTTCAAAGTCCTATTAGACTTCCTACTAGAGACACCAGAATACCTTTTCAGAAATGTCATTGAGAAAGAGTAAAACTAGAATTCAGTAAAACACAGACACATCTAGCTAGAGACTGTTTACATAAAGCAGAAGATAACCAAAACACAATCATTCACATAACCATAGGGCATAAAAGTATACAAAACAAAAAAAATTCTCTTTTAAATGAGTGGAATGTTTTCTCTAAATACAGATATTATCTCAGCATCCTTTCTAATTGTAAAGTTTGCTGAAATAATAGGACAGAAGCATAAAAAGTGTAAAAATTCAGAATGCATGCTATGACTTTATATTATTTTACATTGTTTTATAAGTTCTAAACATCTACATGTCTCTAAGTGGAGCCTTGGGACCAGCTGTGGGCCTCTTCGTTTCTTATTCACGGTTCTTAATCAAGAATAATTTCTGTCCCCCAGTGGACATTTGGCAGCATCTAGAGACACTGCTGGTTGCTAGGGTGTCACAAATGGGGCGCAGGTTAACAGGGTTGGGGGTGGAGAACTGGTACATAGTGAGTAGAGCTGAGGGATACCACTCAAACATTCCACGGTGCACAGGAGCCCTCCAAAAGGTTATTTGACCCAAAATGTCAACAGTACCACACCTGCTCTAAGTACACTTTAAGAGCCTATCTGGTTCTCTGGTTTAAGCACCACATGTATGTTGAGGAATCCTATTTCCAGTTCACATCTCTGCAGTGAAACTGATCCCACCTTTTATAAATCTTTCACAGCCAGCCTTTCTCACTTCACTGAGCATTCATCACCCTTCCACCTGCTCAGGCTCCAGCTACCTTTGGTGCTTTCTACCCCTGCATTCCCTCCACCCAGTTCTTATCTGAGGGGCGTGGCTTGAAGTGCTAAGCCCTGGCACCTCCCCCGTGTGTATCTGCAGTCTGGTTTGCTCCTCTCCTCTGAGTTCTACCTAAGCACTATCTGAAACTTTCACTTAGATGTGAAATGAACTCAATCCTATCCATGGGGTTTCAAACGTCCTACTTTGAATCTCTTAGCCAGAAACGGGCTGGACTTGGTGATAAGGCCTTAAGGTGGTAATTAAGCTTGAGGCAGCCCTGGAGGGCATGACTGTGATGGAACAGGACTGGCCTCCTTTTAAGAAGGGACTGTGACTGCAGGGGAAAGGCAGCAGGTGCCCATCTGCAAATCAATGAGAGGCCCTGGGAGAGACCAAGCCCGCAGGCATTTAGTCTTCACTTCCAGCCTCCAGAAGAGTGAGAAAATGCATTTCTTGTAAGTCACCTTATTATGGCAGCCCTAGCAGACAGTGTCCAGCATCTCAGACAGGTGTCTTAAGGACATGTCACACTTAATATATGACTCACATGTTTGATCCCTACCCGTCAGCCTCTGGCACTCCCCATCTGAGCAAAGGGCATCCACGCGCTCAGGTCAGACCTAAGGAGCTAACTTTGATTCCCTTTTTGCCTTCTCCCTTGGGCCATTCTTCCAGGCAACCTCACCATCCTATTGATTCAAACACTCAAATATACTTTGAACCTGTCCACTTCCCATCTTTGTCAGTGATATGACGTTAGGCCATGTCCCACTTAGAGCACTGCAACTGAGTCCTAAGTACACTGAACAGCATGGATGTTTCCAGATGATAAACCTCATCAAGCCACATCCTGCTGCTAATCATCCCTTCACCAACTCTCCCTTGCACTGAGAAGCCCATCCAGACTTTCCCAGGTCTGTAACACTCCAGACGGCCTGAGCCCTGCCTCCCATGTCTTCTCTTGGTCCACGCTCCCCTTTGCACCTCACACTTCTTTCTGTTCTGTGAGCATGCCCAGCTTTTTCTTGCTTCTGAAACTGTACACTATATAATTTTTCATCCCTCGGAATGTTTATTTGCCAGGTTTGGCTCTTCCTGTTCCTTTTAAGTCTTGTCTTAAAGAACTCTCTTCAGGAAAGCCTGTACTAAAAGCCACCTTTTATGCTGTTCTCCATCCCTGGAGAACACCTTGTCAGTTTGGCCTTTTGTGGACATTCCACACCTGGCAGTTACTTTCCTTATTTACTGTTCAGTTGTTTGTTCTTGCTGTCTCCTAACCTCCACAGAGGAACCAAAACAGTCTGTAATCTTGCTCACCACCGTGCCCTGGTGCCTGACACACTGGGAGTCCATGCGTTCTTGTAAGTGAACGCTTGTCATGTGAGTGAATGTCCTCTGTAAACACACAAAAGGTGTAACAATGAATACGGCAATGAAACAGAATCACAACTAATTGCATGTCTCCCTAAGGCTCACTTAAATGAGGGAAAAATGAACGTATAAAATTATCTTCAAGCCGGGGTCTTGCCGTCTTGGCCAGCTGCCCTTGCATTTGTGATTTTCCTGTCTCAGTTTTCCCACTGTCCGGGATTACAAAACACACAGAATGCTGACGTAAACTTTATGAACAGAAAAATTAAGGAAGCAAACAGGAAGCCTACTCTGGATATTAAAATTTGCAAGTGATTATCAGGTACTCTTTTTTTCCTAACGGTAAAAGTAACAAATAGATCAGACAGCCTAAGAAATGAATGAAAACTAGCTCAATAAACACAGACATTTCTCAAGATGTAAAGCTTGGAATGAAGTCAATCCACAGACCTACAAGTTCAAGGACAAAAACTTTACCAGGAGCTGCGCATCCTGCAGCTGCCGACACTGCACATGAAGAACAAGGGGCTCAAATTTCAAGACTGCGTCGCCGCTGGCTTTCTTCAGAGCCACCACCTAAACAGGAGAACAGTGAGAACATTGGCACCAGCATGTGACTCTGCCCTTCGGTGATGCTTTGGCTACCACGGCCGTTTTTCCTAGACGGCTACAGGCTTGCTCAGCACGCCTGAATGACTTCTTTACCTGGAGCTCTTCTGTAATAGTGCTTCCCTCTGCTGTCTTTATCCTCTCCCACACACACAAAAATATTAATTTGCTTATTTTCTTAAAAGCCCTGATTTCCACCTCTCCCATCAACCTTCTGTATCATTTTTTCCCCAACTATTACAATGCACTAAGTAAACTACCCTTTTATTTAATTCTGATAGATGTGTGAATATGGTGTATGAAAACTGTCCTGCTAACACAGATAGTATAACTGGGGGCCATGGGACCACTCTCTTTCACTCACTGGAACATGGGCAGTGCCCCAGGGTCAACACCTCTGAGTTTAGTTCTAAGGCCCCCTACGAAGAAGTAGAGATAGAAATGACAAAGACCCCTGGAAAGTCCTGAATGTACAAACCAAGACTCATGTGGGCCAAACTGCCTGTGTGACCTACAACGAATGACTTCTTTACCTGGAGCTCGTTAAAGGTTCACACATCTGGACTGCATCTCACGCATTCAGTGATAACCGAGTGAATGATGGGAAAGGACATGCACCGCAGACACAGCTGACATGACTCAGCACTCTGCCGATCATGTTGTCAATCACGCTGTCAAAAACCCAACGGGAGGTGCCCTATGCCAGGCACATATTTTAAATCCTTAAGCCTGACATATTCTGCACTTGGGCCATTTTTCCTTTCAGCTGGCATGAGTCTGTCTGCTCTGAGTGAATCTTCCACCTTTAGACTTCATTAAACTTAGCTGCTTTTTCTTATGGTTGTGTGCAACTCTGAAAATGCTTTGTTCATCAGACTCAGGAACCTGTCCACGGTCCCATTACACTAGGACCTTGTTTAAATTTGTTGTTAGACTAATAAAAGACACATATATTGTGAGAAAAGGCGTTCAAGCACAGCCTCATGCCTCTGCTGTGCTCCCAACGAGGCTTTGTGTTCCATGCAGGAGCAGTGGTAAACTCCTAATCATACCGCACATGAAAAACCACAGAACACAGGCAGCATATTTTTGTTCCTTTTGTATGGGGCACAAGTAAAATTTTCTTGGAATTGCTTAGTTACCTGTGCATCATTTAAAAATAAGCAAATTACTGGGCACTGGGCAGGCATGTCCTCAACATTCTGGATTTTATGTCCCGTGGAGTAAGGGCCAGGGACCTTCCACTGCAGTACCAAGTGGGGTGCAAGCAGTCACAATGCTCTTGTTGGGTGTGTTACGGATCCTGACACACGGTAAGGAGCTGGGTCTTGTTCAGTCTTTAACCACCTGCTGCAAGTGAAAATGACACCACTTGAGCCAACCCCAATCCTATACTTGTCTCTTTCCTGCAAGGCATTTACCTGCATTTGACCCTGGTAGCATTCCAGGTGTTATAGTCTGTCCGGTGGCACAGCGTGACTACCTAGTGAAACATATAATATGAAGTCTGAGCTAGAATTTATAGAAGATAGTTATTATTTCTGTCTGCCCAGCATTCTTGAGTAGCACTTTCCCTCCCTGCACCATCCGAGTCTGGTGGGACTATCAATCATGACCCTGCCACTCACTCACTCTCCCTGGTATATCCAAGGCAGCCGGTGCCAAGGTCTAATCAAGGACACTGTATCATCTCAGTAGGTGAAAGCACAGATCTAAAAGGGAGCGCAGTGAACCCGTGCAGGATAACTCAGAGTCCTTCTCTGGGAATAATACACAAATCACAGAAAAAGCAAGTCATTTTTTGTTGGAGTTGCTTGCTACAGAAATAATCATCTGCAGCAGAAGCGAACGCAGGGGCCAGTATCCAAAAGATGGTGTGCTCTGAAGAGAACACATGAGTACCTGCACCAGCAATGCCTGATTTCATATCCCCTCTGTCCTTTCTTTTTTTTTTTTTTTTTTTTTTTTGTTTTGGTTTTTTTCCAGTACCGGCAATCGAACTCA
>NW_004955423.1:17948683-18277432 GCF_000276665.1 Chinchilla lanigera
TTTTTTTGGTTTTTCTCCGGTACCGGGAACTGAACTCACGACCTTGCACGTGCCAGGCAGGCGCTTTGCCGCTGAGCTAAATCCCCAGCCCCTGTCCTTTCTATCTGTAAAAAATAGAATTGAATTTCTAAATTCACCAGGAAGGAAAAGTGCCTGGTTAATACAAACTTACATAAACTCATTTAAACCCTTCCGTTGAGGAAAATAAATCACCAAGCACATATATGAAGATCTCCCAGAAGCAATCCAGGTAAGTAATGTGCAATTTATTTTTATCTGTGAAGCTAGTAATACATAGGCAAGGCTAATCCCCTTCTCCTTCAATTATATGTTCCAGGTTAGAGTTATTAAATGGCAGAAATAAAATTTGAAATTTGGATCCAGTATGTCCGATGTCCATGAACTTTCTGCTATGTCCAAAAGGATGTGTTTTGCTGAACCACAGTAAGCAATCCTGCATACATATTTATACTTCCACTCTTTTATCTCTTCCAACCCCAGAAGCCATTGTAATGAAAGCTTTCTAGGCTTTATAATCTTTAGTCATTATAATTATGCACATAAATCACCTTGAATGCCCTATTCTTTTCATGCATATTTAAAGTAACTGTGAATTTAAAAGTTTATTTCTAAATTTATACATAAAAACTTACCACATCCTCTTTTACACAAGGTTTGTGTGTAACCAGCAGCCAGCAACAGTTTTGCTTCTGTACCTCAAAACCATTCATACCCTGAAACAACAAATAAAATAATGTAATTATATAATACTTGTAAAAATAAGTACAATGCATAGCATATTATAGGCTGCCTAAATTAATAAGCTTAAGTGTTAATGAAACTAATTCAATATTTTGTGGTAAAGTTAGCACAAAACAAATGAATCAAAGTAATGACATGATTTCAAGGTAAAGACATTTAATATTTTTTGAAATACAGTTTTTGTAGAGAAAAGAATTACAAGGAATTTTATACGAGCAGTATTTGAGTTATACTCTGTTTTATTTGGCTAGTGCAGTATTAAAACACACACACGAGTCTGAGTTCCTTTTGTAGGACAGCACTGCTCCAGTACCACACGAGGCCTCTCATTCTTTATAGACATTTACGCTGTTCAGTTTTTTAAAATTTTTCTGGCTTCTGTGGGCATACCTTTGAGATTTCTATATTATACTTTATGTGTAGTCCCACTGGGAACTAGAACTGAAAGTTCAGTTTCAGGAAGGCAAAGATTTTAACACGGATTGAGGCCGGACAAATGTTTATTTGCAAAGTTCTATTACAAATCCACAGATCCTACCCTTACACTGGAAGGATATGAGAAACCACATGCACAGAAATCACCATACTTCTCCAAAGAAACTATTTATACAATGGGCCCACAGGAGCCTGCTGTCTGGCCTTGGAACCAGCAAGAGCTGTGCATATCCTAAATGAAGATTTTAATAAGCTATGTATCTGAGTTTATGCTGGTTCCTATAAGCCTCAGAGTAAAACGTGGGTCCATTTTTACCAAGGTTACAGGATCTGATGGCATGATTTGGAAACGAATGTCATGTCTGGGTTATCTTATGCATATTTTCTTTATCCATAAATTTTGCATTTTTAAATTTTTTTGTTTCATCTTTGTAAGCTGCTCCAAATCCTGTCTGAAATAAGGCAGACTACAAATACATCACAAGGTATAAAATAATAAATAAAATGAAAAGAGGTTTGGATAAACTCTTGAGCCAGTTCAGAAGCAGTCATTACTTCCAAGTGCATGTATGTGTACTTAGAAGAGGTGTGTTTTGGGTATTACAATTTAGAAATGCAAAGATGGGTGAAACATTTTAGGGATTTTTATCATGAACCAAGGCAAAAAGCAGGTAAATACAAGATAGAAAATAGTTCAGTTACAGTAACTAGCTGAAGATGAATAGTAGAAAACAGTGTTAAAAGGGAAAGCAGAGGACTGGATTTTCCAATGTAAAAAAATGTGTGAGTGACAAAAAGAATTCTGCTTTAGAAAAGCAGATGTGTTAGTATATAACATGGTTTGCAGGAAAGAGTGGTTCAGTGACTCATTTTGAAACTACTGGAAAAATTCAGGTAAAATAGGGTAGTAGGAAAGAAGGAAGAGAATGTGTGTGGACAAGAGTGCCAATGCTAACTGGAAGCGATATAAAAAGAAGGAGGCCTTGCTAACTTATGAAATCTGCAAATGACTAGTCAATGCTGGACCTAAAGAACGAACACATAAATGTACTATCTTCAATACTCTGAATACTGATAATAAAATGAACGTATAGCCAACTTTAAAGCACACTTAACATGAGCCAAGCATGATATTAGATGTTTAAAAATAAATGATCTCATTCTGTCCACACAAAATTCCTATGGAGCGTATACTCTTTATTATCATCTGTTGATGGATAACTCAATCCCTAAGGTCACATACCCAAATAATTCTGATAACTGATTTAGATTCTAAGTAGAATCACTTCAAAGCCTGAGGACTTTACCACTCACTATATCCTACTACTGACATAGGAGAAATAGAACTCCCAATCTGTTATGATGTCAAATGTGTCAGGTTTGAGGTTCCACATCAAAGAATGAAGTCACAAATCAAAGGAAAAAGTTAGGAAATCCTTATTGGAAATAAGGAGAAAATAGCTCCTGAATTTCCAGGAGGGGTCCGCAGTGGGTAGTGACCAAGGCCCTGCCTCAGGAGTAATTTACACAGCAAAGTCACAACATGGGTACAACATGAGTTAAACTTCAATCAATCTAGAGGATTACAACTATGGCCGCTTAGTTAATATTGATCCAATAGGAAAATAGTCACTAGCAAGGGAACAAAAACATTTTAAGGAACAGATGCTCTGATCACCAACCTGGGCACTGATGCCCATCTGGACTACTGGACCCCGGGTGCTAATTATAGTATAATTTCAAGTTACTGCTTATTGCTTAGGGAAATATGTAGGCCTGGTCAACATGAGGCCAGCCTTCTTCAGGTGCACCTCCAGCCACGATTCTGATGTCTACTTTTTTGTAGTGACTTCCTTGAGGTCCCAGTCCCTCTCTGATTGTAGACTAATTTCTATTTAACTCAGCTGCCTGTAATACTACAATTTAACTATTAGGGAAATATTACTGAAGTCGGATGAACGGAGTTTGCCAGTAGGATGCAATGAACATCTTGGTGGTTTTAATCTTGGAGAGGGGCTGACCTCTCCAAGAGGAGAACAAAGGCAAAATGCAGGTAAATACAAGATAGAAAATAGTTCAGTTACAGTAACTAGCTGAAGATGAACAGTGGAAAACAGTGTTGAAAGAGACAGCAGAGGACTTGACTCTGGTGGTTTTAATCTTGCAGAGGGGATGATTTGGTAAAACGGTTGAAATGCAGCCCGTTGCGTGAACCTCACATTAAAAATTGTTTAATTCCTTAAGTATTCTGGAAATTAAAGGAATACCGTGGCCTCCTAAGATAGTTCTCAGGCCGGCAGTTTCGCCATCATTTGGGTCCTGGTTATAAATGCACAATACCGGCCCAACCCTTGACCTGTGGAGTCAGAACCCATTTTATTAAAAGACCCCTAGGCGAGTGATGATTGTTTTCAATGCGCTGATCTCATTAATTCGGCTCTGCGTTCCCACACAAACAAGCCGTCACCGGCCACCAGCGGGGCGGACCCGCGGGCCCGGACGCCGCGTCGCGGGGTCACGGGGCTCCCCGAGCTGCGCCCTGGGGGGCAGGCGCTGCGGGGCACAGGGCGCCTCACCCCGTCCAGGAGGAGGATGCGGCCCGCGCAGGAACTGGTGGTGAAGAACTGCTCCCGCGCGTTCAGGAGCTGCACAAGGTCTACCACATCCTCGTCCACACTGCCCTTCCTGCTGAGGTCCGCTCTGCTCAGACACTGCGCCTTCCACCTGCTGAACTCCGCGCTGCGATCCATGCGTGTGGGACGGAGAGCCTGCACTCGCCACTTTCCCATTCGTCTCGCTGCTCACTGGGGGCAGCCATCTTGGAGCGCGTGGTGGCCGTCGAGGTCCAAACTTCCTTCGCGTTTGGCGTTCGCGAGCTTCTGCGTCCTGCTGGAAGCTAACCGCAGCGAGCAGGAAGGCGGAGTCTGGAAAAGTTGGAAACAGCCCGCCCTCTCCCTCTCGTGGAGTCCAAAGGAGCCATAGCAGGTTTTGATCCCCGCTCTGGAGGCGGGTAAGTGGTTTTTAAAAAGTCCCCTGAGCTGTTCAGGTTGCGGGTCTCCGCAAGGCCCCTACGGTTGGAACGGAGCTAGACTGTGTCTGCGCCTCTTTCCTGTAGCGTCTGTCTGTCCGCTCCCAGGGCCAGGGCCCAAGGGGACCCGAGACCGCGGCCGATCCTCCCCAGGGGCTGCGGGTGTCTCCCGCGCAGTGCGGGCCCTGGGGTCCCTGCGGAGCCCTTGGGGTCCCCGGCTGCCCGCGGGGGTGCTGTCTGCCTCCTGGAGAGGAACGTCTAGTGTCAGTGACCCTCCCGCTCCCACCCAGAAGAATTTTCAAAAGACAAAATAGACGAAATGCCCTGCCAAGACCTGTTTGCAGAGTTTCCAGAGGAGAATCCTGGCCGGGACCCGGGAAGGAGCGTTGATGATTAAAAGCCCGGAGCCTGGAGTTCGCCCTTCTCACCACAGCTGGGGGCCAAGTCCGCTAATGTCGCTGAGGCCACCGGGCTCGCGTGTTTGCAGCCCTGGCCAGCTCAGCAGCTCATCTCACCCTCTCTGGCTGGCTCCCAGCTTTGGAGAGCAGCCCGCCCCACTCCACCCCTGGTCACCATTGAAGATCCTGCCTGGCTTCAAAAGGATCCCTTAGCCGCCCCCTCCCCGGCAATCCTAATCAATGCGGACCCTGAGAGTCAGACTCCTGAGAAGATCTAACAGAGAATTGTTCTGGTCACCTTACAATTTCTTTTTAACATTTTAAATTTAAGAATAATAAGCAATATGCACACATGAGTCATTTTTAAGCAACTACAGCACATTTTGTAATGATTGCTTTTCTTTCCAACTTTTCAGTATTTTATTTATTTGTTTCTTTGGCCAGAAATTATTACTTAATTTTACTTCTGCTCTTGTCTCATGATGTGCCTTTATGCTGGCTTTGTGAACTGACTTGTTTATTCTGTGTTTAAATATAATTCTAGTCTTTTCCCCTATGCCTTTAGTTTTCATTTCAATCACATGTGCCCAAGCATATTGTGGTACGATCATTGGTAGAAGAATTACAATTACAATTACAGCTTTTATAGCTTCCAGACCTGTGAAATATGGTTGGCAAACTTTCAGAAGTAAAAAGTAAAATCAAAAAATTAAGTACTCTTAAGAAGTACTCTTAAGATAATTTTAAATTCATTTGGAAGTATGTATTTGAGCAATACAAAGTCCTGATAAAAAGAAAACCCTCTTGGCACGGCCTATCCTGTCAGTTGTGAGGCTGCAAATGATTTACTGTTTGCTCAGCGTGCTGTGAAGGATTCTCCCTGCATTTTTGAAATTTATCTTCACAGAGATCCTATGCTAGGTACTAGCCCCAGTTTACAGGTAAGGAAATTATTCATTTTCCTAGTAGAATTGTGCCCTGTCTCCTATTGGGCTTCCTGATTTATGAACCTTTGAGAAAGTTTGAACTCTAAATAGAAGTCTCAATCATAATATATGTGATCCTGTGTATAGGATAGTTAAATGTCATCTTTGTCGCTTAGTCTCTCACACTGTCATCATTGTAAAAATTATTTCTAAGAAATTAAGCTAGTATTTCAAAAGATGACATTTAAAGGCTTGTATGATAAGGAGGGGGAAATTAGCTAACATTGAAAGTATAAGAGTTGGGTTTTAGCTCTTTGTGTAACCCTGCTCAAATCTCTTACCTCTTTGCTGTGTATTTTTATTCATAAAATGAATGGTGATTTTATTTTTACTTCTGCATAAAATAACAGGTTTAATAACTATTGTTTCTCTACCTTTTGTGATCATACTTATATCGATAAAAGTGAAAGACTTGCTTTTCAGAATAAGTCAGGTATTATAGGAATTTAAGAATTATAATTGCTATTAGTAGGCCATATTATTTTATTCTTTTTATGATTCCCTTTGATATAGCTCCTGTATTATGAAACAGGTGGTGATCTTGTAGTTGAGTTCAAAGGCAGTGATTGTAGATTGGAGACTGATCAATCAGAATGGCAAAGGCTCAGTGGGAAGTAAGATCAAGAGAAGTACAGTGGAAGGTAGTGCTGTGGAGGTTGTGCCCATCACTTTACAAACTCTACAGGACAGAGTGGACCTAGGCAGGCCATGTGGGTATCCTCTACCTGGTAGTAAGGGTGGGTCTCCACCTTCTTATGTTCCTCTCTCCCAGGTTAGCCAGGGCCAAAGTAGAGGAAATAAATGAGTTAGATACAAGACAGAGACCCTATTTCAGGATAGTTTCGATTTTATTGTTACTTTTTGTTTTTAGTTTTTTAGTTTTTGTTTTTGGTGCTTAGGACCAAACCTAGGGCTTCCAGCTTGCTAGACAAGCGTTCTACCAGTGTCTGCTGATGGAAATACAGTTGCAACTGTGTGTGATCTCACATCTGTCTCTGTGTGCACCTATGTATGTGTTTATATGTGTCCGTGTGTACAGACCCAGTGTGTGTGAGCACAGGAGCTGAGGGTATGTGGCATTTTGTCTGCACCCTTTGTGCTTCCTGGGTTTAGCATAATACCATGAATACATTTTACGTTAAATAAAAGTATGGTTTGCATGAAAAATCATCAGTGTTTGGTGTTAATGTTTTGTTTAGGTGATCGAGACTAGATTCTCTGAGGGCAACAGCTTGTTTTCACAAGAAGGGTCCTGTTAATGTTTTGTTAAAGTGATTCTGGAATTGAAGAACAGAGCGTATGTTTATGCGTAAGAAGCTGGAAAGAACAGTAGGTGAAAGAGGACCGGTGAGGTAAACTGTATACGGGAGCCTGCTGTTGTCAAATTCTGTGCTTGCTGTGCACCAGCTCTCCAGCACAGCATGGTCCTTCTGACAGGGAGCCCAATTTTCCAGGGAGGAAACAGGCTCGGAAGGCTGACTTTCTTCCCAAGGCACCGGGGCTGGTAAGAGATAAACCAAAAGCTCAGAACCAGAGCTGTTGAATTTTAAAAGCCATATTCCTTCTGTAACAACATGTTGAAAACAAAGAAAAAAAGAAGGAAAGTAAAAAGCTCTGTGTTTTTTCCACCATGGAAAACTTAACCAGGACCATCTTTTCTTTTCCTGTTTTATTTTCTTTCTGTTTCCACTTTCTTGTCGAAGAAAATCCCAGCTGGAGCAAAGACCTGCAATGTGCAGTACTGAGATAGCGGCAGGTCGGCCTGCCCTCCCCACTGCCTGGGTGCCCTGGTGTGGTCAGTGTCGTCCCCTCTGCCTGTGTCTGCTCTGTGCATTCAAGCATGGCCTTTCGGGATGCATGATTGCTAAACCACTGGGAGAAACACACTGTTCTATATCGTTGTAACAGGATTTTTAAATGATACACTTTCGATTACTTATATCAAGAACTTTACATTTGTAATGCCACCAAAATAATTTTGGTACCCCTGCCACACTATGGAATACCATTTAATAAGCAGCATAGGATCTGTTCTGACGAGCCCTGTGCTGAGCTCCCGTAACGTCTGCACTCTTTCATCACAGGTCCTAGCTCCTGCAACTCTTTCTGATATTAAAACTGCTTGTGTTTGAGGAATATGATTATTATAGAAGTTAGCAGAGTGTGGTAGGTTGTAGAAGAATCTAAAAATCTTTGATTAGGTTTATTTCAAGAAATTATGATAACCCACAATTAAAATTATGGAGGTGTAGTTAAAACCCTTTCATTACATCTTTACAGTTACAGAAGACTTTCTAAAACTATATAATTTGATATACTGATGCTCTTTGCCTCCTCATGGAGTTGAACTTTGAGTCTTCTTTTCATTTTAATATTAACTGAGGTAGGATACAAAGGTTAACCGAGCACTTGTCATTTATAAGACATTGTACACAGAGCAGTGTTTTTAGTTTTTAGTACTTTTTATCGTTTGTTAAAGTCGTGTTTCAACACTGACAAATCTCAAAAACTTAGTGGTAAAACAAAAAGGCAAATTGCAGAATTAAGTACAGTACAATCTAAATAAAGTTGGAAAACATGCAAAACAATACCATGTATTGCTTACTAATACACATACAGGTAGTAGTGGTATAACAGGCTTAGGAATGATTAGCACAGAAATTACGGTAGCAATCACCTCTTAAAGGATGGGCCAGAAGTAGATTGTAGGGAGAGATTCAGCAGGCTTTAAGAGTATTTTAGGTTTTTACCCTGTTAAGATTTGTTAAAACTTGGTATAAGTGTGTTTATTACATTCTTTGTGTTTCTCAGTATGTTTGAAATATTTCATAATCTAACAAACTGGGAGTCTTATTTATTTGATGTCAATATATCTTTCATTAGCCCCTAAAATTTCCAAGATATTGAGATCTGAGCTTACACAAAAGCAAAAAGATACAGTATCATGCTATGTCTGTCCAGATGTTTCTGTTTGCATGTTTAATCCCTTGTTGAAGGCCCTAAATCCCCACAGGAAGTAGTATGAAGTATTTTGCTTTGTAGCTGAAGGATTTGTAAGATGAAAGGTCCTTAAACATGAAATGAGATCAGTGGTAACCGTATGATTTAAGTTGTTTTTTTGAAAAGTTGTTTGATCTGTCCCCTCAAGGAGGAAAAAATAGTGATAGCCTACATACTACATATATTATGACAATATATTGATTTTTCTTTTCCTTAGTATCTGCATCACCATGGCGACTGGACAGAAGTTGATGAGAGCTATTAGAGTTTTTGAATTTGGTGGACCAGAAGTGCTGAAACTCCAGTCGGATGTGGTAGTGCCGGTTCCAAAAGACCATCAGGTGGAAATAATTACTTTACCCAGGCAGTGATTATTCCAACTGTGAGGCTCTCGTACATTAAGTTAGGGTTGAGAAGAATCACAATGATTTCTTAAGACACTGAATTTGGACAGAATTTGCAGTGTTTATATTTTTGAACTTGACAAAATTATCATAAATCTAATTAATGAAGTAGGCTTAGAAAACAGTTATGAGAAAAGTTTTGAAGTGGAGACTTCCCTATGGAGTGCAATAATTGGATTTTTCTGAATGGAGTCATAAGCAGTTCTGAGTCAGTTTTCCTGTTGCAGACTTCCAAGATTTTTATTTCGCACATGGTGGGAAAACAATTTGGTTCTTCAGTCATGCTTTTTCACATATGATTTAAGATAATTTAATTGAAGAGTTTAATCATCTCCAGTGACTTTAACAATATCCTTTTGATTCAAAATTATGTAGTTTTATTACTGCATCTTCCATAGCTCCTAAGTCTAATTTCCTCAGCAAGCCTTAGGAGAATTTTTACAATTTAACTATAACTTATCTTTACAGATTTATTTCTTATTACTTCCTCAGTAGGCTGGGCTGCAACATCATCAGACTTTATCCATTTTTCCCAAACAGCCCTTACATTCCTTCTATCAGTGTATATCCCCTTCTTTTTACCTGAAATACCCATTTTTCTCCCATCCTTACAGAACTTCTACTCGTCTTTTAAGGCTACGAATACCACTACTAATTCTTCTGTAAGCTGCCTCTTACTCTTATATCAGAGAGAATTATTCTGTGTTAATGGTAAAATTAGCCACTCTTGTAAATGTAACTGCAAAATCTTAATGGTTCAAAAGTAGAATGTTATTTCCCAAATTTTAAACTGCTAGTGGCTTGCTCACCCCCACAGTAAAGAAGACAGAAGCTTCTGTCATCATATGATTGCCAACTTGACGGTGTGACTTCCAGGTTTCTCGGGAAGGATGAAGGTGTGCACTGCCCAGGAAAGTTTCTCTGGGGCAGTCAGAAATAGCCACCTTCACTTACCTTCCACGGGCTGTAGCCCAGTCCCTTGATTATTCATAATTATAAAGAAGGCCAAAAAATCAAGTCTGTCCTAGGTACCTAGGAAGAGGAGGAACTATTCCATGAAAATATAGAGGTCTCTGCTCTATATCCTTTAAATATTTCTTCTACTGTTTTCCCAATTTCTTTAACTATAGCATTTTTTTTTTCATATTGCCTTCTTTTTATTTACGTGTTAGAAAAATTAAGAATATGAGCTTATTGAGAGCAAGGACTTACTTGTCTTGTTTTCTTCACTTTTATAGTTCCCATAATACTGAATTAGTGCCGAAATGCTCCATGTGAACTAAAATACCTTGTCATTGCAGGTTCTAATCAAAGTCCACGCATGTGGCGTCAACCCAGTGGAGACATATATTCGCTCTGGTACTTATAGTAGAATCCCACCCTTACCATACACCCCTGGTACTGATGTGGCAGGGGTAATAGAATCCATTGGCGATAACGTGTCTGCTTTCAAGGTATTACATTTTTAATTATTTCTGTTTTTGCTTAATACTCTTTTTTCTTAAAATCCTTTAACACAGCTTTAAAACATATCTGTATTTAAGGCTTTCAAAGGCCCCATTACGTAGTTTCTGCCACTTGGGGGACTCCTCTAGTCAAAAAAGAAGTGATTTCTTATCCAGACCCCGGTGTGTTTGCATTGATGGGAATAAATGCCTGATAATTTCTGTGTCTTTACATTTCCACAGAATAAACTGTGATCCTTTGGATTTAATACAGATTTGCCAATAAAATTCTACTTAGGATTTCCTCTTAGTAGTTGTCAAGCCAAGCTATTTAAAAAATTATTTTATAAATTTAGTTGCGTGAAATAAAGGGAAAATGAATTCTGTTGAAGAGTAGGTAAAGTGTGAAAACATGCAAGGTCACTATACAGTTCAGAGCTTTGAATCAGACTAAGGTCAGTAAAAGTGCTGTGATCAGGGCCTTTGCTGTTTGTATGCCAGCAGAATAGAAAGCATTGATAGTGTGCTCAGAGCACACTCGTGTTCTAGCTTCTTTCCCCATAATGTCCTGACCTGCTCAACTTTGGCAGCACATTTACTAAGATCGGGCTGAGAGTGAGCAGAAGAATGTGCCCCTGTCCAGGAGGGTGGCGAATTCTTACAGTGTTTCCACTTCTCAGCCGTAGCAATCTGGCTTTTGCCCCTGTTGCTCCTCTGAAACGATTCTTGCTAATGTCACTAATGGCCTCTGTATGGCTGGAGCTAATGGGCCCTTTTATGTCATTATCTTTCTTGACTTCCCTTGACACTTGATGCTCTCAACCACTTAAATTTTTCTTAAAAACCTTTCTTCAGCTTCTGTGACTTCATTTGCTCTTATCCTCCTGTCCGCCTCCTCACTGGGTATTATTTTTTGAGGCCTCTTTAACTCTAGATGCTTCACAAATGTTGGTGCTACCCAGAGCTCTCTGTCCCTATCACAGCTCTGCTTTTTGTATGTGTGCTGGGAACCTTCGTTATGATGATGCCAGCACTCCCTTTATTTCTAGTATCAGATGTGATACCTTTAGTTTAGGGTTTTCAACTAAGCTTGGAACTGTGCTATCCAAAATGGTAGCCACTGGTTGTATGTGGCAATTAAAAAATGTAAATCAAGTTCACTTAAACTCAAGTTGAAAATCCAGCTCCTCAGTCACCCTGGCAGCGTTTCACATGCTTAATAGTCCACACATCTCGCCTGTACTCTACTAGACGGCACAGATGTAGAACATTTCCATCATCACAGAAAGCTCTGCTGCACAGCACTGGACCCACAAGGTCGGAATAAGGAGCCTCTTCCTAAGCTCGTCTACAACAGCTCATGTTTTCTTACTGCAGGTCCATTCTTTTCTTGTTTCACTGCAATGGCGACTTCAGGGGTTTAAGTTGTATCTCAGTTTTCCTCACTCAGCTCTCCCTTACTAGAACTACTTTTTCCCTCCTCTTTGTCCTACCAGAGAGGGAGAAAGAGGGAGAAAAGGAGGGATAGGAACATTCCTTTCTGGCTTATTTATTTAGCTACTGGGCTAATCATTAGTTAAATCCACTTATAAGTACAGCACCCCCATGACCCAGTTACCCTCCAGAGACTTTTGAAGAACATTTTAGATCTATACTGTAGCACACTGAAATCAGTTTTCGGCATATTTAAGCTGCAGAAAGAGAACTGGTCTTAGTCTAATCATGCTTGACCGTTTGCAGGAGAGAGTACTGAGTGATGATGCTTTTCTTTATCTCTTGGATACCCTTTGAATCTTTATTTTGTATCTATCCTTCTGAGTGATGCTGTTACTATTCAGATTTCTTTATTATAGGACTAATGTATACTGAGCAGCCTGATGTTTTGCCTACTCCAAAGAATTTTTACTTTATATTTTTCCAAGAAAGAAGAGTTAGGGTGGGTGATTACAATGGGCAGTCTGATTTCCCCTGGTGTAAAAATTGTATTGGAGCTCTAAAACCATGCGTGTACTTTTCATTTTTTTTTTTTTTTGGTTTTTCTCTGGTACCTGGAACCGAACTCACGACCTTGCACTTGCCAGGCAGGCGCTTTGCCACTGAGCTAAATCCCCAGCCCCCATGCATGTACTTTTCGATGATGAGGGCCCAGCAGATGTTCATTGAGAGTTTACTCTGATTCTGCTGACAAATAAAGAGGCCCATTGTCCCCTGGGGGTCCTCACGTGTTTCCTGCTTTTGGGCGTATGCATGGAAAATGATGGGAAGGCATGGGTGAGGATACCCACAAAAAGCATTTGGTATGTGGAAGAAACTTTACACTCAAGTATCGTGCACACAAGTAACTATTTGTGGTGACTGCCACTTGCCAAGTACTTGGGAGGAGGGAACTGCAGAACGTTTTTGTGCTTCAGTTTCCTTGTCTGTGTGGTGGGATTTAAAGTGCAGGTAATAATAGTGCCCATCACACAGTACTGTGAAGATCAAATAGCATAATGCTCATAAGACCCTGAATGCATTGCCTGGCTTCATAAGATCCCGGCGAAGGTGACTCCTCATCACTGTCATCATTATGTGCTTTAAGAGCTTCTCCTTTTGACTTTCCCATTTGCCTTCATTTTTCTTTTCATTGGTTTCCATCAATAAAACATTTTATAGCATTTGGTATTCTAAAATTGTTTTTATGAGGTTCTAAGATGTAAGAAACAGTGTGTGAGTGTGTATCTGTGATGGTACCAGCTTTGCTATAAAGGACTATGCCCGTTCTGCCGCATGTATTAATGTGATCTCTTCCCTAGAAAGGTGACAGGGTCTTCACTACCAGCACCATCTCGGGGGGCTACGCAGAGTACGCCCTTGCCGCAGACCACACCGTGTACACACTGCCTGAGAAGCTGAACTTCAGGCAGGGAGCTGCCATCGGTATCCCGTACTTCACTGCGTGCCGGGCTCTGCTCCACAGGTAAAGGGACACTGAATGTTGTAGCCAGTGCCAGAGGAGAGCAGCGTCAACTGCTTTCCATCTGGCCATCCGTCCATGCATCTCTGTTACTTTGGTTACTAGTTATTTACCATTAAGCATTTACGGAATGGAAACTATTAATTTGGGGGATTGTGGCGATCGCTGGGTGCTCAAAGCAGAGCAAACATATGTTAAAGATCCTCACAGTCCAGAGAGAAGGACAGACCTCAGAGCACTAATGTTCAGTGTGGGAAGTACGGAAGGGAGGCGTGTGAAGGGATTTACAGGATCACCAGGGATGTGTCTGTGGGGGTGAGGCACGGTTTCCTGGTGAAGTATAAGACTTGGATTATTTTAAAGCTGTGGTTCGTAAAATCCTGTTATCTGTTAGAACCATCTGGGCAGCAATTTCAAAGTACACTCTGGGCCCTACCCTAGACCCACTGAGACTTGAGAATCTATGTTTTGATCAGATCCGGAGGAGGAGCAGCTGGGGGGTATAAGGATATTTCTAACAATGGCAATAGCGTGGTGTGTGGGGAAAACTGCATGGTGTCTGAGGAGAGCTGCAGCAATTTGATTTTCTTGAATAGAAGATTTCAAAGCAAAGAACTGCAAAGAATAAGGTTGGAGCACAATCTCTTAAAAAAGTGTTAGCTGTTACCATAAAATAAACAGGTTTAAGATGGTAGAGATCTAGGTTACGGCACTCGCACATTGTTCTGTAATGGACTGAGGGTCATGAGGTGTCTGATTCAGGAGAGTGTTATTATTACATTTGTGTCTCACTGGGATCACTGATCTGCTGTGTGCAGGATGGATTTGAAGACAGGGGTGGAGGGAGAGATAGAGTCTTGTAGGAGATCCCTCTGAACAAAATGTTTATGGGGCCAGAGCAAATGTTATGTTAAAAGAGGTGGAGAGAAAAGATCTACTATTTAGCGTGGGTAAAAGCAGGGGTTTTTGGTAATTATTTCCAAGTGGAAAGTATTCCCAGGGAGAGGGAGAATTTATGGGCGCAGGTAGCTTTCTATCTGGGGTAATTATCAGGGACCTGGCCAAGATCCCCAATTGCCTGCTTGAGGGGTATGGCTAAAGGATGAAATAAGAAACAGATAAATTTAGTCATGCATGACGGGGGTCTAGGAGGTCAGTGCCTTACAGCAGGCAGAGACAAAGACACTCCCGACCAGCCACTATTTATTGGGGGGATATAATGTTAGGAGGGGCTAGCAGAAGATTCCAGGTCAGTGGAAGAATCAGAGGTGGGTGACTCAGTGACATGGATGACTTAGGATGACTCGAGTGCGTGGAGGTGGTCTTCTGCTAAGAAGGATCTTGCCCTGCAGTCTTTTTCAATCTAGTGGTCTTAGTTTTAACCTTAGTGGGTGGAAGAGGATGGCCTACCCCTAAAGAGACAATGGGAAATCTCAAAAGGGTGATGCCTGGTGCCGATAATCCCAAACCCACTTTATCCTTCAAGGAAGGGTGCAGAGTTAGCCATTGTGAATTTGTGGTCCCCAACAGGTAATATATAATTGCAACAGAGAGAAGGTGCAGAAATTGTTGAAGGTAAATGGTGCTCAGTTTTGGATGTCTCAGTGGAGAAGCCCAGGCACCTGTGGAATAAGCGAGTCTGGAGTTTGATGGCTGGAAACAGAAGTTTGCGACTGTCAGCATGTAAGGGAGAGCATACAAGATGAAAAGTGATGGTTACCACTTAGGGAGTGAGAATAGGACCCTCGGTGTTAAAGAATGTGGTCACAGGGAGGGAACAGAGTCTTCAGGGACCAGAAGGGAGTGGCTCTCAAGGTCAAGAGAGTATCAGGGTTCTAATACTCATTTAGCCTTCAGTAAGTTCATGGAAATAAAAGAAAACCCTGGGCTAGAGTACTGTCTTCACTCGGTACTAAGTATACAAACTTGGTCAGGGTGCTTGTCCATGTCAATTACAGCTTACTGATTTGAAAGTCATGGATTACAACAGCAGCTACTCCTGGGGTGTGGTGGAAAGGAAAAGCTCTCAGGATAGCACCTGTCGGCATGTTAGGAGCAGTTGTTGCTGAGGGCTGCTAAGGCGGGAAGCTGAGGGTCACATGTAGCAATGAGGTCTCTGCAGAAGAAGCAGTGGTCGGGCTTAGCTGTGATAGCTCATGAAGATGCAGAAGTTTTGCAAATCTACAGTTCGCTGAGGTAGGCTGGAGATTCAAGAAGAGCTGTGGTTGAAGTTCACAGGCAGCCCTCTGGCAGGATTCTCTCTTGCTTGGAGGAGGTCAGTCTTTGTTCTGTGCAGACTTTCAACTGATTGGATGAGGCCCACCCCGCCTGCAGAGGAGAATCTGCTGTACTCAGACTGCACCAATGTAAATGTGAATCTCATCCCCCAAAAAGCATTCAGAGACACTTCCGGAGGGATGAGTGAACAGATACGAGGCACTCGAGCCAGTCAAATCGATACGTAAAATTAGCCATCGCAATGACTGGCAATGACTATGCGGGGACAGAGTGATCATGGTAGAAGTGGGGTGCAGGAGGGCTTTGCCTATGTTTTTCCCACTCTCCCCAGCTTTGGGAGATTTAGGAATTGGGAGATTTAGGGATGTTCTTAGTGTTTAAAGGGTTGTGTGTAAGAGTTTTCCAAAACTTCATTTAGTGTTCATGTCCTATAGCGTAGGTTTGCTACTCTGATGCCATCCAGACGCAAAGCTTTTGGTCCTAATTCTGTTCTTACAGTTGAACTCACTGTCCTCAGTCCCCTTTGTCTCCAGCAAGAGTGGCTTGTTGCGGTTGGCACACAGCTACAAGCTGGACTCCTGGCTGAGCACAGCGTCTGGGGAGCAGACAGCAGCCACCCCACACTGTCTAGGAAGCTCGGGCTCCACCCTCTGAGTCAGACCCGGATCATGCGGCCGCTGCTGGCTGTGACTCGATGTTAGCACTTGCGCATCTGGAACTGCGAAGCGTCCCCTCACTGTCTGGGTGCCTGTTCCTTGCTTTTGCTGTACAGCAGAAACGTTTCATGAGAACCGGAAGTGGAAACACTGTCCTTCCCCTAGGCGATCTGATCATTTTAGACGGTGACACGGGAGCCTCTGTGGCAGGATTTACTGTGTGTCCTTTGTGGACTTAGCCCTGCTTTCTGGAATGAAAGCATGAAGGCAGGGGCACCCTGATGCTCGAAGCCATGGAGAAGTGAAATACTTTCTTACTCCTGGTCCCAAGTCATCTTGCTGCAGTACACGCTGGGGCATTGCTCTGGACCCAGAATAGACTGGGCTTGAGGAGCCTTCCCCTGGTGGTCTTTAGTGGGGCTCCTAACAGTGAGAAAGTCCAGTTCCTCCATGCCTGGCAGCTCCATGTAACACACCCACAAGCACCGCAGTGCCAGGGTCAGAGGCAGCACCAAGTCCTGACACCAGCACCTAGCACAGGGCCTGGCGTACGTCCACTCCCAGGAAACATCTGCGGAATGAATAAATGAATGGGAGGTGCTCTTTATCTGCCAATCTGAAGAGCTGTTCTTGTTTGATCCCACAGAGCCTAGAGAATATCTTGAGCTTTGAGGGTGCATTTGCTCTTCAGGTAAGTGTGAGCTAGAATAAGGGAGGAGTCCTTGAAGATAATGCAGAATACCTGAACTTCATTAACTTTGAAAGATCAGGTGATGGAACCTGTGTGTTTTTTTTTTTTTTTGCATGCAGTGCCCGTGTGAAAGCTGGAGAAAGTGTTTTGGTTCATGGAGCCAGTGGAGGAGTAAGTGTTTCTCTTTTTTCTTTTTTTTTCTAATTTAAGTTTAAATGAGCTTGGGTTTGTGGGTTCACATTACAGTCAAACCATTTCTAATACCTACACTTAGTCACAGGTGCTTTTTTTCCCCTCTTTTCTGCAGTGAAGCTTTTCTTAAAATTCAGTCTTCTGAAGGTGATTCTTTGTCATTCGTTTAGCATCTCTTGGTTAATAAATTCAGCATAGCACCTCATCAATGATGTATGTAGTAGGTTTCTCATCTGTATTGGGTGTGGACCAGGATAAACTGGTCTTGTTTTTCCCTTCAAGTAGCATATGTTGCGAGAATATTTAGTTGCGAATTTTAAACAGCTCTAAAGGTTAATATTAATTCCATATTCCCTCAGATAAGGAAATAAGGCTCATTAAAGCTTTACCTGTGTGCCCAGGACAGCACGGCAAAGCCACTCTGTGAGTTCTAAGTCTCCTCTCTCCCTTCACCGCTTGCCTGCTGTGCTTTGATGACTTTCGTGAAGGGCACAGTGTACAGCTGTGTCCCTAACACCACAACCCACGGCTTAAAATGCTAATGCCGGGCGGGAGCACTCAGAACTTATGAAAGAAGCCCCTCGCGGAAATCACCCTGTAGCAGGCCTGTCAGAAACCTCTTCGAGAGACGGCTGCCCATCTGCCTCAGAGGAGCTTAGAGGAAAAGTTAGAGCTCTGAGGTTGGAATTTAACAAGAAATCCACATGACCTCTATCCTGCGTGTAGAGGCTTTAGAAATTTTGGAGACGAGATTTCACCTTGTTTAAAAATAAAGGGCCTAGGGCACCACAGCTCACCTGCAAGAGGCTGGTTAACCCTTTGAGGGCGCTGTGTGTTCTGAGGAGTCGATGGAAGGAAGTAACCTATTACACGGCAGATTATGCCCTGAGTTATGAGAGTAGTATCCTGAAAACGGGAATTTACCTCTAAAGAGTGGACAGAATTCAGTCCATTTTCACCTTCCTGCACCTTTAGATAGATAAATCATAAGGCTGCACATCTGCCTACCTCTATACCCCAAATAGGTCAGTTCTGCAGGATTTCACAGATCAGACTATTTACTGAGAAACACCAAGGTTGTCCTTAGGAGGCTTGAGAAAATATGACAGATAAACCTTGTCAAAAACTCCTATTGTTTACCTTTACCAAAGAGGCTGTATTTGGGTTAAATTAAATTTAACCCTAAATAACTGAATGTCTATCAAAGACATGCATTTATTTAAATTGCTTTGGCTTTCTGAGAGTTGACTCATGCTCTGTAAGAAGGGAAAAATTTCAGTAGGAAAGAGAGTGAAGAGTTTAAAGAAAATCTCTTTTGATTCCCTTTACCCTCTTGTAAAAAGCTCAGGCGCTTCACTGTGATTTTTTTTTAAAGGTAAAATCCACACTCTTCTCGGGGCTGGCTGTGTTTGTTAAATCCTTGGCTGGTAGGGATGGGCAGGCATCCCGATGTGTGAAGCTCTTCTGATCCTTCCAGCCCTATCGAGGGAGGCAGTGCTGGATTTTGCCTTGTTTCTATTTGTACTTTCTGTCCTCATTGAATTCAAATTCCTTTGGGATTATGTCATATGTTTAAAACAGTGTGGGATTTGTGAGCACAGCAGTTGCACCAATGTATTGGTAGGGAGTGCTGTTAGTGTTAGCAAAATAAACGGAAGGAAAACAGTTGACAATAATGGTGCATAATCCATAGGGAGATAGCGTTACTATTGTAATTGTGGACAAGAATAAACAGTGCCCTTAAAGAAGGTATTGGGGAACCTTAAAAATAGAAGGTAAGGATCTATATTTACATTAAATCTTTAGTTTAAAATGTGGTTTTCTTAGAGGTCTATTTTTATAATTGAAAACTAGAGTAGAAGTCAACTGTACCACACAGTCAGCTGACCACACAGTATCTTGTATCTTACATCATTGGATATGTTTCTTCACGCTTACACAGAGAGTTCCATGTATTTGTTAAATCAAACAGATCCCTGCATAACCTGGCTGCGTTCAGGCTCATCAATCCTGTATGCCTCAGTCTGTAAGGTACATTTCGGGTTTGGGTTTTTGCGACTGCTACACTTTTAGCAGGTTCCTCTCATCATTTTTCATTTTAATTATTTTCTATCTTGCCCAACTCAATCCTTCCTCTGGATCAGTGGTTATCAATAGAGGTGATTTTGAATCTTTCCCTCGTTCCTTTCTGGGACATTTATCGATGTCTTGAGGTACTTTTTGGTTGTCACCTTGAGGAAGAAGATTCTGGAGTCTAGTAGGGAGAATCTGAGGGTGCTGTCAGACCGTCCTTCCAAGATCAGGAGAGTCCCCGCAAGAAAGAGTTACCTGAAATATCAGACAAAGAATGTCACCAGTGCCACGCTCAGAAACTCTGCTCTGATAGTGTGATGCTTGGCTGTGCCATTCATTTGATGGATAATCAAATATATTTCCCAGCATTATTGTTTCAATAATTGCTCTGTATTCCTAAATTCTACTTTTATTTCTCCTTTATACTAAGCACACTTGTCTGGTGTTCTAGTGATTTCCTTCAACCCTTTGGCTTCAAATACCATCTAGAAGATGAGCATCAACTGTACGTCTCCTGTTCTGAGCTCTTTTGAGTCATACAGTGGTACCTCGGTTCACAAACACTTTTGTTTGCAAACAGTTTGGCTCACAGATAGAAGCATTTGACAGAATTTTGTTTTTGTTTGCAAACCCTGCGTTGGGTGACAGACATGACCACGGCCATCTTTCCCACCCAAACACAAATGTGGCCATCTTTTCCAGAATTGTAGAGCAAAATAAGTTTGTGGACTGAGAGCAACTACTTTGGAGATAACATAGCAATGTACTGACCATTGTTACTCTCCTTCTACCTTGGCTTGAAATTTTGTATCATTGTTTTTAGTGTTTTTTCTCTTTAAAAGAAAAAGAAAAAGTTTGTGATCCAAGTCCACTGTGTCATTTATCTGGTTATAGAGCATCAGCGCTTGGGTGAGTGCCGTGCCACTCAGCCTGTTCTGAGTAAATTCTCAATGCTTCAACAAACTGGTTGCTCAGTTACTGTAACCCTTGAATTTGGACAAAGCCCCAGGAGGCATCCTTGTCTCATCTTCACTTCTACATTTACTTTGTGAGGAAGTCACTTCCCTCTAACCTGTGCCGCCTCCTTACTTCTCTTATCTGGACTGTTATATCTGCCCTAAGCTGATCTTCCTTCCCCACCCCTCCTTACCTCTTTGTGCCTGCAGCAGGACTGCAGTGACCTTTCCTAAGCCTACACTGATCGTATGCCTCCGCCGGCTGAGCTCTGAATGACTCTGCATAGCTCTTAATGTAGCCCAGAACGTTTACCTTCCCCTCCCCGGTCCTGTGTTCCTTGCCTCCCTGTCTCTTGTGCTGTGTCTCTGAGCCATGTCCACCCTCTTTCTGTCCTCTGAACCCTTGAGCGCATTTTCACTTCAGCAGGTTTGCCTTGGCCGTGTTTTCTGTCCACACCGGCCCCTCTGTGGCTGCCCTGCTTTTCCCGTGTGGCTTGGTGCTCCCTTTCTCCCCGCCTCGTTTCTGTTTCTGCAGAGCGGCCGCCCTGATGGCCTCAAAACCCCTCCTTCTAAGTCTCTCTGACACAATATCCAGCTACAATTTTTTTTTAGCTGTTACTATTTTCTGAGTTTATTTTATGCATTTATTTATGCCTATGTTTATGGCCTTCCTGCTCCTTAGAAGGTAAGTTTCTTTCATGAAGTACAGCGGCTTGCATGTAATAAGCACTCAACAGTTGTGCAGCAGTGAGTTACTGCTTCGTTGCGGTGACAAAAGAGCTACCGTAAACAGCTCAAAGAAGGAAAGGTGTATTTGGGCTCTTGTGCCTTCAGAGGTTTCAGTCCATGGCCAGCTGGTTCTGTTGCTTTTGGAAACGTCGTGGCAGAGGGATGTGGCGGAGGAAAGCAGCTCACCTCACGGCTACCAGGAAGCACAGGGGAAGACTCAGAGAGAGGGAGGGGCTGGGAGCGAAATACACCTTCAGAGGCACCGCTGCCCCCATGACCTACTTCCTGCAGCGGGCCCTCACTTCCAAGGGCCCATTCAGCTGAGAACTTGTCAGTGGATGAGGTCAGTGCAGTTGTGACCAGTCACCTTTGTAGGCCCTACCTCTGAACACTGCAGTAGAAAAGCATGTTCAAATCCTTTGCAGCCCGCTCCTGTGCACACAACGGAATGTTGAGGTGCTGTGGTTAACAGCTCCAGTTCTGTAGTCTAGTTTGTGCAGCTCTCTTCCTTCTCTGTATGTGACTTGGGCAAGGGGCTTGTTATTTTGAAGTTTGAGCTTCCTCACCTGTAGAATATAGACATATGGACAAATAATGTGTACTTCATAGAATCATCATGAGGATGAAGGAAAGCAATGTGTCTAAGATATTTAATAGCATATCCAGAAAATTATAATGCTAAAGTCATTTTTCTTACTTCTTCGTGTATGCTGTAAGTTCTTCCAGGACAGGTGAAGTGGTAAAAGAATCTTAAATTCATTTTATAGAAATATTTAGTGAATGTTTGCAAGAATGGAGAGAATACATAACTGTCTCGTATTTTATTCTTTCAGGTTGGATTAGCAACATGCCAAATTGCTAGAGCGTATGGCTTAAAGGTTTTGGGCACAGCTGGTAGTAAGGAGGGACAAAAGATTGTTTTGCAAAATGGAGCCCATGAAGTGTTTGATCACAAAGAAGCTCATTATATTGACAAAATCAAGGTAAAATTTTCTGCAATTTTATAGAAGTCACACATTATTTATTGGAGACTTACGTGGTTGTTTTTATTAACTTATTCACGAGCTCGTCTCTTCAAGTTGTTTGCTTTGTCTTTTATGTGTATATGTGGTTTGTGTGCCTATGTGTGTTTTAAAGTTGTAATTAATTTTAAAATCAGAGATGTTCATTGTACAACCTTCACTGTGATTTGCATATTGCATGTATATTAAATATAACCTTTCTAAAGTCTTAGAGCTGTACAAATTGATGTTCTTTAATGCAAATCACATTTTAAGTAAAGCTGGAGCTTTATGTTTACAGATGTGAAATTTCCATGGAAGGTGAGGTGAGGTATCCACAGAATACAAACTGGATCTGTCTAGGCAGGGAATAAAGTTTTGTTACCTATGTGCTTGGGAGGAATAAGTACTATCTCATTCAAAGTGGCAGCATTTAGTTGTTGCATAAGAGTTCAAGTGGATTCTGAAGTTCCTCATTTATACTGTAGTACCAATTTACTAAACTGATTACTTTGCTAATCTTCAAACCCCTAGGAAAAATTAGAATTTCCCAAGTTGTGGATACTTTGCAACTAGGTCATTGCAAACTGACAAAAAACACAAGTGCAAGTTTATTATCACTAAACCCTTTTGCCAGAAAACTCAGCAAAGTGATCCTTTATGTCTGTCTAGGGAACCTAGGACGCAGTACATAGAGCCAATAACATTCTACAAGAATATGTACAACAATGAAAAATGGCTGGTTACTGTATGAATGTGTTTTGTTATTGAGCAGTAATCTAATTTTATTTGTTTTGTTTTGTTTTTTTGGGTTTTTCTCCGGTACCGGGAACCGAACTCACGGCCTTGCACTTGCCAGGCAGGTGCTTTTGCCGCTGAGCTAAGTCCCCAGCCCCAGTAATCTAATTTTAACGCCATGGTCTTGGAGCTTCTATATTTTTCACTGATTCCCTCTACTTAGGTTTCTCCCCTTCTCTATAGATACCATTTCCTTACCCTAGCAGCTCAGCCCCTTTTTCTCCTCCCCTTTCCCATCAAACTTCTAGAGAAAGAAATGACAACTCACCTGCTTTTTCTCCCTTACTTCCCATTGCAGTTCCACCTACATCCCAACTACTTAAACTTCTGCCAGTGGGTCACTGATGCATTTAGTCACCAATCTGCTGGGCATGTCCAAGTCCTCGTTCTGTTTGACTTTTCTGGAGCACGTGACCCTGCTCATATCTCCCTTGTAGCTGATTCTCTTCCTACCTTTCTGACAATTCACTGTCAGTCCACTATCTTTGCATATCACTGATACATTAGTGTGTCTAGGGCTTTTTCCACTCATCTGATCACGCAAGACAGAAACCCTCCTTTCATTTTTTATACCTTTTAATCACCATTCTCCTTCCCACCCATCAAGTTGGTCACCTCATTCTAGCAGTATTGTCTCTGATACGTCTTTGATATGGATCTCTTTCCATATCATGACTTCGCTTAGGTTTCAATTTCTCCAGCCTCGGCTATTACTCATGTTTGAGCTGGTGTCCGCTTTTATATTTTTGCCTATCCTTTAAAAAACAAAACGAACAAACCAACATAGAATCTCTTATTACTAGAGGGAGTTTTCACTCTGTCATTCTCTATTGCTGTTGCAGAACCTAACACAGCACCTGGCATGTGGATTAGTGAACACCTGCTTTAAAAATATTTTTCCAAATTCGTTCGCAGCATTTAGTGTATTTTCACAACTGTGCCCATTGACAGCCTCTTCTATCTCACAGTGGTTTGGATAAGCACCCCTCGGAGTCCCTGTGTTAAAAGTCTGATCACCAGTCCCTGGCACTGTTGGGAAGGAGTGGAACCTTTAAGAGGTGGGGCCTCATTGGAAGTCTTCTGGTCACATGGAAGCATCCCCTTCAAGGGGATATTGGGACCTTGGGCCCTCCTCTTTCTCTTTTGTTATGGTTTATATCTACTTAGCCCTCCAAAGCCTCCTCATAATTGGGGCTTTGGGGAGATGACTGGATCATGGGGGTGATACTCAGCAGTGGACTCAACCACTGGTGAGTTTATAGCTAAATGTGATGTTGAGAGGTGAGCCCTGGTTGGAGGAGGTGGGTCGCTGGGGGTATGGCCGGGAAAGGTCTGTCTCCTTCCCTCCTTTGATCTCTCTGTTTCCTGCCAGCCCCTGAACCTCCTCTGCTATGCCACGCTGCCTTGCAGCCAGCTGACTATGAAATGAACCCTCTATAGACAGTGAGCCAAAATAACTCCCCTTTCTTAAGTTGTAGGTGTCAGGTATTGTGTCTTAGCAACAAATAAAGTGACTAAGCCATCTCTCTCTGCTGCTGGGCCACCATTGGGTGAGCAGCTTGCTCCGCCATTTGCTCCCCGACTGCCTTGCTAGCACACAAGAACATCAGGGCTGTGAACTGAAGCTTCCAAGATAGTGAGACAGAGTAAACTCTTTCTTTTTATAAAGTCATTATCTCAGGTATTTTGTTGTATTAACAGAAAACTGACTAACACACGCCTCTTTTTTTTCTACTCCTTCTCAAACTCTCCTTGTATTCTTTGCATTTTAGTTCCTTGTATTGAGATTCTGCCTCTTGTCTGGCTTCCTCTTGCTCCTCTTCCTTCCGTTTTTGTTTAAATTCCTTTTCATGCCTCAGGGTCCAGCTCATTGTCTGTGGAACGTTCTTTGACCATGCAGGCAATCACACTTTAGCTTTTTCTTCTATAACTTATGGCTTACTTCTGCTAAGGTAGCTCATAGGCCATTGCTTCTTAACTATAATTACAGTATTTTTTATCTTTCTTTCTACCTATGTTTTTGAATTCAGTATGCTCATTCTTTGCCTTCTGGCATAATGCCTGGCACAGGTACTTGTTTTTGTTAAAATAAAATAAATATAATGCAAATATGTATTAGCTTTTCTTAAGTTCCAGTTGTAGATGTTGGGAACCAAAAAAATAAAATTAGTGTGACAAGCAGATTATAGATCATTTGGAACACAGCCAAATACTCACATGCATGTGTGTACATACATACATACTCTGTCTTTGTCTCTTTCACACACACATATACATTCTCTCTGATACTCACACACACACACACACACACACACACACACACAGCCTACAATACCAAGCAGCCATTGCTATTTTTCTTTTTTTAATAAAAATGGGAGTTCCCTGAAGGTCTTGAATTTTTTATTTGTTGTTTATTTCTCTGCAAAGGTTCATTTTGGAGATAGAAGACTTTTAGCTAAGGAAAAAGTATTTTGTATTCCAGTTGAGTGTAGCACTTGAAAATTCCAGGTAAATTCTGTTTTATTACAGCAATTTATGTAATACAAACCTTTATCATTTTAGGGTTATCCTGGTTCCTACTGTTTAGCTAGTACCTTGAAATTGGATCATCTTTATATAACTATATCATTTAAAAATTTGCATTCTCTTTAAAACATAACATTTTTTATGTCACTTTGAAGAATTTTCTGTAAAACATGACACTAAGAGCTATTTTATAGTGTTTTTCACTTGTTATCTTATTCCACTCCTTGTTATTGTACAGAAATCTGTTGGTGAAAAAGGAATTGATGTGATTGTTGAGATGTTAGCTAATGTAAATCTCAGTAACGATTTGAAACTTCTGTCATCTGGAGGCCGAGTAATAGTAAGTAGTTTTCTTTCCCACTTTAAAGTTTTACAACAATTTAATGCTATTTTGCAGTAATCTTTAACTGCAGACATGTTGTTTACATAACAGGTCGTGGGCAGCAGAGGTTCTATTGAAATAAACCCACGGGACACCATGGCTAAGGAGTCTACTATAACTGGGATTTCTCTGTTTTCATCAAGCAAGGTCAGAAAGGAAGTGATTTTGATTTTGGTAACTTAAATATCAGTAGACTAAAAGTTAAAGTACGTATGAAGCTCACTCCTCTGACTAGAGGAGTAGCAAAAGATTGGTCACCCGATTATGAGGAAAGAGTAAAATTTAGTACCCTAGTCAAGACATTTTGGGGAGAGAGAGGGGATAGTGCTAGTAATGAAGACAGTGGGTTTTGTTTTTGTTTTTGTAAACTAACACTCTTTTGGGCAAGTGGGACTTACGGTTATCCTTTAGAGAAATATGTTTTGTATAGTTCTGGACAAGCTGACAAAAATCACAAATTTATGAGAGGTTTTTTGTGGTATATTTCTTAATTCTGAAGTTTTTTCAGTGCTTCTAAAAGTTCAGTCAGATGGTCCACTGCAACAGGTGTTTTTTTTTTTCTTTCCTTTAGGAGGAATTTCAGCAGTTTGCATCAGCTGTTCAAGCAGGGATGGAAACTGGTTGGTTGAAGCCTGTGATAGGTTCTCAGTATCCACTGGAGAAGGTTTCCCAGGCTCATGAGAATATCATTCATGGCAGTGGGACTGTTGGAAAAATGGTTCTTCTGATATGATGCTGCTTTCGTGGGCTTCCAGTGTAATTAGGAGATTTTCTTTCCTCCATCTTCTTTACATTGTCTTTAACATTTATTTGATTTAGTGAATTTGTCTTGAAAAAACAAACTATTTCTTTAGGGAGCAGGGACAGTGGAGTAAAGTTTATTTCATAGATGGTAATCATTTTTAGTGCCTTCTATCTTAAATCAAGGAGTCATCATAGTAGGAAAGAGCATGGTAGTGTCACTTGTACATTCCAGAAATTCTTAACTGATACTTGTTTAATTCTGTGCCATTGACTAACACATACTAATTCAAGGTAAGACTGATTGCCACGCCGACTAATCTTTATTGAGTGTTCCTTAATCAGTTCTGATTATCCCATACCTAATGGGACCCCACAGACTTTCTGGACTTAAAAAAAAAAAAAAAATCCCTTTTCCAAACTAATCTCATTGGTAGTTACCTAGAAGGGATGAATAAGTAATGTCCCAAGAAATTTTTTGGTTTTCCCAATATTTCCCTAAATCGTACAAAATTCACTGCATCACTGGATGATTGTCTGTGACCTTCCTGTATGTTCTTTGAGGATAGCACCCTTCTTGGGTCGATGAAGCTAGGTAGAGAGGCACCAGGTAAGCACTTTGTGATTAGATTTTCAGAGTAGATTTACTTACCTTTTATGTGCTGTGGATCAGACATTTTTATTTAACGAGTCCACAAATTGGACATATTAAGATGATCTCCTTTTGTTTCATAACACAATAATCTGTAAGAAATTCTGCAGATCAATCCTGTGTGACCTAGTTTGCCTTTGTATAGTACTTGCCTCACATTACTTCAGCATAGCTGCTAATGGTTACTTACTAATAGTGTTCTGTGTTGGAAGCCTTTGCCTAAACTAAATAAAGGAATAACCTTTTAGAAGTCTTGTTGTCAGAGTTATGTGTAAGGAAATAAGTTTTGGTGATTGATTTTTGCTTTTGCTTTTCTTCGTGTGAATACATCTTCCTGTCTCTTGCTATATTTTGCAGTTGAAGTTCTTACCTGATTTGTTCTGTAGAATGTAGAATGTTGTATTTTGACATAGAGTCCTACGCTGATAGTGAACAGATAACAGAAAGCACTGCTGATTTCTGTAACTGCGGGGTATCAGTGGCTTCTAGCTCTGTGCTGTGATGTGATTTTCGCTATGAGCATTTTCTGTGTTCATTCACTGTCTCTTTTACAGGTTAAAGTATCCTGTAAAATAACATTTTTGGAAAAAGTATGAAAAAGCAAATTTATTAATCTACAGACTAGCACTGTGTATGCTTCTTAAAGTGGAGGATTCTTTTACATGCACAAAGAGAAAGGAATAACAGTTCTTTAAAAGTCAGTTTAATGTTTTCACATTGGCCTCAGCCATACAGTAAACTAAGCACACTATCTCAATACTTCAAATTAATTTTGAAGATTAAGCCACCGAAACTGTGTGAACAAACTGCCGCATTTATGATTATGTGGCACAGGGCATGTTTTCTACATGAGTATCCTTATAATTCTAGCTCTAGCCTTGTCCCGGTTTATAGCGAACTACATGCACGGGTTAGGGGTTAGGGCTACTATGTAATTCCCGGTGCGGTGCCTGTCCTTGATGTAAAGTAGTGTTTTAAAAAGGCTTTATCCCACCTCTATAATGGAGTAGTTTTCTGTTCCTATTGCTTTGAATTCTGTGACCTGGACTTATATAATGTGTTTGAGACCAAATTGATCAGCCCCCCGAGCTCCAAAAGATGAAACCTGCTATAGGAACTTCAGATTCAGGGGACTTTTGTTCTTGTTTTTGTTTTTAAATAGGCTGTTGATGTAAAACCATAAACTGTTGAACTTTAATTTTTCAGTCTTTGGCTTTCCTAGCTCACTGTACCTTTGGTTTCCATGGGACTTAACTTCCTACCTACCAGCTTCATTTTGCCAGGAATTCCTAAGTTCTGACCCATTCATCATCCTTACCTCAGTTATGCCCTGTCTCCTGATTTGGCAAGCTTTTTAAAAGAGGTTATTCTATTCATCCATTAGCTCAAGAATTATTTACTGAGTCTCAGAAGGCACCTTACTAGAATTTGGGAATGCCAACTAACGTAGACATGGTCCATATCCTTAGTTTGCTGTTGAGTAAGGTCAAAACTTAAAACTTTTTGGAGTATAATGAATGGCGCGTACTAGGCAGGGTTCTTCAGAGAAACGCATATATTAGGAGATTTATTTGAAGCAATTCACGTATGCAGTTGTGGTGGCAAATCAAGGGCGGTTAGAATTTTCATGGTATAGTCTTGAGGAAGATTTCTATCTTTGGAAAACCTGTTATAGCTCTTGAAGCTTTCAACCAATTTGATGAGGCCCATGTGTACTATTAAGAGAAATTTCCTTAACATTGAACATAATTTTATGCAAGCGCATAAATAAAGCACAATGATTTTATGTTGGTATATATAATCAGCCATTATTAGCAGTGACAGGGACATAGAAGAGAGATAAGATAGTTAGTATAGCTTGAATTTCCAAATACACATTTAATTTTTCAAATGCATGTTTGAGCTCTATTCCGTAATAGCTTTGTCCACAGAGGTAAAAAACATTTTGGGTGCTTCTGGAAAGGGAAAAATCCGATTGTATTTTATAATGTCCCTAAATGTGTATTATTAAAGCAGAAATTATATGCATGGCAGGAGGCTTCCAAAATTCACAAAGACTTTTTTTTTCTAAGCAAGATAACTTCCCAAGAACAGCAAAACCTACCCGGTCACTTCGACCCTGCTCTGCGCTTCCTCAGCCACAGACTAGAAAATACCTCAGCTCAGTCCTTGGCATCTCTTTCTAACCGTAACAATGTTTAGTGCAGTGCTTTTAAAATGTGTCATTTTAAAATTGTCATATGACAGATATACTATGCTAAAGGGCTCATTTTGAGAGCTTCATACTTCCAAGGAGAGGGACTAGGAAATATATGCCAGAAATTTAGGTTCGCTTTGGTCCTCATAGGTCACATATGAGGACAGTCCATGTATATTTAAGAGTCAGCCTAATGCTGATCCCAAAACCACTGTGTGATACAGATGTCCATTAAAAAAGGGTGAATGTGCCCACAAGTGAAGTCTGTTTTATTTATTCTCAACTCCATGTAAAAATACCCATGAAGTTCGCAATAATACAATAAAGTGAGAAGGAGACCCTGTGCCAGAATCCAATTGGAATTTCTGACTCTAGCACCAAGCTCTGCACTCACTGGACCAAATTAGCTGCAAGGTAAATAGGAAGAAGCCTCAGCTTGGTCACTGTCTCTAACTTAGGACACAGGAGCTGTGCTGCGTGGAAAACTACATTCTGTATTGCGCAGAAATCACCTGAGCTATTTGGAGCTGACATCTATGCCCACGTCATGGTTTCCTTCAATTTTGTGTTCATATTTTTTTCTTTATAAATTGCAGATTTCAATTTTCCATGAAGCTACAGGTGAAGAAGGGGGAGACAAATTTACACCTTGGGTGTTGCTGCTTTTAGGTGTGAAATCTTCCCCAAAGCCCAAATGTTAGACTTTGCCTAGAGGCAGGGCTTAGTGAAGGGTCTTAGGTGATTGAAGGCATGCCTTCCAAGGGTATTTTTTGGACACCCATTTCTTCTTTCACATCCCCACAGTGAGATGAAGGGGGTTCCATGGTATACTGACTGCCTCACTACAGGCCCCAAATCAATGGGCCCTACTAATGATGGACTGAAACTTCCACAGCTGTCCACCAAAATAAGCCTTTTCTATGAGCTGATTATCGCAGGTACTTAAAGCAACAAAACTAACACGGGTGTGCAGCCACCGCAGAGAAAGCATTGATATGGATGGAGAGCAGAGGTCCCTGGGTTGTAGCAAATGCTGGAGAGAATTTGACACTACAAATAATCTTTGTCTGACTGGAACAAAGCCAGGTCATTCAAGAACTGGAACAGGAGACGCTCACACTTTAGTCCTGATTTCAGGTATTTATACTGCTTGCCTACAGGTATTGATCAGAAAGGAGCAGAGCTCCCTTACAGACGGATAAGATGACCAGAGGCATTATAAAATTCTCTGATACAGTTGTTAAGAGCATGGGTTAGGGAGGCAAAAGATTTGGCTTTAAATGCTAGCTCTGTGACTGGCCAGCCATGGGGTTCTAAAATAATTATTTAATTATTTGGAGCCTTAATTTTCTAGTTAGCATGACGTGGTAGGTATGAAATGAAATGAAAGTAAGATAATGGCTGTGTGGCCCTTAGCGTGCCACCTTGAACAAAAAAGTTTTCAAATACACCTTTTGTTGGTCATAAAGAGTGAATTGAGAGAAAGGGGGGGGATGGAAAGGGAGCATCCTGAAATATGGAGCAAAGGAGAACCCCAAAGGCAGGTTCCCAAAGTGAGAATATAGAACGCTTACTTGACTGTGTGCATATATTTGGTAACTCTCCAAGAATACGCGGAAAAAAATGCAGGAAAAATATGATAGAACAAACAAATGAAAATGCAACCTTGGGGTTGTAGGTATACTTGAAAAATAGCCCAGAAAAATAAAAGAAGTAAAGGAAACTTTCCTGAGCTAAACAAAAGAACTGTTTTTCACTGATTATATCAGTTTTGTCATATTACTGGTAATATAGCATAGCATATCCTTTAAGGTTTTTAAATTTCACATAATTTGATTGGGAAAGGAACATACAGAAGAATCATTGTTTGCATCTGTATTATTAAATACCTAGAAAAAGCAAGAGGACAAATGTAATGAATTCAGAAGGGTGGATGATCATGTAATAAATGTATAAAAATCAAATTAATATTGATCCATCAAAAATATTCACAATTGCAACACCAGTATCATTGCTACCTTAAAATGTAGTGAGGCATAAGCAGCCAAAATTATAAGAAACATACAGGGCTTTTAGAAAGAAAATTGGAACACTCTCTCCCAGGGAACATAAAGGAATCTTCAAAAGATTCTTGGTCAGAATCGTGTAAAGTCTGTTCATTCTCTAACAGTTCACAGAAATATATAACAAAATCTCAATAGGGACTTTTAGAACGTTGGCAAAATATTTCTAAAGGATTTTTAGTGAGAAAAAAGGCAAATTGCCAGAAAAATTCAGAAAAGAAAATGACTTGGAGCCAGTCCCAGCAGACATGAAATTTTTCTCAGAAGTTAGTTACCGGACTCATAGTGATTGTAATGCTCCAAGTGAGAATGGATCACTGGAACAAAATAAACTCTAAAAGTGCTCCTTATTTTGTGGGTCATAAAAACGACCTTTTAGTAGGAAAAGAGATTATTAAGTAAGCAAACTGGCTACCCTTTTAGTAAAAAATATAGCATTTTTAGTGTAAAAAATTTTTAGATGGTTCCAAATGTTAATTATAATAAAATATCAAATAAAGACATAATAGGGGCTGGGGATTTAGCTCAGTGGCACAGCACTTGCCTGGCAAGCACAAGGTCATGAGTTTGATTCCCATTACCTGAAAAAATAAAATAAAAAAAAAAGACATGGTAGAATATTGTCCGTAATCTTGAAAGGTGAAAAGTCTCTTAGACAATTACTCAAAAGCCCAAACTATGAAACAATAAAGTTAGCAAAGTAGAAAAAGATCTCCAAGAACAAAGATTATTAATCATAAAAAACCTTCAGAGTAATTAGCAAAGGAAAAACAACCCACAAGAAAAGTGAGTATGAGTGATAATTCATATGAAGTTAAGGAAAGTGTGTTCAACCTCACTGGCAGGAGGGATAGGCCCTCCTCGCATTGAGGAGGTACATTGTTTGTATCCTAGCAGACAGATAGGTAATGTATTTATATTGAAGTATGTGGATTTCCTTTAACCCATTAGTTCCACTATAGCAATTTATCCTGAAGATATAGACATGTCTATAAGGGCACACATCAAAATTATTTTCATTGTAGCATTGCTTATCATAGTAAAACATTGGAAAGAACCTCAGTTTTCATCAACCGAGTCATTAAAATGCTAATGCATCCAAGTAGTCCAATACCATGTACGTATTATAATGATGAAGTATATCCATAGTTCCTGACTTGGAGAAAACATTCAAGGCATAGTATTTAGAATGTTAGGTTTAAGAAGAAGGTACAAAATGTGTGTAGCACATTTCTACTTCTATATAATTGTGTTTGTTATGCATTGCCAAGAGATGCCTGGTAGACATTTATTAAAACATTGTCTTGGTGTGGGGATTACAAATATTTCTCCCCAAATCTTATTTTTAATCACTTAAAATATTTTAATAGAAAGTCATTTCTGATAAATTAATAGTAAAAGAAAAATGCTTTCTTAGATAATAAACATTAGGAAAATTAAACTAAGTATCAAAAATAAATGACCATATCTCAGAATACTTGTATTTATCTTTCCTTGAGTCCTTTATAATTGGATGTCTATAAATTCAGAACTAATTCTTTCTTGTGTTGATAATGTATTTTTTTCTCCAGATGTACTCTGCAAAAAATGATAGTGTATTTGTATTAAATTTACACTAAGCAGATCATAATTATTTGTATTCATGTTTTTGAAATAATGCATAGTCCTTTGAAAATACTCCATTTTATTTTAGAAAGATAAAGTATTCTCCCAATGAAAAGAACTATTTGATCCTGGGGAGAAATTTCTGTTTACATTTCTAATAATGAATTGTGAGACTGAACTCCTGCTTGATATAAAACCCAAGATGAACTTGGGCTTATCAATTTGTTTTGGTATTTATTTTGATTGCAACCTCACATTTGAAATCCTATTGTAAGCATTATTTCTAATCAAAACACTTTTAGTAGGTGTGACCGGTGCATTTTAACAAAATTGAATCCGTGCATTATCTGGTGAAATATTATTTTGCTTAAGAATTAACACTGTAATTCTATTTCACAGTGCATCTATGTCATTTGAGTTTTTACATGTCTTGCAGTTCCTTTCATCCTAGAGTAGGTTTTGAGTTTATTAGCTGGTTTCACTTAGTCTTGTTTATAAGCGTATTACTATAGCTTCTAAGTGCCTCTAAGATAATAGTGCCTTTTATGCCTATCAAACTACATCTCCACATAAATGAAAACTCTTTAAGTTGCTGGAATTCTTTGCCTTTTTATTGTTAGTCTGCTGGTTAGTAAAATGAAACACACTACTTTCCCTCCTTTTGTTCTACCCAATGTTAGAGAATTTGTCTACATTTTTTTCTTACAGGGAAGGAAATAATAACCCTGTTTACACTTGCAAATTTATTTGCATCCTTTTTCTCTATTCTCTCATTTCTTTAGAAGGGACAGGCACTCCTCTTCACTATGTACAGTTTCTCCAAATCCCATTGTGCTGGCCTCATCGTGAACTTCACTTTATAGGTTACCCCACTGCTGTATCTTCATTCTCTCCTTAAAAATATAAACATCTCAATTTCTTTCCCCCCTGACCTCTAGAACATCATTCTCCTGGTACTTCACTTTATAGGTTACCCCACTGCTGTATCTTCATTCTCTCCTTAAAAATATAAACATCTCAATTTCTTTCCCACCCTGACTTCTAGAACATCATTCTCCTGGTACCTCTCCCTGAGCATTTCTCCATTTCTTTTGTGAACATCTTTTCTTCCATGAGCCTTTGAAATGTCGGTGTCCTTTGATTTCTGATTTATTCCTCTCTGTGCAGGACCCTTGGCTGATACCTCACCCCGGTCTCAGTAGGACCTGTGTGTTGATGGCCCTCAAACCTTTATGTCCAGCCTACTCTGTCATAAGATCCATCTATTAAACTGACCACTCGGTCATTTCTTGAATAGTCCACAAACTTCTCAATATGTCCAAAATCAAAGTCTGTCCAACAACAAACCCGCTCCTCTTCCCATATTTTCTACCTCAAAAGATGAAGGCAGATTGTATATACTTAGCCTTGTCTGGAAGCCATTCTTAATTCTTACTTCCTCCTAGTCCCCTGGCCCAGACTGGAAAGGACAATGGAAATAGCAGCAGTGCTCAAGTTCTCGCAAGACTTAGCAGCTGCAAGACCAGGGATAATTTCCTTGGTCTAGACAGGCTGCCCGCCCCCCGCATCAAAAGCACTTAGGGAAAAATTTTAAGAAGCCATATGCCTTGTGCTGGGTCCTAGTCACTGAAATAGCAGAATTTGCATTGCTATGAGCTCAGTGGCCCTACTCCCAACCTAAATGGTGAGGACTGGAAAGATTTAAGTTGTACACTTTCCTAAGGTGATCAGAGAGTGGGCAAAGCAGCTTGCAGAATGGAAGCACTTAAACTCATTGTCTCAGTCCATTTTGGCTACTAAAACAAAATACTTGAGACTAGTCAGTTTATAAACAGAAACTTGTTTCTCATTTATTCTGCAGACGGAGAATTTTACAGGCAAGGTGACAGCAGATTCTGTGTCTAGTGAGGACATGGTTTCTGGTTCATAGATGGCACCTTCTCGCTGTGACCTCACGTGGTAGAAGGGGAGGTTACTTCTCTGGGGACTCAGGACTTGATCACCTCTATTTGTTAAATCCCTTATTACCTCTCAGGCCAATGGCTTAACCAGCTCTCACATTCCACCAAGTCCAGGTTGGTCACTACCCTTGATTACCTTGAAACCTCACCCTGGGTGAAACCCGTAGTCTACTTCCAACTTTCAGCTTTCTCAGCACTTCACGTACTCAGACTCTTGTCCTTAATAAAACAGTATGTTCCACCTAGGCTCCACCTCCAGCTTGCCCTCCTAAATCAGCATTTCCCTGCCTCTCACTCTGCTCATGACGTTTGCTCCCCATCTATTACCTGTTCTTCGAGTAAATCAGAGAATTGATCGTTTAATTAGGTTTAGGATAATATGCATGTATCTTTGTTGCAATATTTAGAAGATGACCAACGTGTTTCATCCTTGGAAGGTAAGTGGAATGTGGGGGTAGCTATTCATCAGATGGCCATTAAACCATAAGTGAAAGCAAATTTCTCTAAACTACACAATAGGAAAGAAAATGGAGGAGTGAAAATTAATATGACAAGCAGTTGCTAATCAGGAGATGCGGATACTTCCATCTTTCAGTTTAACTTTTGTGCATGTGTCTTGTAGTGGAGATTGAACCCTGGACCTCACACAGAGTACGCATGTACTCTACACCTGAGGTGCACTCCCAGCCCTTGCCATTTTTGCACTGGTTCTTAAAGCAACTTGACATAAGGGATAAAAACTGGAATGTTGCTGGTAGAAACCAGACACTCAAATGTTTTAGGAGTGAAAGATTATGATGATAGCTTAGATTTTCCTGTTTCCAAAACTTCCTCTTAACTTTGGTATGTATGGTTATATATGTAAATGTGTATACTTAATTTGAAATTTAAGTTGCATCACAGAACATACAGAGCTATGTACATGGGTTTATACATTCATAGACTAGAAACGACATTCGATCAAATGTGAAAAATTTGGCTTTATGTGTTATCAAATCTCACTTTTGGGTATTTTCCATTTTGCTTCCAAGAAAACTTCATTTTCATTGGCTAAGAGAAAAAAGTAGAATTAAAAAAAAAAAAAGGAAACCAACCCATTGAAACATTTATTTATATTTATTATTTTGTTTGGGTGGAATAAGAATCTACTTTTCCTAACCCCCTTCAATTTTTACCTTCAAAACGTTTAACAGCCTAATTCAAAGTTATATTCTAAATACTAAGAGTATAAAACATAGGTCAGTATTAATTTTTAAAATATCATTTCAAGTCCATAGAGAAAAAGAAATTGGTGTGCTCCAGTAGCAACTTCCACTTGTTTTAACTTGTTACATTAAAGCTTGCAATTCTATTTAATTGGCATGTAATTTAATTGCCACATAAGTTATTTAATTACATACTATAAATGGAACATGTTGTTTATAGGCAGTCATATCTCTTTTGTTAAAAGTCAGGATGCTAGATCTTCCTCAATCTTGTTTCCATGTAAATCCTTCATGCCGCGCTTTTACTTTGCATGTAGCATCATAACACATATTGACTGATTCTGCCATTATTTATAATGGGGGGTGTGGTATGTGGATGTGCATATGTAGTTTTGCTATATTTTATTAATGAATTGAGCAAGCCAAATTTCAGTCTGCTTAATAAAAGACAAAGGCACAAAAGTCCAGTGTTTTATTTTAATGGAGATGATCATATCGCAATAATTCACACATGCCAGTAGATGAGGCCAGGTGGCCTTGCCCGCCATTCTTTGGCTAATTCCACCATATTCCTTTTGAACTTTTACCTTGTTACTTCTACTGGGAAGGCTTTTCTGACCTTGTTCATCAGTAGGTGGCTTTTCCTTATTTTCCTTTAAATAACATAAGAGCTCAGAGTCAGAACTAGGGCATCATCTTTATCTTTCTTAATTTAGGTAACATGATGGTGGGCTCCCACAGTTTAACTTCGAAGAGGCTCACGTTTCTTGATTGTAAATCAGGGATGACCAATATTTATTCCATTTTTACTAAAAATGTATTAAACAAGCTATTAATGACTTTCAACAATGATTCACACATAGAAAACATTTGACAAATTTTGCTTCCTTTTATTAAGTGGTAATAGATAAAAGTTGCTTGCACGAATGGATTATGATTATCTATTGACTGGCCTGGCTCCCACTCCTCTGTTTATTCAAGATGGGCCTGTGCATGTTTGTTTTCTGAAAGGAAGAGAATGGTACCTGTGATGTGGTGATTGGTAAATTGTGACAGTCTCTAGCTTTCTAATCTAACTGAAACTTTTCATGACTACTTCAAATAAATATTACTCATCTAACAAATATTTCTTAAACACTTGCTCTGAACCAAGCATTGCTTTGCAGGTAGGTTATAAATCTGTGCTCAGTTTCTTTTTTTGTAGAATTTTCGTGTCAATGGAGAGACTAATTATAAGCACACAAACAGATAAGTACCTGTTATGTTAAGTGGCGGTGATAAGAATTACACAGAAAGATATAGAAGAGGCAGAAAGCAAGAGAGTGCTACCAGCATTGCTCCTTTATGTAGCATGTTGGGCGGGCTCCTTTCTCCCCAGTGTGGATGATATTTGAGTAGGACACCCTGAGAAAATGAGGGAGTCAATGCCATTGTGGATAGACACAAAGTTTTCTGGGTGGATGGAAAGGAAAGTGCCCAGGCCATGAGGAAGAAGCAAGCTCAGTGTGTTTCAGGAAGAGCAAAGAGCTATTGTTCTTGGGTGGTCAGAGGAGAGAGAGGGTAGTAGAAGATGCCAGCAGGATAGCAATGAGCCTTCTGCAGCAAGGGAAATATCTAGAATTTTATACTGAGTTTGATAGGAAGTGTATTCATTAGCATTTGAAATAGAAATAACACTAAGCTATTTCAAGAACATTATACAGAGTAGGTGCTTGAAAACTACCACAAAGGGTAGAGGAAAGAGTGACTCCTAGATCAAGCCTTTGAGATACATTCCCAAGGGCAGTTGCTCTCTGCTCTTATCTAGAAACTAGGGAATTAGGGGCATCTTTTACCTGCCATTCAGGAATTAGCAACCCATCGGCAACCATATCCACTTTCTGCCACCCCTGAATCCAGTGCTGGACATGAGAGTGGTGGTCCACAAGAATCCAATGTTCCCACCACTCTGGTTGCTGGCAGCAGTGGCCAAATGCAGCAAGATATGAACTTGCGTCTTTAAAGTCCTACGAGGGTGCTTGAGTTGGGAGAAGTAAATTTTACTGTAAAACTTGGCTTTCTAGCTTTTGCTGTAAAGGAAATTGAGCAGAAGGACATTCCACCAGACTGTGAGGTCCAGTCACGAACGATCCCCATTCTGTTCACTACCAGCAGCCATGGGAGGTAGTGACTTCAGTGGCATTGCATGGAGACCACTCTGGCTGCTGTGTAGAGAAGAGACAACAGAAGACCACTTAGGAGGCCACTGAGATCATGCCGTGAGAGAGAGGAGCATGTTGGTGGAAAGTTGTGTTGAGAAGAAATGTAATCTAGTGGAACTCATTCATTGAGTTCTCAGTCATTCATCCAAAGGTTTATGTATTTTTGTAATACACCATATCAAATGCTTGAGCAAATATATCTGTGTGATCTTATTCCAAACTGAGTAAACATTTCTGTAAAACTAATGGTGAAATTTGTAGGGCCATGAGAATCAAAGCTTAATGTTAATCCTTCTTCCCAGAGATAGTTACCCACATCAAAAGATTTAAATGCATTCAGAGCAGTTTTATTTTTCAACATCAAAAGAGAAATTAATATTATCCATATTTTAATCCACTTGGCTACATGATCAGACTGTCAAAGCTTGTGGGGATGCCCGTTTCGGACAGTTAGCCCTTTGCAGGCTTGATATGAGACCAAAGCACCCCGCACGTTTGGCAATATCACTTATTTATATATCCCGCCTGGAAGCTCATTATTTTATATATCAGGATGCAGTCAGCACTCTGATGAAGAAATCACGATTATGTAGCCAAAGTGGGTTCTTATACAAAATATAATCTCATGTGGTTTCCTTTTTCTCAGTTCTTGAAATTCATTTAGATTGATGTCAAATTCTCAAAATAAATGCCACCTGATGGCATTTAAATTTGCATCTGAAATATGTGGATCGGCATTAAGCGGATGATTCCAAAATAGACTTCAGAATAAATATAATTTTTATTTTTTGACCAGATATATTTGTGAGTAAAAATAAGTCAGCTTGCCTGTTATTATAGGATAGGTAGACCGAGGTAATACTTTTAACACATTACATCTGTTTATGTTTGAATTTTTATTATTTTGTGTCTCTTTTTAATAAATTATCATGACATAAATATATACTTTATCTTTTTTAAAAGAACAGTGTCTGATTGCTCTTGTGGAATATTGTGTTAATTGAAACAATTTTAAGATTACCTATATGAATATACAAGGGGTAATCAAAATATATAGTAAATATTTAAATTTTAAAAATTATTATAGGAGGCTGGGGATTACCTCAGCGGCACAGCTCCTGCCTGGTAAGCGCAAGGTCGTGAGTTCAATTCCTGGTACCAGAAAAAAAAAACAACAAAAAAAAACAACAAAAAAAATTATCATAGTAAAAGGTACTTTGCCGTTAATCCCTCTCAGAATACAGCCCCTTATTTCCAACACATTTATCTCCTTCTTCTTGCCACTTTCCGAAGCGGTTCTGGAACTCCTTTTTCATGAGTGTCTTTACCAAGTATGACAAAAAATACGGTGAGTGCTGCCGCCAAGTGGCATCCATGGAAGGGCAGGAGTGGAAAACAGCTCGGCACCTTCATCCGCTTGTTCACTGGATCTGGCATGGTATGATTCTGACTCTTCCCAAGACAAAATGACTGCTAAAAGTGAACATTTTTAGTATATTCCAGATACCAAGGGAGCCAAGATAGCACCACTAAAGACTGTAATGAAAGAGGACTGCCAGAACTGCTTCAGAAAGTGGCAAGAATGGGATCAGTGTGTGTGAAGTAGGGTTGGGATTAGCGGGTGGATGTATTTTGAGGGGCACTAGTGGCAACGTGTTTTTTAATATAATAAATTTTTTAAAAAGTTCACCATAGTTTTTCAACATAGTATATATATATACATTTTATGTGCATGTGTATAAAATAGTGATCATGTATTTATGTGTATGTGTGTTCATAATTTTGGCTTGTTAATTTAACAAGAACCTGATCTCTTCTGCAGGTTTCATGAATTATACAGACATTCCTTATTTCACAACCTACCTGTTTAACGACTGTTCACACTCGAAGCCCGCATTCACACTTGGGATACAGGAATGTGAGGGGTAGTGCAGCCTCAGAGTACAGCACATTGTGGCTTCTTCCACAGTACAGTGCGGTCGTTTTTGCTCATTGTACCATTCAGTACCGTCCTGGAGTTTGTGTTCTATTATACATTACAGCACTGCACGTAGGAGCTATACAAAGAAAACCAAAGTCATCAAGTTGGACGCTACTTTGAGCATTTCTTTGTTCTGAATATTGTCATGTATGTGCTATCTACAGTTCCTCATTTAGTGTCCAAGTCACTTAGCAACCCAGCCTCCACAATGGCACTTGGTCCTTAAGCAAGGAATGTCTGTATGTTCATGTGCTTGGTTAAAGAAGTGATATTATTTTACTGGGTAGTATGATATAGATGGTTAAAGGCATAAAATTATTCTTTAAATCTGCAACTTTATATAAAAATGACTTGAATTAAGTAATGTGTTCTTACTACTAAGCCATTATAGGACAAATATGTTTAATAAAGAAAATATATATACATCTTTATCACATATATATATGAATATACAATGGGTATTCATATGAATATTCACTGGTGTATGTTTGGTGTCCATATATGTGAGATACCACACATTTTTAATACATGGCACTGTTCCTGGATTTATGCTATTTTTAACATTTTTATCTTGTACGGTAGTTTGTACATACAAGCTTGTACTTAATAAATATTTACTGAATAAATGACTACAAGAGCACATCCTTGCCTGATACTCAAAGAGCAAAATGTGTTTCTTAGAATTACCTTGGATTCAAGGGAAGCCATAGTCTCTTTTTCATTCTATTTAATGTAGAACTTATAATTACAGGTGTTCATTTAAACACGTTAAGGCTTTGTTTGAAAAGAACATTTGCAGTGATCCAAATTTAGCAAGGACCAGTGCAACACCTATCCACTACTGATACAAGTTAGCAGCGCTGGGCCCTTGTTTCTAAACTGCCTTTGTCAAACGTTTTTTCAGGTGGGTTTTTTAAAAATCAATATGCTTTTAAAGTCTCTAAATTTGGATTATAAAACTTGTGTGCTTGCATGTGTGGAGTAAATATGATGCAAAATGTCTCCTAAAACCACATCCAAAGACAAGAAAGATATCTACAATAAAAAGCTGGAGTTTCTCTTTGTGTAAGCCTCCATTTATAACCATATAAGCTTAAACTATCTTTTGAAAATGCATCATCTGGGCCGAGGATATAGTTAAGCCTGGCAAGCTCAAGGTCCTGAGTTCAATTCCCAGTACACATCAACGAAAAAAAAGCATCATCCACAGTGCTTTATATTGGCTATGTTCTTCCCCCCAAAACAAAGGTGTATTTTTACTCCATATTGCTTATCCTAATTCAGCCACTCACCTCTCCAGCACTCTCCCAAGAGCTTCCTGCTTACCGTTCTGACCTTAGCTAACCTCCTTCCCTTCCTTCACAGTCAGGGTGATTTTTCTAGCAAGCAAATCTAACCATATCACTGTCCCACTTACCCTTTCTAATGGGTGCCTGTAGCCGAGGGCATAGAACTTGAAGTCACTTCCGGTTCGAAAGCATACACTGTGGGTCTCTCAGACTCAGGCACATAACATTTTCAGTCTGGGCACCTTCCTCTAGACACGCCCCACCTCTTACCTTGTTGCCTCATGAAACCTCACCCTTCAAGATTCAGCATCACCTGCTCTGTGATCCAGGGGATGTAGTCGTCCCCCAGGGCCCTTTAGTACCTTACACATCATCCCAGCCTGGCGCACCTGATTATAAATGTCTACAGATGGATATGTAGATAAATTTCTTCTCTAGGAGTCTGTAAGATTACTGAATGTAAATACAATATCTTCCACTACCCGTTATTTCAGTGTCTGTCGCAGGATATGAGACATAGCAGGTAGTAGTCACAAAAGATGGGTTTGAAAGAGTGAAATCTACTCAAGAGAGCTATTGTCTGAAATTTGTGTTTGCTGTGGCTGATGAAATGCAGTTTGTTTCCTCCAGCAGGTGTCGCACTAGCTCTATCTTTTTATCTTGCTGTTTGGCTATTCAGCTTGGCTGTAACATATTAATTGGGCTGTTATGGGAAGGAGATGATAATTTAGGCACTGTTTACAGAATAAAGCTGATTTAACCTTCAGTTTTTCTATGAACAGTTTTTCCCGAATGCAATGTTCCAACTGAAATTGCCAAAGTAAAAGGAAGACTTCAAATTTGAAAAACAATTAAAGTAAAATAAAAATTCAAGATAGTGCATCAAGTGAAGAATGCAGGAAAAATGTAGAGCACAAAACCAAAACCTCTGAATGGTAATAGCACAATAATAGCTCTAGCTACACAACCCTTTCTTTCCACCTCGCAAGCACGATGCAAATTGTGTTTGGTGTTTGAGGCAGACCACCTAAAGGGAAAGTGAGGCCCGGGAGGAAATACTCCTTCCTTAAAAGGGTGTCTTTAACTTCGACTCACAATTCTGTGTAGAGAACCTTTGAATCGTAGCTTTTTGGACACTAGACATGTGACACTTTTACACAATGAGAACCGGGGAAAACAGAGACACAAACAAGGAAAGATACAGTCTGGAGATGATAAGTAATCATTGAAAGTATGAAGATAGATGGTGAAAATAATTCCTTAAATAATAAAGGTGGTGATTAGGTACACATTATTGGATAGTAGCATCTCAGGATAGAAAAGGAAAGAGAGTCATGGGGTTGGAAGGCCCTGGTTACATGTTCTACAATGCACAAGATCCTAAGATTATAGGTACCTAACCACCAGGACTATGTATTTCCAAACGTACTTTGAAATTTTCTACCCATCTGCAAAGGGTATTGTAAAGATCAAGTAAGTTAATGTGTGTAAACATAGTTCATGTTCTTCAAAATGCAACATTAGCATAAATGAGTATTAGAAGGGTCAACCTAAATAGAAACAGAGTTTCTCCGAGGAATACTGACTTTTTTGGGAACTGCATTGCCATAGGAATATAAGGGTCATGATAAGTTATGGGCATATTGAAAGAGGTTCCAACATGAGGATGTGTCTAAACTGAGAATGACTGCAGCAGATATTTGGAGCAGTAATGTTTGACTACAATAATTAATAGCAAGAATGGCACCCATGCAGGGCTCACCGGTTACTGGGCAGACTCAGCAGAGGTACTTCTGGTACGAGGCTGTAGTGGCCTCTGCATAAGTTCGTGGTCCTGGCAGTCTTTTGTGATGCTTACTATCAGGCAATCATGAGTAGGAGCCCTTTCTTCATAATCTCCCAGCTTCCTTTACTATTTTTTTTGATAGGATTGACACAGATGACTCCATTTTGAACCTGGCAACTTTCACATTTCTTTCACAGTGGACGAAAGTGAAGATCCCATCTCCTGAGCATCTATCATGTACCAAGAGCAGTACCAGTGACCTTGCACGAACACCACACACAAAGATCTTCCGGTCGGCAAGATTCTCTTCACGGGTTTTCACTTAAACACCTGCATCCACAGCTTCCTCCTCACTGCGCCCTCGTTGTTTCTTGGGCTTGTGAATCGTGTCCTGGTACCTGTGAGACATAGACGAGGTAGATATTACTGCCCGGCCACAGACACTGAGGGTTTGTGTCAAAGGCCGAGCTTTACCAGAACTGACAGTTTCCAGTTTCCAGACACCTTGTGGGAGTCGTGAGGTAGAATTAATGCTTCTAAACAAGCTGTGGATATGTTTGCCAAAAAATTCCCAGTGGAAATTTTCTTTTGAAGATGTAAAACAACTTCTCATCAGATTGAGTTTATATATACCTTATAGACCTTTTCAGGTGATTCAGTGAAAATCTCTGTTTCTAATTCAAAGGCTTCTTTGATGACAGGACAAAACCAGCTTCGGAAGATGACACTTTGAGATGAAAATACCAGCCTTATCCTAGATAAACTCAGTAAATATTACTCAATGAACTAAGATTAAGCCTTGTACCAGGCAATACCATAAATCTATATTCCTAAGGTTATTGATCTCAATATGTGCACAGAATTATAAATTATTTCATAGACTGTGATTTCTATTCAAAAATAATTGGACTGGCAAAATATATTGTCTTGTATGTGTATGTTTTGGGGTGCACTGAAGTCAACATTATTATTGTTCTAAGGAACATAGTTTGGTTGATAGGAATAGTAAAGAACAAAATAGTGAGAGAAAGGAAACTCCAAGGTTTTATTCAGTTTCTGTTTCAGAAAGCAAACCCACCAGCAGTGCCTACCCTTAATTCCATCCTAACATTTCCTTTTAGTCATCTTTGGCTTTTCTGTAGGTTATACCTGAAGTATTTGCTGCTAAATGAAACCAAATAGTGCAGGAAATTAAGCTTTTCATCCCCCTAATTTGCAGACATTCAGATCAGTTATCATACAAGCACTGTTGGAATATTAGCAATCTATGCAATGGATTACAACTTGTATAGATTTTCTTGTGCACTTCTGCAAAACTTCACTATTTCCCTGGCTGTTGAACTGACACTGTTTCCGGTTGGTAAAAAAACTGGCCAAATACTATGTCAGTTGCTGATTAGTAGCTCTATTCCTTGACAAGGTTACCATGCTGCCCTTTGATGTCTCATCCAATGTGGAATTAATGTTGTTCCAGGAGGTAATGGAAATGAACTGAGTTCCACATCAACCGAACAGGCTGGACAGCAGGGCAGCCTTGCACTTTGGTCTTTATGAGTAGTCAGATGCTTCATCACCACAAATCCTGTCTGTCAAGTTCCCCCAAATAAGCTGGATTTATGAATATGGGTTGTTACTCCTTGTTCCAATAATGAGCTCCACTACTGGTGGTTGCTCAAAGAATCACAGAAAAGCAAAGCAGCGGACCTGTCATTAGAGAACACCCTACGTAGGCAGTGGGAGTTGGATATAGCTTTTAACTCCAGGCCGTTGATGGTAATTTTTGGTTGCTTGCCTGAGTTGCCTGAGGCAACTGAAAACATCACCTGAGTTTTATTCAGGCTAATTGTCAGCCTGTGCAGGGGTCCCAAACTTCAGACATGATTGACAACCAGATACGTATTCTCAGGTATACGAACCTCCAGTTCACGGTCATTAGCATGCAGTTATTCAGGGTGGGCGGCCCCAAAGATGTTCGTAGAGGCCAGAAACGTGCAGAAGGAATAGCACACTGTCACCCAGGTGTTTACAGCTCTTGTTGCCTCACTGAGAATCCTTGCATAGAGGAAGATGGATGGCGTGGGGACTGTGGGCGACCTTGTTTGACATCCGTTTGTGTGGGAGGCTGTTCAGGCTGGACACCATCTGTCCTGTCTTGGCCACCGTATCATCGCGTGACTGTTACTCCACATGGATGGATTTCTTTGAATAGCTGAGTGTGTCATGCCTTAGCTAAGTAAAAAACATTGTATAAACCCGGTGCTGCTTATCACCTTTCTTCTCTCCTTAGAAAACTGTAACACTGTCTCTCTGTGACTTGTCTATAATTTTAAGGGACATACCTGACTATAAAATAGATGATTATATGTGTGTATTACATAGTTTGCCTTTAAAATCTAAATACGTCTGGAACTCTTTTCTTTCTCTGTTCTTTTAAAATGTATCCTCCCCACAAATGTGCCTGTTAGTGCCTTTTTTTTTTCTTTTTGGTGCTTCTGGTGCTTTGTTGGGTAATTAAGCTTGTATTAAAATCAAAATCCCTATAAACAAGCTGTCAGCAATTACATCTAAAAGCAGGGTTGACATCAGATGTGGTATGTTTTGAAGCATTATATCTTTTTCAGGCAAAGACATTTGAAGTAATATAGTAAATATGACTTTTTCCCCAGCCTGGGAAGAAAAGAATCCAAGCATTTAAAACTTCCACAAGTCTTCTGGTGCTCACTCTAACCTTGCTACACTCCTTGGGATCTTTCCTGAGAATGGCTTTCACTTCAGAAGTGGGAGGGCCTTCATGTTCCCTTGAGGGGGAGATCTGTTCCCTACATATAGGGGCTAGTATTGCCTCAGGACACAGTAGCCTTCCAAGAGCTTACACTTGAGAGAGGATCTCTAAGGAAAGAGTTCCAGCAGGACAATGCGGCCTGCTTTAGACCTGCCCCGGAATATTTCCTGCTTGTCTTTATCTTCGGTTGCTAAGAGATAGGTATCTGTTCCTCCACAGGGAGACAGAAATGCATGCTTGGGCTTCCTGCCCTCCCCGCCCTTCTCTGAGGACCAGGCTTTCCTGATTAGCAGAGTCCAAACCTGTATTTATAAGCTGGAAGCTACTGGCAATGTTCTGATCATAGGTACCTTTTGTTTGCCCTGAAGAGTGTTTTAAAAAATTACACATTTCACCCAAAACATCTGCCTTTTTGACTTCATTGGAAAAATTAGAAGATATGTTAATCCTAGAAGATGTTTCTAGATGGCAGCAAATGTCTGATCCCAGGAAAAGCTGAGTTTTAGACAGGCTGTGAGATGGGATTGCCACTCCTTAGTGTTTTGTGTTTTTCGCCTGCCTTTGTTTTTCTGATTCCTAGCTTAGGACCATAACAAAGAACAAAAAGTGTTCCAGATCAGACATTTCTTTCACAGTGGAGGTCAAAGAATTCTTCATATGCCCAGTAATGTTAAGTTCTTTATTTTTATCCCCACTCATTTTTCAAATTCTTTACTGAAATAGCCACAGCCATTGACTGCAATCTATAGACTTTCTGGGGTGTTTTGAGTAGTTACATAAAGCCTGAGGGAAACAAAAGTAAGAGTTGGATCAAAGGCCTTATAAACCCTCCTTTCAGGAAGGAGGCAATGGGAAGTCCTTCTCCCAGAAGTGCTCGAGGTTCTCAAGGGATTGGCATACTTCAGCTCCATCCCTCAAACTCAAAGTTTCCTGAAAGTCTTATAATCCACTTCTTTCCTATAACTGTAAGAATTTCCGATAGAGAACTTCTGATTCCCTTTCTTGATCGTTTCTAGAGGTTAAAATAGCTTCCTACCATGAATATTTATTTCCATCCCATTTTTGGACTTGCCCTCTGTGAAATGGGTAGAAAGTGTAGATATGTTAATCCTAGAGCACTTTTCTAGATGGCAGCAAATGTCTGATCCCAGGAAAAGCTGAGTTTTAGACAGGCTGTGAGATAGGACTGCCACTCCTTAGTGTTTTATGCTTTTCGCCTGCCTTTGTTTTTCTGATTCTTGGCTTAACACCATAACAAAGAACAAAAAATGTTCCAGGTCAGATATTTCTTTCACAGCGGAGGTCATAGAACTCATCATATGCCTGGTAATGTTCTTTATTTTTATCCCCACTCATTTTTCAAATTTTTTACTGAAATAGCCGTAGCCATTTGCTACAGGTCAAAACTCTGACCCCACAAGGTTGTTGAGATAGGGATTTTAGTCACTTGCTTCTGGAAAGGTTGTACTTTCTTTAAGCCAAACAGTATCTCATAACTTGTGATCTCCCATGGAGCTAATCTGCTCCACCCCTCTTTTCCATACAAGCTGTTAAGTGTTGAGTGACATTAATACTTCCCAAAGTCCCATTATGTTTGGTTTAAAAATCACCAGTTATTTCATTGGTTTCTCCTATGACAGTTTCTAGAGTGCTCACCATTTTTATAAACATGCACAATATTCTGTGCTCAGAGGCAGCACTTCACTGTGGAGTACTGAATGTCATACCCAGGAGTAAGTGCAACAGACTTTTTCTACTTAATTTCAGCAGAGGTCATAGAGGCAGAGGACAAACATGGGCTAGTAGGGTTGCTGAGTCCAAGCTTGTAAAGAAAACCATTCATATGAATCAAGCACCAAGTGAAGGGTGAACCCTGGAGTTGTGCATGTGGGGCACAGCCTGCCCGATCCTACCTGAAGCTCCTGACACACCCTGGAGAGAAGCGCTGACTGCAGGTGCAAGCTGTGCGTTAGTTCATCACCTGCTTCAGGGAAATGAAAGAAGGTAAAGAGTTTATTACCAGGAGCAAGAAGCCAGTGGTGAGAATTTCACCGGAGAAAGCATTCAGTGTGTCCACTTCTCCTTGTTCCCACACCCATCTGCCATGTGTGTGAGGATGTTTCCCCCCACCTTAAACAGACAATGAGACTGTCAGAGTACAACTTAGAGAACACAACCCCTGCCTATGAACTTGGAGACTATAGTGACTGGTATGTTGTCTCCTCACTGTAACTCCTGCCGAGTTGCTATGGCACCGCCAGCTGGAGGTCATGGGCTATGACGCAGAGCCAGTATGGCACCTAGCCAATATGCTGCTGGCCACTAGAGGCCACGTACTAAACCCCACCCTTTTTCCTCTGAGTCAAATTGTGACTTCCTACTTCCCTTTTTGTAATATCCTGTTTCCCTTTCTCATGCTCCTGCCCAATCCTGGTCTGCCACATCAAGCGGTCCACCCCCTAAACCCTGCCTCCAGCCGGACCCTATTTAACCTTTGACCCTACGGCAGACCTTCAGAAGCTCCTCCTCTCTCCTTTCTGCTGTGGTTTTTTCTGCGCCCACAATAAAGGCATTTTTACTTTTGTTCTATTCTTATCTGCGCCAAAAAACCTATCAGTATGTGCGCTGAGATATAATTGTCATATTTGCACGGTGTTATCAGTGTGATCCTCAGAGGACACTGAACATCTGAGAGTTCAAGCCTGTATCACATTGATATTTTTTCAGTTGTCATGTGACAAAATTATTTTATATTGGGTTTCTAAGCAACTAAAACATCTAGGTCTTTCTTAAAGAAACAAATTTGACCAGACATCGTGATATTGCATATGGGCAAATATTCTTCTGGATGCTAATTTAGAAGCAACTGGTTACAGAAGCAGCAACCCTGGATTTATTTTTTTTTGGTTTTTCTCCGGTACCGGGAACCGAACCCACGACCTTGCGCTTGCCAGGCAGGCGCTTTTGCCGCTGAGCTAAATCCCCAGCCCCAACCCTGGATTTAGAATGCCTTGGTTGGCATCTCAGCTTGTCTAATGACTTGGTCAACTGCTATCTCTCTGAGCCTAATTTTTCTTATCTGTATCATGAAGATAATAATGCCTTCCCCCAGGAATCAAGAGTTAAATGAAATAATGTGTGTGGGTAGATAAGGACGGATAATTCCCTTCTGCCTTTTTGTAGGACACTCAAAATTTGTGATTTGCTGAATCCCCAACTACCCTGCAGGGGACAGTGTGACACAGAGGCTGAAGTCCATGGCTAAGGAGGTGTTACCACTTACAGGTGTGTGACTTCAGGAAAATTACTTTAATTCCCTGCCTCTCCAAACCTTTTCCTGCTAAAAAGGTAGAAATAATAGTGTTTGAGTACACGATAAGACATGACATTTAAAGCAGTTGGCACACAGCCTGGCACACAGCATGCATTCAGCAATTTTTTTTTTTTTTAAATTGTCATTACTACTGTTCTGGGCACTGCGACCAGAGTAGAGTTTATTTGCTTCGATGGCAAAGCTTACAGCTTTCCTTCCCAAACCTGGACATAGCGTCTCCTTGAAACACATGTAACCATGTTCATTTTCTGGTGATCACTGAAGAGCCTTTAGTTTAGTCTGTGAATAAATAGTGTATTTCCACCAGGAGGAGGGGAAGGGTGGGGAGGGACACCAAATGCCGCGGCAGTGAACAGTTTCATTCTTTCTACACAGGTTCTTGCTGATTCTTCTGAGAATATCCTCCTCCAAATTCTAGGTGTCTTGTCTACATCCTCCTAAATAACTAGGTTACTCTGATCCTGTCCCTCCCATTCCATCCTTTTATCTAATGGACTCAAGAGGAGGAGGCTTCTCTGAATTCCTTCCTCTGTGATCTCTCTGCTCACCCTGCCTTTGCCGTCATCCTCCCTCAGCCACCGTCCTTCTTTCCTTGCTGTTTTTTGCTACTCTTCAGGACACTAGGGATGAACTGTGTTATCAGGAGCTAAGTTCCAAAAAATGGAGAGCCATAACTTCAGGTTTGAACTAGCCGAAATTTGAGATTTAGGGTTTCCATAATATATTCTTTAAATTATCATTAAAATGATGAAACAGATTATACTTTATTTAGGAATGGTAACAAATAATGTTTTCCTATGAGAAAGCTACAATGAAACGATCCATTGTGAGAGAAAAGGAAGAAAGAAAATGTATTGTTATTAGTTTTAGTCCTTTTCCTCTCTATGAATATATTAATTTTTTCTAGATTTGTAGAGGTCTTAAGAATTGCTTGAAAGCCCTTATTATTGCCTTAATAAGCCCTTGGGAGTTGGCAACCTCAGATTGGGCATTGCTGGGTATGACTTTAGCCAGAATCATTAAAACCAAATCTGCTAATGAAGGAGATTCCATATTAAGGAATACAATGATTTAAAATTTGAAATGGCTTATTTCATTTTGTTTCTTTAATGTTAAGACATTTGTTTTGGTTACTAATATATCCTAAGTAATTTCTCAATTACTTAGTGGAGAATTAGCTACTTTCTTTTTGGGGAGGAGAGGTGTGGTAGAAAAAGCAAGAGCTTTGAACCAGAAATATCTGTTTCTTCTACTTACATGATGATTGACCTTCACTAATCTAGTAAACCTATCTAAGAATTGGTTTCACCAATCAAAAATGATCTTCATACTGACCGCCTAAGGTTGATGTGAGGATGGAGGATGCTCTATATAGATAGTGACTAGAGCATTATAGATAGCTAATAAAGTGCATCTGTTACTAGGAGAATGAGAAAATTACCTTTTTTGAATGTTACTGCATGCCAAGACTTCCTCCTTTTCTAATGAGAGAACAGAGGGTTGGAGAATGTAAGTAGCTTTTCCAAAGTCAGGTAACTAAAACACAGCTGTGTTCATCACCATCGACCAGTTTTGCTGTGATTAACAGCAATCCCCAAATGTCAGCGGCCTTAACCACCAAAAGCTTGTTTTGACTTGCAGTCACTCTTGTCCACCGTTGGTTTGCCTGGGAATGAGGGGCTGTGCTCCATGTTTTACTTGCACAGGAGGTGAGCTGGGGAAAAACTGGTATCTGGAATGGTTAGTTGTTTTGCATGAAAAAGAAAGCTGGAGAAATCTGCAGGAACTCTTAAAATATTTTCCAGAAGTGTCAGACATCACTTTTCATTCATGTTTCATTGACTATAAGAAGCCACATGGCGATGCCTAACTTCAGGGGAGGGGAGACATGCAAGCCTCTCTTATGACCCAAAGAAGTTCCATCTTCATGGTGACAAAATTCAATTCAAACCCAGGTCTCTGGTTTATGAGTGGACAAACAGGGGACACATAACCTCTCACCTCTTCTTAAATCAATTCTTTAGAACATGGCATCTTTGGTACATCTGAAAAAGCAATTTTAGAATTTATACTATCACTTGCATATCAAGTCTTAAGTGTGGGGGAACGATGCCAGGCAAAATGGAGGCATACACGGGACTTCTCATTTTGTGATTATGGATAATTCAACTATGCACTTTGAGAGATTTGGCCTCTTTGTTATTTATTTGCCTTTTAAAAATCAATGAAGTTGTGCCTTCACCTCTATACTCCACTTTCTGCTTATTAAATATTTCTCCAGATCATAACACACTCCGGTATTAACCACTTTGCTATTTCCCTTTTGGCTTATAGCTTAGGAAATAGCCTCAGACTCTGTGGTGACTACAGAACACATCGGAGGAAGGACTTCACTGACATTCTGCACTTCTGTTCCCAATGTGGTGGAACCTCATCTTAACAGAGCATTTCTCCCACATCCTTGTAGGACTGATCATTTGCTCAGAGAGAAAACTCTCTACAGCAATAGCCTCATGCAGGTGCAGAGAATAAACTTTGCAATCGTGATTCCTCTTCCTCAGCAAGAATGTGGAATCTGTGTGGCCTTTACTAAGGTAAAAACCACTAAAAAAAGAAACTTAGAAGAAGGGAGTAACCTTACATTATTATTTTTCTTTTCTCTGGTGAGTCTAGAATGCAGATCCTCCTACCAGGCAAACTGTCTACTGCTGAGCCTCATCTCCAGCCTGACGTCTCACAATTTTGGTGTTGGATTAACTATAGGTGTTATATTGCAAAACTGTCTGTATCTCAAGGGATTCTCACTTTGTTTCCAAGCAAATTCCTAAAGATCCAGGACTGCAGCCTCGATGCTTTACTCTGCCTGTTGAGTGACTAATGTCACTGCTTTGGGCTTCACTGAAGATGATCAGTGGGTAATCTCTGCTATAGTTGGGTTCTGGAATGTCCCTGCTTTGGTTCCCAGCTTGATTGTAGTTGGATTTTTTTTTTTTTTTGTATCTGGAATTGAACTCAGGACTTTGTGCTTGCCAGGCAGGCACTGTGCCACTGAGCTATATCGCCAGCTCCTATATTTGGAGGTGAGGGAACTGTAAGAGGTTGGGCTTAGTTAGAAGTCTTTAGGTCACTGGGACATGTTCCAGAAAGGCATAAGGAACCCTCATGCCTTCCTCTTCCTTTCTTACACTTCCAGCCATAAGCTGCACCCTTTTTCTCAACCACACGTTGCCCACCAAGGTGTGCTGCTTTATCACGGGCCTAAAAGCAATGGAGGCAACTGATCATGGACTGACTTTCAAAACTGTGACTTAAAACAAACATTTTTCTTTGTAAGTTGATTATCTCAGGTATTTGTTTTATTGACACAAGACTGGCTAATACATCCTCTTTAACTCCAAGTGAACAGTTCTGTTTTCCCCATTTTATTTTCTTTGAAGCCTATTCTGCAATATCTATTGGATTCATGTCTTTCATTATAACAATAAAATCTCATAATTCAGATTTTGTAATCACTTCAGTAGCGACAACACTGTTTTTTTTTAACCTTTTGTGCCCATAGGATGAAACGTTGGTTAAATAATTACTAGTGAAAGCACGCTTGTTGGTGGAATATTGGAGCCCTATGAGAAGATGCTGTAAATTTTATTAGAGGTGCTTATTTACATAAAACTAAGATTCTAATTACCAAAAGTGTATTTTTATCTAATTGCTATTTCTCATAGTTCCCATAAGGTAGCACTTGCTGAAGCTACAATATGAACTCCAATATGATGGGGAAGTAGTAATAAAGCCATGCTTTAGTTGTTTAAATATTATAGACCAGAGATGTTTCGGAAGCCTGAGTATCATCTTCCTCAGATGAACCATCCCAGGCAGTCTTCTCCAGGCCCTCTGAGTTGAAGAAATGGAAATGATTTTATCTCCACCATGTAATTCAAGGACTCACAGCTCCACCTTGCCTTCCAGCTGAACAAGATAATTCAGCCCAGAGTTTATGATACCAGGATGCTGGAATGCCATCACCGTTTTGTTTTCAAGCAAGAGCAAGCCCAGTATTGCTTAAACCAAATGAGGCTATTAAAAAATAGAGATGGCTGCTCCTGAGTTGAGAGTGTGTGGGATATTCTATTTCCCCTGTCATAGAACAGATAATTATTTTTTTTTATTTTAAAAATAAAAGGAGGAAAACATTAACACACAGACAACATTTTACAAAATAGCAAAGGAACAGTACGGACAGTACGGAGTTACAAACAAAGTGGTAAGGAATTAACAATGCTTGTTGTATTACATACTGATATCTTCAAAGTGGTTTCTCATGAAAACAGATATAGACATGCAATGCTGATCAACCAAGGACTCATTGACAGTTTCTTTCAGCAAAGAAATACAAGACAGTAGAATAGCTATGTTAACTATCCTGCATATACATACATACAAAATTTCTCCTTTCCCTTCTCTTTTCCCACATCCCAGTTGCCCTTTACCTTTGAGTGCTTTCCTATCAATTCACAATGTCTATCATATCTCCTAGTTTAAATTAACTCTTTCAGGTTTTACACTAGAGAAACAATGTGGTGCTTGCACATGTATGTTTGATTTATTTCACTTATGAGTATGGTCTCTAGTTGTGACCATTTAAATATAAAAGCCTCGAGTTTATCTTTCTTTACAGCTGAGTAATATTCCATTATATAAAAGTACCACAATTTTCTTATCCAATCCTCGGTGGATGGACATTTGGGTTGTTTCCACATTTTAGCAATTACAAATTGTGTTGCTATGAACATAGGTGCACATACATCACTGTGATATGATGTTTTTAGATAATTATTTTTTAAAGAGGAAGAAATTCTTGTTCTTTGGTATTTTTTCACCAGCAACATGGCTGACCTGCTCTGAGTGACGAGACTCCGAAGAACCATGAGTACAGCTGAGAGTGCATTTCAGGCCAGTGACCTTACAATCACTACCCGCTCCTTGTGTCCTATGCCTTCTAATCTCTTGGAAGTGGGAAGGAATGCAGCAAAGTGTTTAAGAGTATGGGTCCTGGAATCACAGAGAACTCAGTACCTGAATCTCAGCTGTGCCCCGTACTAGCTGGTATATAACTTACGGGAGCCTCAGCCTCCTCATGTATAAAATAAGGATAAAACTACTACCCACTTCCCAGCTGTGAGGACTCAGAAGTGAAGCACTGGGCATGGTGCCTGATTCATAGGAAACCCCTGTCATAAGCCAGGGAGAACCTTAGTTCTGTGCATCACAAGCATGTTCTCGAAGGATGCTCTCCAGCAGGGAACCATAGTGCCAACTGTCTGTGGCTGCTTCTGAAACACTGGATCAAGTATGCAAACCTTGTCTCCCACTGCACCCTGCCATTGGCACAGCTCTGCTCAGGTCCTCTCCCCAAAATTCGGTGTTTGTGGCTTCGAAGACATTTTTGCCTAACGGTGGACAGTAATCTACACAGCGAGCTCCTTAACATCTAACAAATGCACTCATATATGGGCAGGGCCAGAGCCAGAGAAATATTTATTCATGACTCTTCGATGTCATATTCTTCACGTCTTCTCCTCTAAGTGCAGTGTCAAGGAAAATACAGACTATATGCCTGTTATTTATTCAATACATGCTTATTAAATACTTCCTAAAGGCCTGGAGATTTGTTTGACACTGAAGAGCGTGAATTTGCTTTTCAGTATAGAATATAGGAATAGAGGATATGAAATCCTGGGGTAGCAGGAAATGAATAGGACATTCACACAAATAATACAGCATCTTTTTTTTTTTTTTTTTTTTGTACTGGGAATCGAACTCAGGACCTTGCGCTTGCTAGACAGGTGCTTGTGCCACTGAGCTGTATTCCCAGCTCCGTAATACAGCATCTGAATACCTGGTGGAACACATACAGACAATACACATTGGAAGAGGAGGTGACCCTGAGGCAGTAGTGTGACCCATCTGAGCCCTGTATGAATCTCATCCTCTTGATCAAGGCTTCTCCTACCTCTTCTCCTTTTGGTCCTCTCCTTTTTCTCTGTCCAGATCATGAACTCCACTAATGTCGGGACTACAGAAGTCAAAACAGTGTCTACAGACACCAGCTGAGCCCATCTTTCCCTGGAAAGACTTAAATAAGCAGATATTATCTTGCGGGACACTTGCCTCTTACCCCTGTTCTCATCTTCTCAGCTGACTTCTCTACATCCTTTAGTGTTTATCTTTCCACAACCTAAGACCTGAGTTCAGAACTTTTGAATTTCTCTAGATAAGTTTTGGGCTTGGGGCAGAGGATGTGTCATAGTCACTTTCCTTGTTGCTGAGACACAGTACCTGACACCCACAGCTTAAAGGAGGAGAGGTTGATTTTGGTCCATGGTTAGGGTCCATGGTGGCCTGGCTCCAGGCAGAAGCAATATGGTGGAAGGATGGGGCAGAGGAGAGCTGCTCACGTCATGGCAGTCAGGAAGCAGAGAGAGAAGGGAGGGGTGTGGAAGGGAGATGCGCCTTTCCAGGTCCCACCCCCTTGTGACTTCCCTCTGACTAGGCCTCAGCTCCTAATAGCAAGTCAATTATAACCTTCAGTGGTCCAATCACCTTCCAAAACCTCGCCTCTGATGCAGGAGAGTGTTAGGGGTCATTCTTGGTCTACATCACAACAAGGTGTGTTTATTGCACATTCTTACAGGTTTCCTAGTAGTTATGCCTCAGTCACAGGCTCTGTATCTCTCCTACTTTTGTTTTTTTCTATCTCTTTCCTCTCCTGGTATAGAACCCTGGGACAAGATACTTGGAAATAATCAGGATGTCAAAATGTCTTCGTATATTTCCTGTTGTTACAACAGAGTGCCTGCACCCGAGAAATTTACAAAGGAAAAGCATTTATTTATTACAAGAATTGACTCATAAGGTGATGGTGGCTGAGAAATCCAAGAGCAGGCTGTCTTCTAGCTGAATAATCAATGAACTGGTAATGGGACTCAGTTCTGATTCAGAGGCTTCAGAACCAGAGAAATTGACACATAGTTTCCTGACCGAGACAAGGGGCCCAAGGACCCCAGCTGCAAGTCCTACAGTCCAAAGGCCAAGGTGCTCTGATGCCCAAGCACAGGAGAAGAGCATGCAACTCTGGAAAAGAAAGAGCAGTGGAGACCCCTTCTGAATTTTCACCTTCCACCTGGGCCCCAGCCTATATGAAGGTACCCACCTATTTGAAGGTGGTCCTCACAAGCCAATATTGCCTGGAAGTAGAAGTACCCAGAAAGAGATTTTCACCTCCCACCTAGCTCCTTAACTCAGTCACGCTCACACCAAAAGTTAACCATCACACAAGGCTAGAGGAGATAATAATGTGATTAGGGAGAAATGATGTTTATCGGCACCAGCAGTGAGTACATAGCTGGAAATGGTGGGGATAGGAGGGATAGGAAGATGTATTTTCATCATAGTATTTAGCATTTTGCTTTGTCATTTATTGTCTGTACGTCCTTATAGCTAATAGACTTCAAGTTTGAGAGGAGACAGGAATTATGATAATCTCTGAGATCTCAGGTCTAGCAAGTACCGTTGATTTCACATAGCCACTAAAGAAGTCCATTGACCATAAGTGTTCAAGCTGATTTGTTGGCAGATTTGATCCAAACAAGAAATAGGGATGGAAGGACCTAGACACCTTGACTAACCAGGATACTCAGAACTCTAAATTAGGAATGTCCCTTTGAGTTTGTCTCTATCCATTGTATATGCCCTGTACCCTTTCCCATATCTAATGACATGCTTGACTGGATGGCTCATTGGAATTAGACGTTTCAGGGAAGGCTCATGTCTTTGTGCTGATATAGCAAGATACCACAACCTGTAATCCCAGCTGTTTGGGAGACTGAGGTAAAAGAATGCCAAGTCTGAGGCTGGCCTGAGCAATTTAGCAAGATGTTATCTCAAACTTAAAAAAAAGTGCTGGCGATGTAACTCAGTGGTGGAGCAGCTACTAGGTTCAAACTTTAGTATTGCAGACAAACAAACAAAACCATGGACTGGGCAGTTTATGAACAATGGAAGCATTTTTCAGGGTTCCAGAAGCAGGAAAGTCCAAGATCAAGACGTGGGCTGGCTTGGTGTCTGATGTGGGCTGCTCTCTGCTTGCAACATGGTACCATGTCGCTGCGTCCTTTGGAGGAGCTAAGGCAGTGTCCTCGCCTGACAGAAGGCAGGGAAGGGAGTTAACCCATGTTTTGAGCTTCCCCTCAAGATTTAGTCATCCTCTGAAGGTCCTGCCTCTTAACACTACTATTGTAGTGATTAAAAGTTTGAACGTACACATTTGGAAGAATTTGGGCCAGAACAGATGGGAAACAATTTCAGGAGAGTAAATTCATTCTTTCAATGGTTTGGAGTTAAATCCTTATCACTTGACTGCAGCATATCCATGCTACATCTTTGAGCAACCAAAACTAGCTTTGGGGGATGTGAGGTATTCCAAAGCTCTCCCGTAGACTTAACCATCCACACAATCGAGCATAGCCTGAGGAAATATCTGTATTAGCCACCTCCACTGGTGTTTTATATAGTGTGTATAAAGGAAGGTAAGGCCGGCACACATCTAATTAATATGTCCCCAAGGCCTTGGTTCTTTGAGCCTATGGTGAAGTAGCAGTTTTCTCAAAGACCTCCACCCAAACAGCTTGGGTTATATGTGAGGGGATGTCCTGGCTACCTCATCTTTTTCTTTCAGAAGGAAAATAAACATATTTCACCTATCTATTCATTCTTTCCTTCATTTGCTTATTCAGGATCAGCTCAGTGAGAGGTCCTGTGACAAGCTGTGGGGATACAATGATGAAGACTGCAGTACCTGTTCTTCAAGTGCCTGAGGATAAATCGCATCCCTGATTCTGGAGATGGTATAGGCTGAAGGTCTGCAAACTTTTTCTGTAAAGGGATAGATAATAAATATTTTAGGTTTAGGGGCCATAGGATCACTGTCACAGCTACTCAACTTTGCTATGTGCAAGAGCAGAGTAGATAATTAGAACACAGATTAGTGATTTGCACACAGGTGAGTGTGTCCAGCTTTATTCTCAGACACTGAAATGTGAATCTGAAATCGTTTCCATGTGTTGTGTGATATCACTGTTCTTCTGACCATTTTTCTGAAGCACTTGTGAATGTTGCAACAATTCCTGCCTGCAGGCTGTAACAAAAGTGGCCGTGGGCTGTACTGAGTGGGAGCCACAGGTTATCCACCCCGACTGAAAACATAATCCCTGATAGTTCAGCTCTGTGGTTCCCTAGCGCAGCTCCTGTTCACCCCACGAGGAAAGCCAGCCAACAGGTTAAGCGTAGTCCTGCCTTTCCTCCTCTACTTCTCTCCATCTTCTGCTCCCAGCTCCCTCCCCAAAGGTCTTTCTCCAAAACAGAACCCTTTGTATGAATTTCTGATACTGCCGCGGACACCTGGGTGCTTATGTTCCTGAGGAAAATGCAAATGACTCCAGTGACTATTTGGTCCTGAAACAGTTTAATTTAGTTTATTTAGTTTTTTTCTCTTTCTTCATTCCCTTTTCCTTTCTCCATGCTAGAAATTAACATAAAAATTCCTTCTGGCTAAATTCCCAATGCATTTTCACAGTGAGCATTTTCAGAAGCGAAAATTAGTAGCTTCCTTGCAGTTTGCATCAGGGATGTGAAATTGTACAGCTCACAGGGGTGGAGAACTCAAACCCCATTTATGAATTAATACATGCTGCTGAGGGGACCTCACTGTCTGTAGAGTGCCGGGGAATCATTTCTACCAGTGAGAGAATACCATTTTCTTTTTGAAAAAAAAAATGAATTAATATAGAATATGTAGCACTTCTATAAGATTACATTATTTACGTCGTCCTGAGGGACTGACAGCACCTGAGGAAATTATATCTCTTTCTCATTTTTCCCTCATCCTTCCGATTTTTATCCAGGTGAAATCTAATTATTGTGAGCATTAAGGGCAACTTCAAATGGGACCCACAGTCCGGTGTGGGAGAGTAAACATACGGGGAAGACAACGACTTCTGCCTCTCCCTAGCTCCAGCCATCTGGTTCCCACAGCAGCTTTGAATCCTTCAGCCTCAAGAGCTGAAATATTGAGCTAGCGTCTTATTTTTTTCTTTTCCATTCCCTCCCGCCTCCTCATGTGATGCTCCGTATAAAAAATCTGACTTCTGTAGCAACTTACAGGACTTGGGCAGGGGAAAGAAATCTTATTACAATTGTTAAAATTATTACAGTTTTTGCACTCGGACAGATCTGGGTTTGAATCCGAGCTTTTCCACTCAGAGACTTCAGGCCAAATAACTTCTCTGTGTCTCAGTTGGGATAGCTCTGAAATGGAGGAGAAATCCTATTTCAGGGAGCAGAGATGAGGATTAAATGAGATAAGGGACAGCGGATAAGTGCTCTATAAAAGGCTGATAGGAGCATTTACTAAGTACTCAGTAAAAATCCTTCCACTTAGAAGACATTTCTTTTCCTTCATTTTTTGCTCCAAACATTTGTTGAATTGCTGCTTGCTTCTGAAAACATAGAAAAACACAATCGATGTACAAGATAGAGAGGCTCACATCTGAGTGGTTAAAAGGCGGCTCCTTACTCAGGCAAGTGCAGTACAAATGGGTGAGTGTAAGACATGTTTGTTCAAGTCGGTGGGCACACAAGCCAGGGCTATCCTGGGCAAGGATCTCAAGCCGCCTGGAAGATGTCAAAGCGGGCAGGGTCCAAGCTGAGTGCTAAAGAATAAAGAGACATTTTCACAACCTTATTATATTGTAAACATGTATTATATTGGAATTATATTCCCAGCAGAGGCAGAGCCCAAGAGCCCGGTTTTTGCTAGAGTTTAACGTGGTAGAGGGGAGAAAGCGGGCCAGATGAAGGCTGGTGGAGGCTACAGGAGGCGAATGAAGTGTTTTGTATGTCAGGCTAAGGAAACGGACTCCGCCCTTCACGACAGGCAGGAAGGCAGAATGCCACTGACAAGCTGGCGTGGGTGGGTGTGGATGATGGTGTGTGAACTACAACTGAGACCCACAGCGAGCGCAGTCGCCCCTGCAGGGCCCGCCCGATCGGTGAAAGCAGGGTTCAAGTCACCCGGCACAAGGCCTGACAGAGCAGGAGCAGGTCATCTGAAGCCAGCGCTTGAGCCTGCTCCGCCCAGCAAGGCCTTCTGGCTTCTTCGGCGCCCTGCGCTACAGTCTCGGGTCCCAGCCTAAGCACTGGCCCCTTTCCTGTGCAAATCTTCCATCTCTGAACATCCTCGGAGCCTGCCGGAAAGGAGGCCTCGGCTGGGGGCAAGGACGGGAGTTTCCAAGGAGGAAGGGCGTCTCTAGCCAGGCTTTCAGATGCAGAAACAAAGCCATGTTGAGAAAGGAGCCCTCTGTCTGTCTCTGGAACTTGCTCCTGGCCTCTGTGTTACGACTGGGAACAACTGCATTTCCGTGTAGCTGTGCCTGCAGGCACCAGGGGTCCGGCCGTCCTTCCTTCCTTCCTCTCTCCCTCCCGCCTTCCTTCCTTCTTTTCTTCTTCCTTCCTTCCTTCGCTAGGGCCCTGAGGGAGCACACAAGCCACAGCCACGTGTGTGTGTGTGTGTGTGTGTGTGTGTGTGCTCCCGCGTGTGTTTGTGTTTGCAGATTACAGGTGCCTGGGGAACCCGCGCCGAAGCACAACACAGAGGGACCGGTCTGGGTCTCCTCCCACATTGCGGCCCAGAAAAACCGGTGGAAGTTGGCTTCGCTTTGCGGCTTCCCAGGCTGGCTTCCAGCAGCGCCTGTGCGCCCGCCCGCACCTCCTCCCTTAGCAACCGGCGGCGGTGGAGACGCCCAGGCCGGGCCGCGCAGGGCAACCCCCGCGAAGGCCAAGGCCAGCGCACCCGGGCCCGCGCGTGCACCTGCCACCGCTCCAACAGCATCCTGCAAAAATGAGCCTTTCTCACCCCGCTGGGTAAGTGACAAGTGCAGCGCTTCCACGCGGCGCTGCAGTCAGCCGCCCCTCCTCCACCCTCCTGCTGCAGAGGGGGAGGGAGGAGGGGAGGGCTGGGACAGGAACCCAAAGGAAGGAGGGGAGGAAGGAAGGAAGGAAGGAAAAACAGAAAGAAAGAAAGGAAGGAAGGAAGGATGGATAGATTCGGGGCTGCAGCAAGCATGGCAGAAATCCCAGGCATCCTGCGTCCTCCCTCCTCATCCTTCACTTCTTCCACTGTAGTTCTCCCCTTTTGAAATTTTCAGCCTGGAAAGATTAAAAAAAAAAAAAAAAGAAAAGGATGTGAAAAATGCATACATTAAGCGGAGACGTTAGCTGGGAACGAAGAAGCTCCTATGGTGGGGAACATATGTGTTTCAGTGTAGAGCTAGAGGTTACCGAAACACGCATGCCTCGGCAGGGCGAGCCCGCTGAATTCCCACGTACAGCTTGGCACGCAGGGCGGGGAGGCGGGTTGATCCAGGTAGGAGGGAAGCCCCTCATGTCAGAATCTTTGTCTTCCCCATATCAAAAGACTCACAGAGGTCTTTTAGAAGGATTTTAACTAACGTCATATGACACAGGGAAGAAAAGAGGAAGCAAGAGATGAGTGTCATTGTGTTTACCTGTGATCTTACCTGCGCTCTCTCTTGGGAAGTGAACTCCTCTGAGGACCCGTTTTGGCAATATTCCATATATTCTACAGAGTTAACACAGTCGTTATTGGCTGTTGTCCCCTCCCAATTAAGAAAAAAATCTCTCCATTCTTTTATTGGGAGAATATCCAATTTCCTTCTGAATTAAGCAATGTAATACATATGAGATGGGTTTTTATTGTGATACATCAAGTAAGCAGATAAATATCCTAGTTGATCTTACAACTCATTTGAAAATGCTTTCCTTTTTAATAGCATTTATGGCACATTTTCAACAGCAGCAAATTAGCAGAGGGAACCACGTATTTAAGATCATTTGGAGTTTGTGATGTCTGAATTACTACATGAGTCGTTCTTGAGATACACAGTCAGACTCAAAGATTTTGCCTTCTCATGAAGGCAAAATCTCTCCCAATGCAATGACATAAATGAAAAGGGTTGAGAGAAACGAAGGCCTTATCAAGTGCCGTGTTGGAAGTCGGTTTCAGAACTTTCTGGAAAATGATAAAGCGATGGCTAAGTGAGCTTCATATTTTATTTTAAATTGAATTAGGTTAGGCACATAAGTGTTTCAAAGCTGAATTTGTGTGCAATTTGGTTGGCCCTGGGTCACATGGGATGTAAATAGAACTATTTTTCTGCAGCTGCCGATTGCAGTATGTCTGCATTTGGGAAAATGAACGTGTCAGTCATGGTTGTCTTCCTGTTTTTCAAGTTTTTGGCAAAGTTAGAATCTGATTAGACCATTTAATCATGTATTTTAAAATGTGGAAAAACCTGAAGCTGCTTATTAAATTGTGCATGATTAAGATTTCAGATACTAAAGTCAAATTTTTCTGAAGTTCTATTAGTTCCAAGCACATGGGGAAAAGGAAAAATTTGTGGCTTAATGAGAGTGTACGCTTTGGGATACTCTTCAAGTATGATATGAATAGGGCAACAAATATTTTGCACTAAAATGCTGAATCCCTATAGTGTGGGTACCATGTCTTATTAATTTTTCTTTCCCTTGTATGTAGGACAGTGTACAGAATAGAGTAAAACTCAACAACTATGGAGCAAATGATACCATAGGATGGCATTTCCAGTTTCTTTCACATTTGAAAGCCATGTTTGTGCATTCATTAAGTGCTTACCATGTGCCAGGATCAGTGCTTATGTTTTACATGAAATATTTCATGGACCTGTCCCATCCACTGTCTGAGACAGGTTCTAGCCACCCTCATTTTCACAGATGAGGAAGCTGAAGACTGTGAAGTTTATAAAGGAGGCCCAGCTAGGAAGAGTCAGGACTGGGACACAGAGGCAGGGCGTGCAGCTTAAGGGCCCCGGGCTCACTGCCACCGAGCTCCGTTCTCAATAGCTGGGAATACATGTGTGGAATCCTGAGTACATGTGCGTTCTTATCTAGATCAGACCAAGATGTGATGGTGAACTGCTGAAGTAACCACTTAGCACATCAAGATATAATCAGAGAGTAATTTTGTGTTCATGTATTTACATCCATGCTTTTTGTTTCAGTGATCAAAAATAAATGAAAATAATAAGCATAAACATAATCAATGCAAATGCCTTCAAATTCACCCCAAGAACAAATTCATTCAAATTGCTAAAGTTTTCCCTCCAATAAAAGTAGTGATTATTTTTCTTGCCTGTGTTATCACTTGGAAATCATAAAAGTTTCAGCAGCAAATAAAAGGTTTCATTCAAACTGAGAAGGCTTTTCCATCATTACTGAAACTGTTCGGACTGCTCACATTTTAAGGATAAAATGGTAATAAAGTGCAGTCGTACAGGAAAACAGAGTTTACATCCATGAAATTCTATCAATCAATAAACGATGTCCTGATGCTTTCTCTCAGTGTTTTCTCTAAGTTTCTTTGCTTACTTCATCACAGCATGAAGCACTTGGTGTAGAATTGCGAAAGACCGGTGCTAGCTTCATTCAGAGTTCAGAGTAAATAAAAATGGCCTTAAAAACTTCTGCCAAAGATAATAGAGACTTTGAATCTGAGCTGCATCATAATTTGATGGAAGTCAACTATAAAATACCATTTCCAGCACTGCCATCTCTAATGAAATTGTTTGAGGGTGGAAAATTTCAATTGATAGTCCCTCCAGCTTGCCGGATCTCACCCGCGTTGCTGTTCGTGTGTGCTTGTGGGTTGTGCACTAGTCCTAGAGGCGGGATGGGGATTTTATACCCCTCAGTCATGCATGAGGATAAAATGACATGGCTCTTTGGGCTCCTTCCAAGGAGCATTAGTGGATCCATGTGAAGTTGGCCGCTTCTGCGAAAGAAGCGCAGGACTCTAAGGAGAGATAGTCACACTCAGCTGTGAATTTCCTTTGAGGAAAAAAGAATGCGAGCATTATCATTTATGACAAGGAAAGAAATGCCCAAGTGTATGTTTTGAAGGATTGTTCAAAGGCTTAGAAACTTTCTGGTTTAGACGCATTGGTTTATGCTTTTTTAATCTAAAGAAGGGTTGCTGTCCGGACAGAGTGCACTGGTGTGCAGTAAAGAAAGAATTAGCACATCCTATTACATCCTCTAACTTAGTCATCCATCAGAGCAAAAGTGCTGTCAGTAACCTTGTCAGTACCCAAAACTGACGGATGTGACCCACCATCAAAGTTGTCTCTTTATCAAGAATTTCAGACTTCAAAATAGTAAGTACTTGAATTCAGATTGGGTGCTTTCTCTGCATCCCCGTGTTTAATATTAGCCAAAGAACTATAGTGTGGGCACCATGTCTTATTAATTTTTCTTTCCCTTGCACGTAGGACAGTGTACAGAATAGGGTAAGGGTAAAATCGTTCCTGTTAAATGATATGTGTTCAATACCTCATTTGCCATAGCTTTTTCCTCTGATTATTTTAAGTGCTAGCTTATGCTTTTTAAAAGATAGATGCCATGTCTATCTTTTACTTAACAAACTTATTCCTATAAGTGCATGGGAATGTAAGGGTTTTGTTTTCACAGTGTCACTAAATTCTTTGTACTCCTTCAGAGATACACATTTTAAAAAATCACATAGTGATTTATCACTAAAAGGTTTTCAATGAACTTTTGATACTTTCACTAGTTCTCCTACAATGATGTTCAAAACAAAGGACTTGGAACTGTTTGCCACCAGATTCCTTGCCAGGTCACCAAAGCCATTTATTGTATCAATATCTGGCCAGTACTTCAAATTGACCCTTTGCTTCTCAGATGTTTTTCCAAGTCCAGTGCATCCCAATAAGATACCAGATGCTGACGGTGTACCTTTGTTCTATAAAAACAGAAAGAAAATTATAAAACAGTTGGAGGAAGCCTGGCATGATGGCACATGCCTATAACCCAGAACTCTGCATGCCAGTAACCCCAGAACTCTGAGATGCTGAGGCAGAAGGATAGAATTGTGCAACTTAGTGACTTAACAAGATCCTATCTCAAAACAAAACCCCCAAAGCTCCATACAAAAGCCCTGGGTTCAATGTCCAGTACTGGTGGGGGGGATTAAAAAGGGCAAATTAACTCCTCTACTACATGCTCTACCCTAGTATAGGGATGTAGCTCAGTGCCAAGTCTCTGGGTTTAATCTCCATACTGGAAGAAACAAATTGTAGAGGCAGAAGAGAGAAGCAGTGAAGAGGTAAAAATCAGCATGACCAGAAACGCACTTTCAGAAGATCAGTTTTGAAAGAACATAGAGGAAATTTGAGGAATAGAATTAATTCTCCTAAAATTATCCTCTCCTGAGTTTCCCAGCAGTGTACATGTCCTGATTGGTAGACTTCCGGTTTAGAGAACAGGGAGCCCTCAGATGAGGTCTTCTGCAGTGTTCCATTTCCTTTCTGAGATCTTTACTGAGGAAAAATATCTTCAACTAGGAGAAGTGGAGATTTCCCAACTTACTTAGATTATTAATAACTATACTGTAGTTGATCAGGGAGATGAGAAAACACAATTTCTCCAACTCAATTCTAAGTCAGCCCCAGATATTCTGAAATTGTGGTAAAATCCGTCAATTTTTGAGACTTTGCATTTCTAGAAATATCATTTTTAATGAACACTTCACAGAAAGGAGGAGAAGTTTATTTTGGCTCACAATGTCAAGTGGTTGGCCAACTCTGAGGCAGAAATGGCATGGTGGATAGTCACAGTAAATGAAAGCTGCTTATACTATGCAGGCAGGAAGAAGAAAGAGAGGGGAGGAGCCAGGGAGAAAGACTACGTCCTAGGCCACGCCCCCAGTGACCTGCCTGTTCCAACCAGGCCCCACTTCCGGATTCATGTTTGGGTTTCTGTTCTATCACTATGACAGCGTGAATTCTGTTGTATATGCCATTGTGTCAGTGCTGCCTCCTCATGGCAGCCCTGCTAAGCTAATGCAACCTGCAAAAGTTTAAGATGGCCTTTAAAAGAAATGCACAGCCATGGAAAAGAAAGGATCTGTTTATTTATAATGATTTGGGGATCACAGGTGCCTTAGTCCAGTCAGGCTGTAACATGCCAAAGGCTGGATGATATATAAACAGAAATTCATTCACACAGCTGGGGAGACTGGGAAGTCCAAGTTTAAGGTGCTGGCTGGCAGGTTCAGTATCTAGTGAAGCCTGTTTCCTGGCTTCAGATGGCGGCCAGATGTCTTCTAGCTGTGTCCTCCCTTACCGGAAATGTCAAGATTCCCAGGGTCTCTTTTCTGAGGCCGTATTACCATCCATGAGGCATCCACCCGTATTTAATCACTTTCCAGAGACTCACTTCCTAATATTGCCATCCTGGGGATAAGGATTTCAATATATCAATTTGGGGTAGGAGAATAAACATTAAGCCCACACATAACACAAGGAGTGGATATTTGAAAACAAAATTTCAAATGGGAGATAAAAGCCAAAGCTAACAACAATAAAAAAAAAAATCAGTAAAGTCCCAGTGAGAAGATGTAATTAAGATAATAACTCAGTGATCTCTACAGGTAAGTGTTGGACTTTTCTTTTGTTAAGTCTGATTAGCAATCAAATTACTCCCTACTTCCCAGTGCCTGATGCTGATTGGGATATAAAAGTGAACATTTTAAGCTGGTGATCCATTTTTCTGTGACTGTTATTATTTTTCTATAATAGTCATAAACATTTGTAAATTAATGAAAATTCTTAAGGCAAAATATTGAAGCAAGTGAAAAAACAGCAGGGAACTAAACAGATAATATAAATTGCACATAGTAGTTATGAAACAGCATTAAAAACTAAAGATTTTAAATTGAATTGAACCATAGTGTTTTATAGTAGCAGTTAATTTGGCATTCCCTATGTGAGATGGATTGTAGTTTTTCATATTTGTGAATGTTATGTGGCTCTCATATTAAGATGTTAGTTCTCTTCATAGCTTGCTCCAAGATATTTACAATATTATTGTTTCTATTGTTTAGATTCAAATAAAAATAATCTGCTGTAATGAGCATAGTAGAGTGAGAAGGAATGTCAAACCTCTGGATTCCAGGGATGCAAATGGTTTTATATTTTCCTCTTTGTACTTACCCGTAGTTTGAAATTGTCTGCTTTGAGCAGAGAAGTACAAAGAGGAAAAATCAAAATTGCTTGAAATCCTACCATCTATAAATAATTATAGCTAGCTTTCTACTCGGTTTCTAGTTTATTTCAGTTTTTAAAGATATGTTGACAAAGCTAAACTATTTGCAAAGCTGTTTTAGAATTGTTTCTAAAGTTATACCAATAAGTACATGTAAGTGTTTCCCTCAGAGTGTTTGAATTATCTTTGCATCTCCCATACAAATTCCAAACTATTTAGAGTGAGTTTTAAAATAGAGTCCAGAAGTTAATGAACCTCACTGAGCTTTGCTATCAGTAGGGATGATTGTATCAATTAGGAAAGTGTTCAGGTGCAAGTAAGAGAAAATAAAACTAATATGGCTTAAATTGTATTAACATTTATTATTTATGAGTAGCTGATTATAGGTGATTACCTTTTTTATTAATATTAGGACTAGGATTTTTTTTAAGTGCTCATGATTGAACCAGAGTTCTGCTCTAGGACTTGGGTCTTTATCTCTGAAATTTTCTTGGCCTTTTTTTGTATGGTAGTAACATGTCAACACTAGCACTAGCATTATATTCTTATAAAACCATCCCAAGGAGAGAAGAAAAATTTGGAGTAAATAGGAACTTTTCAAATTTTATCCAGAAGTAGAAAACATTCCTTGATCAGTCCAGTAGACTTTCTTTTGTACCTCCTTGACCTTAGCTGCAGCATTGGACATGCTTAGCTATGAGGGACAGTAGCAAAGAGCATTTGGATTCTCTAACCTGTAATGTGGGACACAGCCAAGGGGGAGAGCTTGGGGAATGGCTTCTCAGAGATTGATTGGCTGGCAATTGGCTCCAACTGAGTCTTAGATTGTCAGCGTCACCACCTAGCTGCCAGGGGACTCCAAGCAAATTCTACGATCTTTCAGATTATTGTGTTTTTTGTCCTTTGGGAAGACATTTCTCCTTGCATGTTGTTAGGACTAGTTGAGATGAACTGGTACATTGAGCACAGAACTTGGCGTATAGTAAATGTTAGTATGTTAGCTTGGTGCTTGGTTGTTTAAATGTTAATGGCACAATGAGTAGACACAGATTTTATGCAAGAGAATTTCCATACCTAAGTCCTGAGCTCCATGTAGAGTTGGGTTAGTTCAAGAAGCCATCCTAGAGAGACCCTAGAGAGATTAAACTTAATCTTTTAGAGAAGAGCTTTGAAGGAAGGGTGAGGCATACAATATTATGAAAACATTTAAAAATAGCAAAAAGGCATTCTCTAAAATCACGGTATTGTAATTGCAGTCATTGGTGCGGTAGACCATCATGACTTTGAGTAAGTGGGAGAAGACAGCAGCTTTACTCATTTATTTAGGGGCCTTATTCTTAGAAGCAGGCAAGGATGTTCTGAAACTAAGTGAAATCTGGCCTGTGCTGAGAGTTACTACCTAATTTAGTTTTAACTTCCCGTCATTTTAGATACTTGAATAAAACACAGTAGGGTTTTTCTTCTTTCAACTGAAAACTAGTTGCCTTCAATTTTAGGTAAAAAATTAACTTCCGATTTGTATCTGGTCATCTCCTAAATCTAAATCCTCATAGAATTGGATGTGGACATTTTCTTTTCTTGAAATCAATCAATAACTTGGAATCTGTCTCTGTAACTATAACAAATACCCATTTGCTCACTACAATTCATAGGGATTTTACATAAGAGTACCACATAAAAGTCTTCTTCTTTACAAATTCCTCTTTGCTGTCAGTCAAGCTCTGGTCCTGGAGCTCTGTCCTGGACTGGAATCCTCTAGAAAAGGTAGTAGAGAGTTGGGGAGGCAAGGCCCAAGCTGCCCTGTGTGAAGAGAGAAATTGAGATTTGAACCCTCGTGAGGAGGTAGACCCAGAAAAATAAATGAGAGTCTGAAAGTCTGAAATCTCAGGGCCAAGTGCAACAGAATGGAGCAGAAATCAAACTCCAGGGCTGGTGAATAGGTGGAAAGTGGGGTGGGGGCCAGGGATATAGCTCAGCAGCATAGCACCTGCCTGGCCAGCACAAGATCCTGAGTTCAATTCCAAGTACAAAAAAAAATGGGGTGGGAGATGAGTCCAGGAGACTGTAGCCTTGCACAGGAGGCAGGAGCATAGGTTTGAATCAAAACTGGTCTTTCTCATTTTTCTATAGTAGTTGTGGGATTATTTTTCAGAGTCGGAAAGACAAGGGTTTGAATTTCAGTTATGCGTTTTGTAAAAGTAAGAAACTTAATTTCTCTGTGTCTCACTTTCTTTTTCCTAAAAACAGGGCTTATAAATACTTCCTTTGCAAGAATCTTGGCACATAATAGAGGTTTGATGAATGGCAGCAGTAGTGCATTTCTTTTGATCTTTGTGTAAAGCGTATATTGCTTAAATCTTGACAATTTAATTCTTCGGATATGGCAACCAAAAGTAAATAAAATATACAGTTCAAAATCAACAGAGATGTTCCAACCTAATAAGGAAAGAAGATGGGGAAGGTGTTTCCAGTCCATAAATCACTTTCTTGTTCAATTAAACTAATTCGTTTTAAATGACAGCCTATTTTTAAATTCATGAATTTTTGCCAAGAAAATTAACATTGACATACCAATTCATGACCCCCACAAATGGGATTTTTTTTTTCCTTTAAAGAAACCATTCTCTGGACAACTGAAAAATTTAATTCAAATGAAACTATGACCCTGAGAGTTTGTATTTCTCCAGCATTTGGTCTTATTGTTAAATTTGAGCTTTCCGGGCAGACTTAGGAAGCGGCATCATTATTTAGACCTTGATAAACTGCAGGAAGACTGGTGAAAATCTTACAGGTATGCATATTTTCTAGTGATTGAGCATTCACAATTTAGTCAAGCTCTTTAGCCTTTGATCAGAGGCTATTATCATCTTGCTATTGCATGTAGAATTTACATTTTAGGGAAACGAGAAGGTTTTAAAAGCGGTGATTAAGTTTCTCTTCCGGACATACACTAATTTTATTGGTGTTGTACCCTTGGCAGTTTGATGTGTTTTATTTTTCTCTTTCTTTCTTCTTCAGGACTCTGTTCCTACTTCAATTCTTCTTAGATACCTTTCCTGTCTAGGCATAGTTCACTTTTTCATAAGATGGGATAATAACCTGAGACACAGAATGTTTGTAAGATTAAAGAAGACTACCTGCAGGTGCAATAAACAGCAGTTGCTATGATAGTAGCACATCAGACGTTTCTTGGTGGGACTGTCAGAATGGTGAGGGTAGGGACTACTCTTGCACAACTTTGCACTTTTGAGACAACACAGCCCAGGCACAAGCAGGCACACCGAATGAGGTGCCTCAAGTAATTATACAAGTGATCTTCTCTCTATCTGGTAGCAGGCGTGCCTGTGGACTACCCTCCTCTCTGATCATCTGCCCTCTGCAACATGGTGCTCGGGGTCCTGCTGCTTCCTGTGGGGGTCTGAACTCTGCGTGTATGACAGGGGTGAAGACAGGGGCTCTGCCGGTTCTAGTGGGAGGGCAGGGAAAGGTAGGCACTGTGGTGTTCTCTTAGCCCTGGGCCTTCTCTTAGCCCCAGGCAGATGATAATCCTTCTTCCCCTCTTCCTACGGCCTGGCACGTACCTCATTTCTTTCTATTGGCTCAGGTTTTATTTCACTCCTGATTATTTAAGTCAGCCTCTGCTCCCCAGTCTCCTTGAAGAACCCCTTCAAGGACTCTGAAACACGGTGTATTTACCCTTTGAAGAATGCAGGTATGTGCATGATTCATTTAGCAAGAAAACAGTGCTAACAATATGATAGCAGCATTGGTTCCTCCCACTGTGCTGAGATGTTTCCTTGCCATATCATACTTTATCTCCAACAAAAGCTCAATGAGCATAAAGCTCTACTGTCTGTCCCTGTTTATAGATGAGGAGCTGAGGGTATTAACAGAACAGAAGGGGCATCAGAAGATTCATCCTAATCTTTTCAGTTTTACAGTGTGGGGATCACTGCACACCATACTGGTAATATAGTCTCGAAAGAAATTAGAAATAGTGTGACTTTTAAAAAAATGGCTCCTGTGAAACCAGCATAACCTTTGGTGGAGGAAAATAAGCAGCATTTGAATGAAACTCTTTAGGACAATTTTATGTTTTTGCCTCAGTGATAGTATCTATCATTTATGAACTATGATACACTGCTTCACTCTTTGCCAAATGCACCATTGCTGATAGGATCTACTTATTAGGCATTTGTCGTTGTTTATTTACAGGTCAGACCCATGCCTCAAGCTGTCTGTCATAGTCACCTTGACTTGAGCCCTGCAGAAGAGTTAGTGGACTGCTAATTGTGGAGGAAAACCTAGCATTGGGGATTATGGACATCCTGATGCATATACAAATTTTTAATTTATTTTTAGTAAGTTTGGATTTTGTTTACAAGTAAATTGAATGAGTTAGCAAAGAAAATTTCAAGTTGGATTGTGACAAAAAAAAGGAAGGAAAAGAAATAAAGAGAAGCATTCCCAAATACAAATCAGCTATGATATCAAAGGGTAATATTTTGCTATTTGTTATCATTTTTTGCCAAATGTGCCATTGCTGATAAGACCTACCATAAGGTGTTGGAGGTGATAGTAATATGGTTAGATTAAAGCAATCAGGATCTTTGTGAAACAGAGATTATTATTTCCATAGTGGATTTCAGAAAACATTTTCTCCCCAAAGTCACCTGTTTGAGTTTCTGATTCTTAGTATCTCATAATCAGAGTTTGTACTCTAAGGGGCTGGGGATTTAGCTCAGCGGCACAATGCCTACCTGGCAAGCACAAGGTTGTGAGTTCGATTCCCGGTACCAGAGAAAAACCAAAAAAAAAAAAAAAAAAAACCCAAGAAACCCCCCCAAAAACCAGAGTTTGTACTCTAGACTTAAGCCCTTGATCAGGTCAAAATACAAGTATCTCTGCAACAGGGAACACATTGCTGGGATACACACGGGGGGTGGGCACCACACGGGGCTCCCTTGCTGCCCATCTGTGGCAATGTAATCTGTTGATTCTCTAGCTCTCAACATCTTGGGTTCTGCTCAGCTCCAGAGTGCACCCTTGTCTACAGTGCCTTCGAGGAAACCCAGGGTAGGGTGGCCCGTGTACAGCGTAGCTTGATTTCTCTCTCTGCTCTATCCTGCTCCAGCCTTTTTTCTTTTCATAGGTTCCTAATAAACATGTTGTACCCAAGGTGCATTTCACCATATTCTGTATTCTTAACAACCTTGAGAACAGCTCACTGGAGAATACCTAAAGATGGAAGAGGAGCACAGGGAAACATGGGTAGGAGAAGAAGAAGGACAGAAGGAGGGAGAAGAACCTGACAGTGCCAGATGGTTTAAGAGAATCACTTAGGAAAAAGCAGGGACACAGGAAAGGAAGGCTGAGTGTGTACAAGCCAGTCATTACCTACTTGCTAATTTTGCTTAAGCCAACTCCAGATGTCAGGATATGTAAGTAGAATGACATGGAGATTTTCCGGATTCTCTCTAAAAGATGGCAGCTTTCTACTCTGTTAGTACTAAGTGGCTATTGGCAACTAGAAAGAATTTGAAGATCTTCAAAAGGAGCAATACTTGTTTTTATATTAAAAAGCATATTCTAGGCATTTCTCTATAGTACCTTGAATACTGGGCACTAGTAAAGAAGTCTAATTAATGCCTTCATGGGGTTTCTAATCCAGAAGAAGCCTGGCTGTCTAATTTCAAGGAGAATCCTTGAATTTATGCAAGCCTCTTACTAAGAGGATGATGATCAGCTGCCTAGTCTTTCAGCATCAAATAGAGAGAAAAATTGTATCTGAGGCCTCTTCCAAGGAAGATTATTTCCTGATAATAGCTGAAATTAAATATGGGAAGGTTATTCACAGTAGAAGTTTTAAGTTGTTTTGCCCATGTAATGTTGTTTCAGTTGAGAGACAAGGTGCTAATTTTAATGTACACTGAGCATTTACTAAGTGCTGATAAATTGCTAAGTGCTGTATACATATTGACCCATTTAATGCTCTCATTGACTTCAAGGAAGCACCGATATCTTGTCTCAGGTCAGGTGAAGGAGGAGCACAGGATTTCTTTTTTTTTTTTTAATTTAAATCAAATTTATTTTTTATTTTTTATTTTTTTGTTTTACTTTTCTTCTGGTACCTGGAATCGAACTCATGATTTTGCGCTTGCCAGGCAGGGACCGTGCCGCTGAGCTAAATCTCCAGCCCTAAGGCACAGGATGTTTAATAGCTTGCTTCCGCTACATAAGCAAGAGCCAAACTCAGACACTGACTTGAGACCCTGAAACTCAGCTACCATATCCGCCTCATCAGACACTGCAGGGAGATGTTTAAAAAGACAAAATAATCTGGCCATGGCATTTCCCTGCATAAAACCTGGTACTGCTACCACAAAGCCCTCCAATTCCAAGAGCAGCAGCTCCCAGGCCACTGCTTCGATTTTTAAGCAGCTGGCCTTTTACCCGCTCTGTTAGTATCATCTGCAGGTCAGCTATCGGCTTCTCTAACCTTGCTAGGTTTTCCCTTCTCCAGGCTGAACTCTTCATCACAAAGTACAGCTCAGTTCAGTGGCTAAGATGGAATGGTCCCTGGTTTGAGTCTGATTCCACCTTTAGCAAATGACAGCTAGTTATCTAAGCACTCTACCTTTATTAACTCAACCATGGGGAGAGAGGATAACAGCGCTTTACAGGGTTGCTGTGAGAATTAAAATATATAGTGTGTGTTATATAGAGTGTTTGCTGTATGCACTGCGTGATGTTAAGTGCTCAGTAAATGCTTGTGATGATAATGACTGGCTTCTAAATCTTTCTTCCATGTTCACCTTCCCTTTAACGGTCTCATTATGTTCTCTTAATTTGAGTACTGTTTTTTTTCGTTAATTCATATTTTTAAAATGGCCATAAGGGTTTTTTCCTGCTCAAAGATGGAAAATTTGAAAAACAAGAGACTGGAGGTACACAGCATGGCTTACCAGGGGCTGGGTGCCCCCGACCTCCGTTGCCTCCTTTCTGAGCACTGTGAAACTGTCTTGCCAGCGGTGAGCACAGTTGGAGACCGGTTTTGTTTTTACTAGTCACTGCAGACCATCATATTAAGGCTATAAATACAATAATATTACAGTTTTCATCCGGCTGCATTGTTAGGATATAGTGGGAGAAATTGTAAATCAATATTTAGCATAATTGCCAAGATCTGGCAGGACTGGATGCAAATAAAAAAGAATGAAGAATGTAATATAAAATCATTTATATGATATCAGTTCAATCACCCCCTATAAAGTGGCAGGCTGCAGAGACTTGTGGTTGAATTTTAGTTGGCAAACAGTTTTCTTATAAAGGAATGAAAAATAATTGACCCTTGTGTCAATTGTTCTTCTGTATTTGCTTTCCTTCAAAATTTCTCAAAAGGATATACATTTTTTTTTCTGATCTCTGGGAACTTTGTTATTTCTAATGCAATTGTGTAGCACACTACAAAGCACGTATTTGACCAAGAAAAAAAAAAAACAAAAAACAAAACCCAAAACAAAACAACAAAACTGACATTGTTAGTATGATCATCCACGCAGAGCATTTTGTGTTGTTAAAAAGCCAGAAAACAATAAGCATGCTTTGGACCCTTTTTGGTCAGACTGCTTGTGGTTATTGTTCTGAAACAGAAGAAATGGAAGGTTGTGATCCTCACATGCGGATTTAACAAAATGCATGTATCAAAGACTTGGGGCAATACACTTCGTTTCCATAAGCTGACTTACTCATTTATTCAACAAATACTGGGAAAGTGCTTACTGTGTACAGGGCTCCATAGTCCATACTGTGATGGAGGGAAATGGGAAAGAACCTTATGTGAATTTGAAGGGAAAGATGAAAGACAAGTAAAAGTAATTTTGGTAGAAAGGAGTGAGACAAGAACCATGGGAAAGGAATGGGTCCCGTTTGGTGGAAACTTCTGAGACATTCTGGCATGTTCTTCTTGAATATTTCTTTGAGTTTATCCGTAAACCATGCCTACTTTTGCAACCACAGTTTCCTGAATATAACATTATGGAGTTGACCAATTCTTATGTGACCATTTCTGTATGTCATTTTCTATAATACAGTGGCACATAGCACCAAGTAAATATGTTTTCAGACCCCTTAGAGAACCTACTTCAGGAAGCTCTGTCAACATTTTACTTCATGAGGATGGGGGAAAAGATTGAATTCTCCAGGGTCATGCATCATGGAGAGGGTGGAATTAGAATTTGAACCCAAGTCTTCTAGCTCCAAATTCTGCTCTTTTTTATTGCATCAAACTTTACATCAGGCTTGAGGTGGTTAATATAGATTTCTCTCCCTTAAATAATTACAGAAATATTATCATACCTGTTTAGAGGAAAGATATTTGGTCCCATATTTCCTAAATTTCCTAACCTTTAAATAATAGACATAGAGTTTTCAGTGATAGAAAACTAAATTCTCTAAACTAGAGCTACGGTTTAACTTTTTTATTTTTAATTTTGCTGTTCTAGTTAGTGATACTATAATGAGAGATTTTTATTTGCAGAAATTACTTTCAATTTAGATTTTTAAAACTTCTTTACTAAGAATCTTGCTAATATTCAAAGTCTTAGACTTGGTTGTGTGGCTTCAGTGTGATAAGTTTGTTTCTTCGTGGAGCTGGAATTTGGTGTACTCTTGCATATTTTTCTAATGGACACTGAGGACAGCATTGGAGTCAGGGGCAAAGCTCCACTGATCATGAACTGTGAACTAACATAAAGGCAATCAAACTCGTATATTCTGTGATCTGTATAACTTGCTTTCCCAATAAAAACACTTGATTTATGAGTTACAGAAACATGTTACCTGGTTTTTATTAGAAGTCTGCTTAGTGTTCAAGTCAAAGACCCTCCTTGAACACTATCAAATCTATAAATTGACGGAGATCCTCCTCGAACACTATCAAATCTATAAATTGCAGATTTAGTGGCTGTTGAAATGCAAAGCACCTCTCGATAAGGCTTTTCATTTTCAATGATAAAACTGTACTCACTCCCTAAGTCGCACTTGATCCTGTTGAGCATAAAATGGTGTAATCAGTTTTTCCACACTGGTAAGTGAGTTGAACCTTTCCATTTTTGGCAATGTAAAATTGCATACAAATTTCTTGATTGAAATGCAGCTGAAAAACAACTCTTTTGCTAGAATCCTTATGTTCTTTGGAGAAGGGATAGGAAATAGCTAAACAGGTACATGAGGCCTTTGGAAAAATACTGCATATAGAAGATGAATTTTCAGGCAAAATCTATTAAATTCATACTTCTGTGTATTCACTCCTATGATGAATCATGTTATTTATTCCCTGTGCTACATCTTGCCACTTACTTTTAAAATTTAAGCAGCAGTATGCTGGTAAATTGGCTTTTCAGGAAAAGAGCCCTGATACGTAGTGTTTGCCAAATTCTGTGGTATAAATACTCCCATGATGTCTAATTTCAAGCTACCAGTGCCTTGCAAAATTCCTGAAAAATTCAACAAGTTTCTCATGAGAGGCAGTATGAACCAGTTCCAGCACACCCTCTTAGTAATTTTCAAATACACTTCTGTGTATTTCCTAATTGTTTTATGCATAAAATCATTCTATTTTACTTCATTTTGAAGTTCCTAATGGGAGAGGCCCTGCCATGTACTGATTCATGGCTTTTTTCCCCTCTTCCTCAGATTTATCTAAACACATGTAGTCGTAAGCATGCAAAGGATCATTTTCATCAACAAAAACACAATTTTTCTCATTTTAATATCACTAAAATAATTCTCAGCTTATAGGCAAGGGCATGTCATAGTGCAATTGGTAAGCTTTCCTTCTTAGTGTTTTATGTAAAAATATGATTACCTAAAATTCATAAAATATTTTAAGTACTGAGTAATGGGTATTTGATGTGGGTGTGATTACATCCTATGGATGAATCTGTCGTTCCATGTATTAAATTAACCTAAAGAAAGTTATCTCTATGCTGTTTCCATGTAAGAAAAAATGTGAGTTGCTTGAAATGCTCTTTAGTGTACTTCTTATTCTTTTGTCTTGGTGTGTACATCTGATACCTCCAAATCAGATCAGCAAGGTGGGCTTTAACTCAATTTGTGTATTCAGTCCTGGTACCAAGTGCTGCATCTGGGAGGAGTCTGTTTTTGAAAATGGAGATCAGTGGCATGATTCATCATGGAACAACACATGTTACAGTCCAGTTGCTCTGCCTTTGGAGTCCAGCAGATCTGTTCATTGACATCTGGCGCGTGAGAAAAGTCCTTGCAGTAGGCAAAAGAATGTCTCCTTAGTGGTGTCCAATTCCTAATTCTCAGAATCGGTAAAAGTATTATTTTACATGTAGAGAGAGGATCAATGGTGTAGATGGAATTAAGGTTGCTAATTGGCTGACCATGGCGGGAGTATCCTAGGTTCATCTGGGTGGGCACCACGTAAGGACAAGAGTCCCTAAATGAGCAAGAGGGTAGCAGAAGAGCCATTTGCTCGCTTTGGCAATGGAAGGGGGAAACAATCCCAGGAGTCTGGGCAACCTCAGAAGATGGAAAGAAGATTCTCTGTTAGAGCCTCCAGGAAGAATGCAGCCCTGCTGACACCTTGGTGTCAGTCTAGTGAGGCCCATCTTTTGACTTCTGCCTCCCAGGAATGAAAAGATAATGAATCTGTGTTGTTTTAGGGTACTAGTTTGTGGTATTTTGTTACAGTAGTAACAAGAAACTCTGAAATATGTGATTAATCCAAATGGGCTAAGTAACAATTTGGATTAAATAAAAATACCGTGGTTATATCAAAATTTAGACTTTATGTTCTCTCTAAACAAGTTTGCTAGGGAAATTTGTGGTATGAAGCAGATTGCAGCACTATATATTTAAGAGATTGACTGATTTAAAGATTTCAGCACATTGTTTTTATGCTAAAGATATATCTAATTTTAAATGAAAGCTATGCATTTGTTAATTTATTTTATGAGTTTTTTGCTGAAAAGTTTTCTGTCTCTCTTCTGGAGAACTGGTGGAATGACATGCCCTGTGAGTATGTCTAGATTCATATCATTTCATATAAATCCTCCAGGCCCCACTTTAGCAAGACCTGCTGAGCAGCATTTACTCTGGTTGGGTGTATGTTATCAGGAACAAGTTTTAGGTGATACGATCTTTTGGAAGTAACTTAAACTAAGGTTTAGTTTCTTATACTTTCTACTATGGACTACAGATGTCTGACCCCACCTCGAAATTCATGTTGAAACCCTACTTGCCAATGTACTTGGAGATTTGGCCCTTTGGAGATAAAGAAGTCATGAGACATTAGTGCCCTTTTAATACAATAAAGCATTTATCTCTTTGTTCTCTGCCATTTGAGGATACAATAAGGAAATAACCAGGATGAGGGTCTTCATCAAGAACCTGATTATGCTGACATTTTTATCTCAGACTTCCAGGTTTCAAAACTACTGGGAAATATGTTTGTTCTTTTAGCCACCAGGGCCATGGTATTATATTATAGCAGTCTGAGTAGACTGAGATAGAATTGGTATTGAAAAGGAGTATTGCTCTGATAAATATCTAAAAATATATATGTGTAGTTTGGAACTGGGGCATGGGTAGAGATTGAAAAGATTTTGAGTTCATGGTAGAAAAAAGTCAACACTGCCATGAAGAGAGTTTTAATAGTGATGGTGGGAAAGGCTCAGGATGGAAAGAGGGGAGCTGGAGAGACAACTTCCATCTTTGAAGAGATTACATAATCACAAACAGGATGTTAGTAGAAATAGGAAGGGTCAGCCCATTCTGAGGAAACCTCAGATAGAAATGAAGAACATGTGAATGTTATCAGAAACTGGAAGAAAGGCAATCCTTGTACACTGGCACAGAACTTGGCTGAGTTGTGTTTGTGTCCCAGTATTTTGTGGAAGGTAGAATGATTAAGGCGGAAGGAGGTAACCACTTGCATCTGGTCATGGAGCCAGAAATGGTGGATGTGGACCGAAGCAGAGCTGTTGTCTTAGGTGCTATACTGCTTTTCTTCCATGAGGGTAGAGGGTAGACAGTGTGGGGACAAGCAGTCTAGGCATGGAGGTTGGGGCTAAAGGGTACTGTTGGCCAGAAAAAAATGACTCTATCAAGCATGGTCCCCAAATAGCTGTTACCTCACTCAGAGCTCCCTAGGACTGACTCACAACAAATAGTAACCTTACTTGAGTGTTTTCATTTTAGGAAGCTAGAAAGCTGTGATGACCAAATACTGCTCATCTTCCAAGGACCTGAAAGAAATCAAATTACAATATGAAAATGGATATGCTTTGTAATATGCAGAGTGGGAGATGGATATTATACTCCTTCCCCTGCTCAGGGCACAGTGTCTGACCTAGAGATCCTCAGAATGAATTCTCCTCTGATACAAGAAGAAATCGAACCTGTGCATGTACACACACACACACACACACACACACACACACACACACACATACACGTACACACAGTGCATATGTTGATTAGACTGGCAGCTTTGTAAGTGCAGTATCTGTGCCATTCCTGCACCCGTAGTGTTCTGCAGAATGATCTAAAGAATACTGCACTCAATAAATGTGTGTGATTAATAACAATTATAGTGCCTCTCCTTTGACTTGCGTTTTTATGGGGCAGACTCTCTCTCTTTTTGGGGCCAGATGGAGGAACTGATAGGAACTGCTGACTTTTATCTCTATAGAGCACTGTTTATGTACTCTGCAACGGTGGGAGGCAACCATTCAAAGACTGAGTGCTAAAAAGCTGCAGCTGGGAAGGCAGCATGTCTAGTGACTCAGCGTGAGGCCTTGGAGAGGTGTGGGCATGTCTGGAAATGGTGGAAACAAGAACCAGCATAGAAAGCATTGCTTTGTTTCCTTGGGGACTGGTTTCCCAAGTGCACACAGCCCGAGAATGGGTGTTTCCTCACCCAGAGACCTGGCAACCACACTAGACCAGTCTGGCCAGTCAATTGTAGTGCAAGGTGTGGGTAATATGGCCTGTGGGTAGTATGGTCACAGTGGAGTAGGTTAGGTCACAGACAGTATGACCAGGAAGGCCAGCTTTGACCATAGATGCAGAAAGTAACACAGAAAGGAAGGGCATGTTCAGAACGTACACAGTCACCAAGCCCGGAACCAGGTGACCTTATCAACCCCACAGTTATGCCAGGTGCAAGAAAAGTAAAAATGGGGGTAGTGGTGGCAGTGAATGCAGAGGACAAAGGCAGAACTATCAGGAAAAGCTCTAATAACCTATGTCTGTGGCTTGTTGAGTAAAGGTCTTGGAATGGAGCGAATACAGAGAGGCTACAAGCCCGCATAAGGACTGGGGCGCAAAGGATCAGGTCGGCCACAGTTGTGCTCACAGGAGATTGAACCGTCTTCCTAATAAAGTGCACTTGATGGGCAGAACAAAGCTGGCATTTGTGTGAGCACAGTGGACATGTTTGCACTGATCACATTGCCAAATCTATCTCCTATCTATCTATCTATCCTAGTGCAATTTCTGATTATCAGTATATTAACCTAAAGTGGCCACTGAAACATATTGTCTGAAAAACTAAGTCTGGGATACCCAGGCCAGTTGTGTGGTGCTAGTTGTGGAAAGGGTTGCTTTACAAATGACTTCTCAGTCAAGAGGCCACGTTCAGTCCTACCCATGAAAAGGTGAGAGAACTGATGTTCGCAGAGGATTCCACCTAGACTTCCTCAGCCTTTGGGTGAGAGTGAGCCAGGGGAGGGTTCACTATGCACACTTACTCACCTAGTTGGAGCCAGAGAGAGTAGAAGAGAATTCAGGTTACCCAACGCCAAAGCTGGCTAAGAATTGTTATTAGGACCCTAAATATTTAAAAAGTTAAGGTGTCTGAATTGAAAGAAAGAATATTTAATCTGTCAATAGGAAAAGTGAGGGAGGCTTAAGTTATCCTAACTTTTGCCCCCACTTCATTTACTCAAGGTTTTAACACTCCTAGCTACTCCAAAACTATTGACTTTTTTTTATCCTGGGTCTGGCAAACAGACAAAAGACTATATATGATATCACCCTAATGATTTATCTTAAGAATCTGTGAACTGTGGAATCGTGATTGTTAGGACTGAGAGACACCTGCTCACCTTTCTGAAATAAGGAGTTGAAAAGATATTCTGAGATTCAGAAAGGGTAAGGGATACAATGTTGACCTTTTGGAGACAGGAAACCTTTGATGAACTATAGGACATCAAGACAGTTCATTTAAAAGATGGTTTCAGAGCATTATCCGGGGATGCCTTAGTGAAGCTCTTCAGCTGTCTTTTTACATAACCCGAGGAGATAATGGTTTCTGCAGCTGTTCATGTCGGCAACCCTCGTGTGGCACCTTGGCTTCTGGGCCTTGTAACTGCCTTTCAGTCTCCTTTGTGGGCAAAGTTAAATTTTCTTTACCATTTGACGGCATGGAGCTTTCTTGAGATGGGCTGCTAAGAAGAAAAGAGACAGGAAAAGGTCACCAAACCACCCTCACGTAATTAAGGTGGTGCAAACAGCAAAACAAAATTATTGCTAATGACATTGACCTGAATCTATAACATGAGTCCCTCTCTGGTCTGGGAAAGTTAAGGATCAGCTGCCACTAAAACATAAAGATTGTAAATCTTGGTTGTAAGTAACATTGTAAATACTGTAAAAGATAGGTTTACTGGTTTCCTTTAGGACCGTGTTTAGGCTGGCTTGTTTTTTCTCTCTCTATGTATATACATAGACACATATACAATTAAAATGTATCCATATATATATATATCAATATCTATGTATATGAATGCATGTACATCTACATATAAGGTTTTTTGTTTGTTTTATTTTGTACTGGTACTTAGGGATTGAAGCCAAGGGTTCATGCGTGCTAGGCAAGCATTGTACCACTGAGCTATACCCCCAGCTGTATGTATAGAATTAAGGTACAGAATGATTAATAAAAAGTTAGAAAGAAAAATAGCTTCCAGCTTTGACTTATAGACTGAGATTGATCATCTACTAAGGGACAGTATGTAATCAAGGAGCCAGATTGTCCTTTTTATTATTTTTTATTTTTTTATTTTTCCTGGTACTGGGAATCGAACTCATGACCTCGGACTTGCAAAGCAGGTGCTGTGCCACTGAGCTAAATCCCCAGCCCCCAGATTGTCCTTTTTAAAAACTCTTTTGGTTTTTTTGATGCTGAAGATTAAGCATAGGTCCTTCATGCTGAATTACATCCCTGGCCTCTTTTCTTTTTTTTTTTTTTTCCTCAGTTTTCATTTTGAGTCAGGGTCTCACTAAGTTTCTAAATTGCTCAGGCTGGGCTCAAACTTGTGATCCTCCTTCTTCAGCCAGAGTGGTGAGATTACAGGCATGTACCACTGCACCAGGCTCTTAGTAATCTCTTAAAGGCCCTAAATTCAAGGTAATCAATACCTTTAAAAATGTTTTGGTGCTAGCTATAGAATTCGTGAAATCATCTAGATATACATGAGGATGTTAATACTTCAAAAAAACAGTTTAAACTTAAGTGAAAACTTATGCCAGTAAGAGTAAATCCCAAAGTTGTATCTGCATTTACTAGGCATGTTATTATTTAGAGACATAGCAGGTAATAGTAATAGGGACACCAAGAGTCCCACATGCTCCTGAACTTCCAAGCGAACAGAAGTGACCAAGAAACAGTAATTCCATACTGTGGGATGTGAGGTGCAGCTCCGGGTCCGGAGGAAGAGTGGAAGAGAAAGTGTTATAGTGCGCTGGGTGCACATCAGGGGACGTTTGCTTTGAGGAGAGGTGCTTGTGCATCACCTTCTCTCTGACAGCTGAAGAATGGGTCTTGGCAGTCAAAGGACTGCGTTGTGTCTGGAGGATCTGAGAAAAGATGAGGAGGGGAAGCAGGGAAGCGCGAGGTATCAGAGTTTAGGGTACACAATGAGAGGTTGAGAAGCCCTCTGAAAGAGCTGCTCCTTGTCCATCATCCATCTCGAAGGCTTTTCTGACAGCCGGAGCTGGCATCCCCTTCCCTGGGTTCTTGTGAGTTTTTGTACTTTTCCAGTACCGAATTTCTCACCCTAATTTAATTGCTCATTCTTCAATTCTGTATTTGTCTGCAAGATAACCAAAGTCAGGACGACCTCCCAGTTATTGCTATAAAACCTCGAAAATAGCAGGTGCTCAGTAAATGTTATTAAACACATACACTGATAACTAGCCGGCTGGATGAGCATGCGGTTATGGACAGCTTGGGGATAAGAAAGTCAACCACTGCCTTGGTTAGCAAGCAACAGTTCATAAAACCTTAATGGCTTCATTTTTCCGTTTCAGATTACTAGCGGCGTATAATAGCCTGACCGATAAACACCTGGCTGGATATTTTAACAATACCAGGATAAGGAGGCATCTCTTAAGATCAGGGCTGGTAAGGTTTGTTTTCTTTTCCACCTACCTGGTTGTTTAAGTTGAATAATTCTCAACCTTTTCAGGTTTCCTCTTTGAGCTAGTCGGCGCTATCTTTTTTCTACTCATTTCAGAAAAATTACTTCCTTTCCAAAGTTCTGATTTATTTATTTGAGGCTATTTCAAAAGATGAGAAGAGAGGTCACAGTGGCAACTGAGGGAACATAAATTATTGAGGAACTGTCTCTGCTAGTTTTCCACAGCATAGTTCATTTGCTTGTGCATTCATATATTCAACATGTGTTTATTGGGCACATTCTAGGAGCCAGAAACTGTTAGAGAATGAGGACAGAGAAGACTTTATTGTCTTTGAAAGAAAATATTATTTTTAATAATCACAGACTATGATGGGGAAAACATGAACAGTTCAACATTTCCCCCTGAATTTTTTTCAGCTCTCATTTCCTGTGACAGTTTATTGAGACATTAGCATCTTTCATTAGCTTCAAATCTGTCCTTCCCACATTTCCATTCCTCTAAATGTATATGATACGGAAAGTTTTAAAAATGGCTATGGCTTTCCCCTGAAAGAGAGGGGTGTGGTTATAGAAAGTGTTAGCTATTTACTTACTCTCTCAAAACACAGTGGATTTTCTTAACAGTTGTTGCCTTGGTGTTGAGAGGACACACCTTGTGTTTTTCATTGTTACGTGCTTGGTGCTCCAGCTGGAGAGATCTCAGAGCACTTGCTTCCTGTCTCCCGGGGCTTTGTTATCCAACAGACCTGGTTGAAACCTGGCTTGCCATTAACAAGACAGAGAATCATGAGCAAACCACTTACTTAACTTTTTCACCCACAACTTCCTCAATTGTGAAATGAAGATCGTGATGCTCAGCCCTCAGAATTGTTAGGACAACTAGAGATGCGCATCAAATGGAGTTATCCTGGCTACTATTCACAATGATTTCCAGGGGCAAGAGTCCATTGAGCTTCACGTGGAAATGGGGAGGGCTTTGTATTTACTCATCATCATCATTGACAAGCACTTGCTGACTTCCAGTTACGTGCTTGGCATCTCAAGTCAGGAAGACTTGGCCGTTTCTCTAGAGCAGTGGTTTAAACATAACCCTCAGCAGCAGCGTTCAGCCTCACCTGGGAACTTGTTAGTGGATGCAAATTCAAAAGCGCTACCCCAGACCTACTGAATCAGAAGCCATGGGCTGGGGCCCATCAATCTGCTCCCCCTCATGCTCTCCCAGTGATTCTGATCCAGGTTGAAGTTTAAAAACCTCTGCCCTGTAGGAGCTTCTAGTCTAACTGGGGAAATCAGACGGAGTCTGGAGAAGACATGACAAGGATACATGTGAACTGCCAATGGAACGGCAGTCACAATTCTAAGGACTGCAACTGGGTTATTTGTCATTTTAAGCACACTTTTTATAATATATACTTTTCTTTCACTGGAAAAAAATGTATATGGATCTACTATATATATATATGCTATTGATTTATATATGTATGAGTTATCAATAGCAATTGTAACACACATCTGGTTGATCTTAATACTAACATTTTTGAAAAACTTAAACTGCTGTTAGCAAAATAAAGAATAAATATGTGGTTTGGCTTAACTGTAAAAGAAGAGTGGAGCTTATATAAGTGGAAAAGTGGACAATCGAAAGAATAACACCCGTTGTTTACAGGAGATATAGAAAAATACACAAAAATGCCCACAGGAAAGAGCCAAAGAAAAATACATAAAAAACAAACTGGTACTCCTGGGGCATGCAGTGATATGAATTGAGACTAATATTGAATACCTTCTATCTAAAGTACTGTGTCGTCTGTAAAATTCTAAACCACAACAAATTAAATTACACTGTGGGCTGCAGAGTAGAAGAAAAAGCAGTAGGACAACAAAGTAATGAAACCAATTATTTTTTAGAACAAGCCGATGAGACCCTCTGTAGCTGGCCTGTTTTGCTCTTCAAAGCCTTGTCTGAGAGCTCATCAGTCCTGTGATCAGGGCTCCTGCTCCTCCTCTCAAGGTAGCCTGGCGCCCACTTCTTCCCAGAATTGTTCACAAAGAGAAATGAAAAGAACACCTGGGTTCCATCAAGGGAAAATTGTTCGTCTAATGAAAACCCTTTTAAACGTCAGGTGCACCACCTGTATGTGTTTTCACAGTGATGGTATCTGAGACTTCCTTTCTCCTTTTTGCCTTATGAAATATTCATTGGAAGAGAAAGTTTATCCACCGGAGTGGTGTGCTCCCTTAAGCTTTGAAGATACTGCCGCTGTCTCTGCTACCTCCCTGCTTTCTCTTTCTGTCTCAGTCTTTCTCTCTCTGCCTCCCCTTTTTGATGACTAGCAACTGATTTTCTACTGTGTATTTCTATGTTTGTTGATTACAGATCACAAGAAGTGGAAGAATTCTTTCTGAGAAAGAATACAAACTAAATATAATGAAGCGGGATCATCAAAGATATATTCGGGAGTGCTTAGCCCAGGCCATTTTCCATAAGGTTCTTGATATGGAGGTACAACTATTTTTTTTATTATCTTCCTTATAATTGTTAGTTTATAATATGATAATTAATAATGCTTCTGTACCCAGGAGCAGAAAATTCATCCTGTATTTCATGAAAAAGTAAATAGACCCCAGCGATTTAAGGAGTACTCTCTATCTAGGTAGGCAATAACCAAGAGAGTAGAGTTAAGCTTTTCTCTATTTCATTTGGGAAAAAATATGGACATCATGGTATATTTTGTGATATTTAATTTTCTAAATGTAGATTTTTAATCTACAATGGCTACTCTGAAACATACCAGCCCTCACCATCTGTACTTTAATTTCCATTTGCTAAAAAAAAAAAGTGACATCTGTTTAAATATCAGTAATTCCACTGCCATGAATTATTTCAGATCTGTTATTCTTTTAAGGCTTCGAAGCTGAGCCGTATGTTAAGTTTCAAGGAATAGGCATTGAAACATCTGCTGTCCCTCCTACTTTAGGCCACATTGGTCAACATAGATTTACAGCCCAGGCACCAACAACGTTTTTTGTTTTTTTTATCAGACATGGCATTTTTAGTGGGATATCTAGCTAACTTGATAAATTATTTCAGCCTTGCTCCATGAAACTTGTGGCTTCCAGCATCAACACCATTTTAATCTCTGTGAAAAAGTGTGCCACTTCCTGGCTTGACCATACAGCAGTAAATCAGAAAACTTGGCTGATAAAACCACTGACCTGTGGATGCAGTAAACATTTATGAACAACTGTAGAATCATCAGTAGACCAATACTAAGATTGTCAACACTGAAAATATTTTTACAACGCTGTCATATTGATCAAGTAGAGTATTCACTTAAGATATATGTATATTATATGATCTATTAATTTAGAGATTTCTTTTTGCTTTATATCATATACATGATTATATAGAATCACTGTTTATGCCCCCCCAATTCACTTGTTTATAAGAGTATTATTTGGAATTGTTCAACTCTGTTAAAAAACAGTACAGCACAAATCAGTCTATACCTTGTTTCAAATGTATGCAGTAGGCACTGAGTTTGATATTAGTTTGATCTTTTCACTTTGTTTTTTGGCCACATTATGACAGATCAGAACTATTAGACACACTATCAAATCATCTAAGGATCTTCAGAAGTCTAAAAGTTTGGAATAAACATATTTGACAATATAGAAGTTGGGAATTCCTCATCTGAAAATATGAAATCAAAAATATTTCACAATCCAAGACTTCTTGAACACTGATATGATGCTTACCAAGTTTTGGATTTAGATATATTTGATACTTCAAATTTTCAGGTTAGAGATGTTCAACCAGGAAAGTCTATGCAACTCTTTTATTTTTTTTTATTTTTTTCTTCTGGTACCGGGATTCAAACTCATGACCTTGTGCTTGCCAGGCAGGCACTTTGTTGCTGAGCTAAATCCCCAGCCCTGTAACTCTTTTAAAACGTCTGAAAAACTCTGAAATCTGAGACACTGTGGTCCTACCCACTTTGGATAAGAGATACATAACTTGTATCGTATATTAATATCCTAGATCAAACAATATTTCCCTATAAATTATCACATTTGTCTCCCCTTTGGTCTATGGTGATTCAGCTTATCAAAATTGTTGCATTGGTATTTGTATTCATCACCTTTCTGGTGCTGGGACAAAAGGCCTGAGATACACAAATTAAAGGAGAAAATGGTTTATTTTGGCTCATGGTTGCAGATACTTCAGTCTGTAGTCAGCTGGTTTCCTGGCATTTCATCCTGTGGCAAGGCAAAACATCACAGTGAAAAGGCACAGAAGAGGAAAGCTGCCAAAGAACCAAAGAAGAATGGGCCAGGGACCAGACCTAGTTCCCAAGGGCATCCTCTGTACGCCACCCAGACACACCAGAAGTGTGTTTTACTAATGTCCTAGGTGTCTTTCAAGCCAATCTAGATGACAACCAAGATTAACCGTCAGCCTGGTGTCATGGCACATACCTGTCATCCAATACTCTGGGAGGTGAAGGTAGGGGGAAATCACTATTTCAAGCCCAGCTTGGGCAACTTCGTGAGATCCTGCCTCAAAATAAAAAATTTTAAAAAATGGGCTGGGGATGTAGCTCAGTGGCAAGGGTTCAATGCTTGCTACTGCAAAAACTAACACAAAACAAAATAAAAAACCAAAACCCCACATTTTAACCATCACAGTATTCATATTAATTCCAGGCTTACCATATGCCAAAATCAAGCTATATGTTTCAGCTGTAAATATATCTTTAAAAACACTTTAGGAAGTGATCCAATGCTAGAAGAAAGTCATATACAAAGTAGTTAGGAAAAAGAGGGAAAGATGGCTTCCCCTGTTGGGTCAGAACAAACAGAACAGAAATCCTATTTGAAATGCGTCTTTAAAAATGAATGAGAATTCTCATGAAAACTAAGGACAGGCCTTCTGGACAGTGAAGACAGCTGCTGTGAAATTACAATACCTTGTGAATGGACAGGCAAGCTCACTGAGCCCAGATTGCATAGCGGGTTGGTTGGGAGCAAAGACAGGAAGTGACACTATCCAACAAGTTGGAGCTCCCTTTCTGGAGAGCTTTAAACTCCCAACTTAGTTTGAAGTGTAGGTGATGAGGCGATGAAATGTTTTCCAGCAGGGGAGTGAAATAAATGAGCAGAACTGTTTTAGAAAGATGATGTTGCTAAAAATGTGGAAGATAGATTAATGAGCTGGAAAAGATTGGAGGTGGGAGGTCAATTAGGAAGCTGTTGCCAAAGGGTGTGGGCTAGCAGCAGCAGTGGTAATTCCGGGGAGATGCAGCTGTCTGCAGAGACACAGAAGATGAAGAAAGCCTTAAAGCAACAGAACAAGGCGGAGTGAGGGAGAATAAAGAGGGCAGAGTGACTCTGAAGCTTCTAGCTTGGGTTAGGGTAGGTGTACTTCTGGGGCACAGGGACCCCACCAGGACAGGGAAGAACCTTTGAGTAGGAAAACACATGCCTGAGTGAATGGTGTCCGGGATGCCAGGAGGTTCTTACAAGTGGGAGAATGCTTAAAGAAGACGGATCCCCGGAAAAGGAGCAATGATGTTTAACCCAGAGCACAAGGACAAGGGTGGCCTTAGGGAAAGTGCTGTCCGTGGTGCTGAAGAGGACCGGCTACCTGTAGTGTTGGTAAGGAGTAAGTGGAAGGTGCAAAGTGGTTGATAGCGAATTTAATAAAGTTTGGTAATAAGTGGGTGAAAGACCAGAGAAAGGGGAAAAGGAAAGGGATGTGTCAGTAAGAGGCTTGAGGATACTTAGGTGGCGAATGACCAAGTCTTCAGGGTGCCCACGATGGCAGAAATGGATCAAAATCAGAAAAATAAACTTCTTTCCCCCACAAAGGGTCAGTAAATAAAATGTCCTTACATGCATCTCCATGACTTCAATCTGAATTGTAAGCAGATTCTTCCTATGTCAGTTTTATTTTTAAATTATAACAATATATTACAGCAACTTTGGAAAACACAAAGTACGTATCACAAAGGAAAATAATCACAGATAGTTCCTATTTGCAGAGATTACTATCATCATATGTTTTGTAGTTTTATCTTTTCATGTTTATGCATTAATAAAATCATGCTATGCTGTGCAAAAGACATGATATTACAAAAAATAAGAACAAATGAGAAGAAGTTAATGTCAGATAGAGCAAGATTCAGATTACAGTTCGGTAACTGATTGAATGTATGACCTGGGGCAAGTTTATGATCTTCTGCCTCAGTGTCTTTGTTTTTAGAATGGGACTGCTTGGTAATTAAACACAAGGGGGCCCTGGAAGCCACAGGCACAGGCAGAGACTCCTCGCCTGGAATTCCAAGAGCACAAGAAATAGTATGAAGAACCAACAAATGGAATTACAACAAATTAAAAAACTCCTGCACCACAAAGAAAATGACCAGAAGATCGAAGAGTCAACCTGCAGAATGGGGAAAAAATTTTCCCAGTCATTCTTTTGGCAGAGGACTGATATTAAGAATATATAAAGAACCCTACGTGGCCCAATGAAAAAATGTGTAAATGAACTGAAGAGACAACTCTTGAAGGAAGAGGTACAAATGACCAATAAATACACAAAAGTGTTTATCTCAAATGCAAAATAACTTCTTGCACAGGGACAGTTACATGATATGGCTTTTTCATCAATTAAACTGTGTTCCTGTGCAATTTTGAATCCTACTTTTTCTTGCATTATATGCATTTTCCATTTTTAAGAACAAAATCCTTGTAATTCCCATGTCAGTGGTTATATCCTACTCCCTTATGGGATATGCCAAAAATTTAACCATTCTCTTGAAAACTTACAACAATGTTGTGGGTAGCATTTTTGTGCATACAACATTTAAAAATTATTATTCAGTTTCCCCCAAGGTGTAGGAGTGAAATGTTTAAAGGGCATGACTACTTTTAGCTGCCTGATATATATTTGTAACTGACTTTTCGAAGAGCAGTACCAATTTATATTCCCACCTGCACACTTATGCAGGTGGTTCTTCTCCATCTCAGTGACAAGAGGGATAACTGAGAATATAGTCGGCTATTGCGGTTATTTTCCTCTTAAAACTCTTTTTGCTATGATTAATAAGATTCTCTCCTTCATTCTTTCCTGTATGCTTAGCGTTACCATCAGCTTGAAATAAAAAGGAAACTGGAGACCTTAGCTAGGAAAGAGCGGATTCAGAGATTTAAGGTAAGGCAATATGTACTCTCATTTATTTATAATATTATTTTGTGATTTCAGAAACCACTGGTCATATTTCTCAAGTTCCCTAAGGCTCTCTACATTTGAGTAACACATAGCTGAGGTCAAAAAATGGTTCTACTGAGTCTAAATCTTGGCCATCATCATTATAAACGATCGTGACAAAGTAGAAACTGTTTGTGTGAAAAAAATTTAATAAGGCAGAAATCTTTCTAAGACCAAAAAATCAAGTTTAAAATTTTGCTTTAGTACTTTCTTGTGATAGAGCCCAAAGGATTTTTGCCTGGCTAAGTAAAAATAGATGGTAATGCTCCAAATGTAATGACAAGTAGAGCATTGTGAGAATTATACAATGGCATGTTTTCATGTGACTGTCACCCTTGAAAATTATGGTGGGAACGATCCTCTTTAGGAAAAGAAAGCAAAATTAGATTTAAGGCATTTTGTCCTAAGCATTTTCAAATCCCTTGCTTCTGTTCTATTTTTGTATACGATATCCCTTCTTTGAAGTGAACTTATGAGATACATAAATTTGAATCAAGCGATGAGAGATTCAATTAGGCATGTTTGAAAGATTGCAGGTTAGTCTGTCAGTTTTATTCGATTTCTTGAGCCATTCAAAATCACACGTTGCCTTTAATTTTCAGTGCAGTATTACAAATGTGGTACCTGTGACATGTTTCACAAACTGATGAGCATTTGTAAAGCTTCCATAGAACCACTTGCCATTTAAAACTGTAATTCTTCCCTTTTGCCTGATAGACTCAAATTTATTTCATTAGGGTCAGAAGATAATCTTGTTACAGAAATGCTGTTAAGTGACTGAAGATAGCTTAGTTTTTCTAGAGATCAGAAGAGTTGGCCTGTAAATATTGAAGATTAGTTCAGCTTTGCTGATGTTGCCCTATATCAAGGTCTGAGTTACTGGCTCAATCATTCATCTGCTGTGGTGTTGGTGGGGGAAAATAGTTAACGGACACAAAGCGTGAGTGGCAATATTTGAAGCCAGGTTGCTGCATGCCTGTGTTTTGTCCACTCCTTGCCAGGTGGCCAGGCACAGTAACCTGTGCACACATGAGACTACAGCCTTGGCATAGTCTTGACTCACTGTAGTTGTCCAGTCCCTTCCTGTAGGATTTTTATTTGTCATACTTTTCACTACATAACTGTAATTGGCAGAAAAATGTTTTAGGTCCCTTTTATTTCATAGGCAACCCTCTTTGCTTAGTGGCATTATTAAATTATTTCTAAAATAGAAACAGTACTACTTCCTGATAGTCTCTACTGATCAGACTAGTGAGCAGCCTTTGTTTTTCCGTAGTGATCAGTTTAAAGCAGATTAATGAAGTCTTTGGTTTCATAGTGTATCTTGAACCTATGTTGTATACCAACCTAGCCCAAGTGACTAACAATCACATGCATATATCCACTAAACCTTTTGCCTGTTCCAGGGGGAGCTCACAAGGCAATCTGCTGAAAATAATATGCCAATCCTGTCCCCTCGCCCCCCCATTGGCCCAAAGATGCACCGTGGTCATAGTATTCTGGTTAATGAAGGACATTCCAGTCCCTCAACACTGGTGAGTTGTACTACCAGCCCCCACCACTTAATTTGTGATTTTCTACTAATCTCAGAAATAACACTCTCTGAGAGTATGCCTGCATGATCATGTGAATTCTGCTGAATGAAAACATACTCTTAAGAATAAACAAGAGCCATAGACTTCTGTCTGGGCAACTGTCCCAACTGCATGTCTCCTCTCCAATCAAAATCACTCCTGCCACGTCCATTTTTTCTTGCTACCTTTAGATCAGCTTTCTTGAGGTGCAGATTACTTACATTATTTGAATGACCTGATATCTTCCCTGGCTCTGCATTGCTTAAGGAAAAGCACAGACTATCTCACGTAACGTTTGAAACCCTAAACCAGTGATAGTGAACCTTTTGGAGCTTTCAGTGACACACACAGCATACGGTGGCATGCGTGCCACAGGTTTGCCACCACTGCTCTAACCCGTATGATCTCAGCATAGCTACTGCAGTGTCGCATTCCATTTGTTTCTTAAGCCTCCTACAGCACAGGAAGGTTGAACCGTGAGTTGTTTCATCCACGTTCTGCAGTTTTGATCACTAAATTTTGTTCTTGTGCTTCCCTCTACTACCACCTTATTTGTGCAAATCCCTTGGTACCATACTTCATGTTGGCTGGATACTAAAGTTTGGACTTCTTTTATTAAAAGTGTAATCAAATGTATAGAAATTCTCTTTGAAGAAATTGGAGATTGGTTGCTATTCCAGTTTGATACATGTATAACCTAGAGGTAGGTGATATTTACCCAAAAGAGGGTGAGGCACCTTGAAACAATAGTTACAGGAAAAGATTTGTAAAATATTTCCTGGAGGCTGGTGGTTTAAGTTATAACTGAATTGCCTGGTTACATCTTTATTCTTATTTTGCATAACCTAATGTATTTCCTTGTTAACATGAACCCTTTTATTGTGTTGCATAATATTTATAGAGAAATTACAAAGCTTTTCACAGAATGTTGCAGTAGGTTCATCATACAGAGCGTTAAGCTTTGACATTTTCTCAAAGGGAAATATATTTTGATATTTCCTGAAGAACAGCTCAAGTGATGACAGCAGCCATCTTTCCTTTGTTGTTACTCTATTTCCTTGTTTGATTTATGTGTATAAATAAACAAATAATTCTTTTATTGGCTGGCAATTCACTAGATTCTCAAAAGCTTAACCCAGGTGAAACAAGAGAAACAATTAAGTACTGTTTTCTGTCTTACCACCTGTTTCGGAAAGAGAAAACCCTTTAAAAGCTTTCTTTTCAATTTTCCAGCTGAATACCCTCAATAAATAGTTTATGATACATCCAGGAGATCTTAATGTGGCAGGAGTGAGAAAGTAATTTAAAAATTACAGGAAACATTGACACTAGCACTTCACAAGTCTTTCTCTGTGATAAGTCTGGATTCTTCACTTGGCCACCCCCTGTGTCACTCTGGCACCTAAAGGGGTAGCTACTGTGGTCTTAGAGTTGTATTTCCATTTTACAGAAAATCAAAGCACCTTTCTTTTTGTTTTCTTAACCTGGATACACATCTTTTAAATGTCACTCCTTACCCCAAGTGAGATGAAGATAAAAATCCTTATAGGATACTGCCATCACAGAAAATTCTCAAGTGAATAAAGAAAGCAACCGACGCAACCTTAGCATAGCTGGTCACTAACTGCGCCTAAACCTTCAAAATACCATGCAGGCTTTTAACTGAACCACTACCATTAAAACTGGGGAGAGCCCTTTCAACTAATTCTGTACATTCTAGGAAAGTTCACCTCTCAATGTCTTCTAGGAATTAGAAATGCTCAGCTCAACTGAATAAGCAGCAGGTAGTCAGGGTCAATTCACATTCTGGTACAGCTCTCGTGCCATAGCTATTCCAGGAGAATATATTCCAAACAATTTACAATATAGCAAATTTAAGGTAGTTTCTGATGTGAACTACAACAGTTTGGAGCTCACAGCTGTTAGTTAATGGTGCAGATTTGTTTTCAGAGATAAATGTAATCAGTTAAACATTTGACTGCCACATTCATCTAACTGAATGATATTTGTATGCAAATGCACGGAAGTAAAATTTAGAGCATAACAGCCAATAGATCATGTTCTAGTTTGCAGTAACCTGCTTTCTTGAATTCCTACATTATATCTTTCATATTTTTGTGTTCAGCTAGATTAGGTGAAAAGAGGGAGTCTTAAGGCATGTTTGTTTTTGAGTTCCAGACAATTGTTTTGGGTGACCTGATTCCCTTGTTCAGAAAACTCTAGTTTAATTTCTCTTTGAGGATTTTAAAAACCTTTACCTTTTGGTCCCTATAGGGTTATATCTTGTTACTTTAAATCATGTGCCACTGTAGTGAATCCACTGGGGCTGGCTGTGACATAGGTTTGTATGTGGATTAAACATAAGGACCTCTCCCAGTGCCAACACACACTTATGATGCAGCTGGTGTGCCATTTTTGTTCTAGGAAATTAACAACATGTATTCCTTTTGTGTTATTCATCTATCCAACTTAAGGTGTTGCTTTTATCCACATACACCAAATGGTTTATCACCATATGAATACTTCCACCTGAGGGAAAAAGTGAAAAGAAAATCTAAGGGCACACTTCTCAAAGGGCATTAAGGAGAAGTTTCATGTATCACTTCTCATATCTTGCTGGTGAACATGGGGCATACATCTACACAAGTTATAAGGGATTCTGGGAAATATAACCCTTATTTATGACAGCCACATTCCCAGATAAAAATTCTATTACTAGTGAAAAAGAAAAATCGATAATGGGGGTGTTTGCTGCTCTTCTTGTATCTTGCTCACAAATGGCTGTACTTTGGTGTTCAAGTTTACCATTCTTCTCTGAATGTCTATTTTCATCACATGTTTAACCATTTGGATAAAATCTGTTTCTGTGAAACTTGAATTTAGTTAGCTGCATTGGCTTACTCCAAGTATTCTAAGACCTCTAATTCTGAGTTTTGTTGTCAGGTAATTTGTTGTCTTTTTGGCAGTATTTGTATGGTTCATTTGACACTAATTTTCTTACAGTCACTATTAATTCCTTTTTATCTTGGGAATCCAGTTAATACTGAATTAAAAAATCAGAGATTTCACAATGGACAACATGTTTCTCAAGTACTAAGGCTAGTATTTGGGAGTACAAGCTACCTTATCAACATTTTAAAATATTTTTACAGCCTTTCCAGGATGAAATATTTGCTGTTTATCATTCCTTTGAGCTGATATACAATGCTTTGTTCATGAATCATTTATATATCATCCTTCTCATACCCTCTTAGCCAAATATGCACGTCCTATTCTTGACAAGTTTTCTATTATCTTATTATAATAGAACAACTGGATCACAAGCCTCCTTCCTTTCCTCACTTCTGACACATTGCTAATCTTTATACTAAAGTTATAATATTTTTTGATGCCCCCAAAAGGCACTTCTGATGCTCCATGCTGGCACTTTCGGTGTTCACTGCGGTGCAGCCTTGATTGGAAAATGTCTCAGTCGGGAGCTCAGCAGGGAACAGATGGCTCACACAAATAGAGTAATTAGGAAGTGTTTAATAAAGAAACTATTTACAAAGATGCAGGCAAGGTTAAGAAAAACTAACTAGGGGTGTTAGGCATGTTAGGGTCAGCACAGTGAAAATCCACAGCCCATAGGATTAAGGGAAAAGGAGAGGGAGGGGATTCCACAGCCAGCAGATACTACCTGTGGCTGAGAGAAGGCTTCCCAACAGCAGCGGTGGACTTAGGTGAAGGGACCTGGCTGACCCACCGCAGCCCATGGGGGCAGTCCAGGGGAGTAAAAGCCCCAATTTTATTATCATCCTGTCCTTGGTGAAATCCAAGCTGCAGTTCTGAGGTTAGCTGGTAAATGTCCAGAACAAGGCCAAGCAGGTGAATAGGAGACCTATGGGGATAAATGGGAAATAGTTGCCAGTTACAAGTTTTTCATTTTTTTCTTAATATATCAAGGAAGCAGTTGAATAAATGGTAATACATTATACCTAAGCATCTGCCTTGCCTATTGTCTGCTTTTACTTCAGCACCAATCTGAAGGCTTGAAGCATACAGAGTAGAATTTATTTTGAAAACATGAAAACAGAAATGAGTCCATTACAGTATCCTTTTAGATCTCTAAAACAGGAACATTATTCAACCTAACATTTAATGAGCAAAGCCATTCTATGCACAGTATAAATTAAGTACTGTCAGTGAGTTTACAGTATGAATAAAAATACAGGGATGTAATAGAGGACATCTCCTTTGTCTAGAATACTCTATAATTGTGGCATTTAGTTATGTAGAGGACTCCAACACCATATGTTTTAACAAATACTTTGGGTCATGAGGGTATGTATAATGGAAGGACGTAATTATAGTTTAATCTGTTCCATAAAAAGGCACCATTAATTACTCTAGGCAATTTGTTGCGTTATTAATTGGCTCTGGAAACATGTCAAGATACTAATTTAAATGGAATTTTTTCCCCTCATTGTCTAGACATCTCCTCGACCATACACCGCCCCAGGAAATATGCAGCCTCCAATTCGATTACAGCCGCTTCCCAGTAATCCTGCAGTGAGGACAGTTCCAAAGCTAACTTCGGGATCCAGATCAAAAACCTCACTGCTGGAAAACGAAGCTCTGTTTCCCATGGGGGTAAAGGTTATTTTTTGAGAAACACTTTCATTCGTCATCAGAGTATTGGCTCATCACAGTTAATATGTTAATATAATATTAACACAATTAATATAAGATGTTATATTCAATTAATCCACTGGCTTAATTTTCTGCTATGTGTTTATTAAGCACTTACTGTGTACTTCTGATGAATTATATCTTACTCTAACTGGAAGGCCTAGAAAATCTGTGTTATTGAGTGGAAAGGGTAAGGAATAGATTTGTAATAATTTATGGTGATTTCTTATTAAGTTGAAAGGCTAATTTAAAAACAAAGAGGAAAGACCTTATAGCCATACATGTCTTCTATCAGAAATGACTCAGTTTCAACTCTCCAGATTTTAAATGTATGAAGTCTAGAAAATGAAAATTTCTCAGAATAGGTTTGCATTTGCATGCTGAGTTACTTTTCCATCAGTGTATGAAATTGCTTCAAGTTTGACTCTTGGACGGCTGAATATAGAAGGAAACAAATGTCCATCTTTTAAAAATGCTGAGTTAATCATACCCGGGAGCTCACCTCTGCTTTCCTTTCAAGGTTATGTCCCGGGCAATTCTCACTTATTTAAATGCAGCACCAGAAGAAGGGATGGTAACTGTGAAACATGGGTTACTTAAGCAAGGAAGAATAATTAGGACATCACTAACTAGCGAAGGTTTTGTTTGTGTTTCTAACGTGAAGAAGAAACATTTGCCTGCCAAAGAAGGAACCGTGTCATGAGCATCATTGCTGTGACTTGGAAAGGGATGAATTATGCTCTATTTCTTACCCTAGACATGTAAAATTAAGGTTACGATATTTTTATCCTTAGCTAACAGATAACCTTGACACAAAGACATTCATTCAGATAAATAAATGATCGTGTTTCACAGTAAAAGTCTAAATATAACCCCCAAAAGGATAACCTATAGTTTAATTCATTTCATGTGCTTTTCAGCTTGTGTAGCACTATTCACAAACATTATTTCAGTTAATTTAGAAAGCAGGAGAAATTAATCCAAAAGTGGCAGCTCTTTGTCTTTAGAAAACTGCTCAGAGTTAGACAGGAATTGGTTGGGTCATAAGGTAATTATTCTGGCACTTTCTAGCATCTAGTCTCCAATCTAAGGCCCCAACACAGATTTCCCATTTCAGCAGTGTGCAGGAATGGTCTGATGCAGTGGGATTGTCTCAAGCTCTCTAAAATAACTAACAACAGGAAATCAAAATAGGGAGCATGTGATCACCAGGGGCCATTAATTCAAGAGATATCAAGCAGTCACGGCTTATAGAAGTGCCTCTTTCTTAGGCAGAGCACATAGGAAGCCAAGTCACAATGAGCATGGAATCAGAATGAGGTGATGTGGTGTGATGAACAGAATGTTGATGGGACCAGGCTTCGAGGTCATGGGGCACCCATCTCATCTTGGGAATGGGCTTGCCTAAAGGACCAGAAAACTCAAAGATCTCCTGTGTCTTCCAGGGATAACTTTGCCATTAGGACTAGAAATATTCAAAGTCCAATGGGTAGGATTTCCTCTTCCCCAGCTAGTACTCGAATGAGTACTTTCCGTGTTTGCCAAGGTGATTATATGTTTTTTCCAACTTTAATAATTATTAATTCTACTTTGAATGGTACATTTCCTTTTTAGATAGGTCAGTATTATCAAGTTACTAATATCCAAGTTCTGCTGGACAGGGAGTGATGTTTTGTTTTCTTTTCAGTTTGTTTTCCAAATCTACTCTAAGCCATTAGATAGATTTGCTACTCAATCTATGTAGGGATTTATTTTCTTGTTTCCAAGTTTTTGGAGTGAGGGTTATTGAATGATCAGCATTTAATGGTAGCTCGTAAGTGCTGACAAATTGAGATCAATTCCATGTTAGTTTGAAGTAGCAAAACTCACTTTTCATTAAGTATGTATTTATTAGGCTCTTACTATGGGTGAGGTACTGGTGATATATCAGTTACAAAGGGAAGCATAAGTAGCTTACTGGAGTTTATAGTGTAAAGCACATAAGCAAAATGTATTGCTAGAAAAGACTTGCTATTTTTTTTCCAGTGGCATTGATGATGAAAATGTTTTAAAATAAAATCAGGATGGAAATTCCTAATGAAGTATAGTTGTCTGAATGATTGTTAAGTGTGTAGCAAGTGCCTGCTACATTATCATTACTTTTTAAAGAGTACAGGATCTGTGTGGGAAGGATTTGTAGACGCCATAGATAAAAGCAAGTTGGCTGTTGCTTTGGAGCCAGAGTAAGAGTTTCTAGGCAAAAGTGATTTGGTATAAAAGGGATTGGTTGATATGCAAGTAAAAATAATCACATGGCTAAAAATGAATATCCTCAGAATGAGGGTTTCTTATCCAGTGTTGGCAGCAGTAGAAATTGGTACAACTATTTGTAAAGGGAACATTGGGAGTATCTAGCAATATAAATGAATGTGCTCAAGCATTTTAACATATAAGAATTTATTTGAAGAATAAATTCAAGGATATTTTATACTGTCCTGTTTGCAGTAGTGAACAATTTGAAGAAATTTCAGTACATAAGAGTATTAATTAAAAACATTATAGTATACTAAAGTGTATTTTAAAAATTATCAGTAATAGTATGGATTGGTATCTAAGAAGCCATAATCTAAAGCAGCAAAGAAAAATACATCAATTTTTTAAAAAATGATTAAGCCATTTCCAAGGAAGTCATGAAATTCCCTAACCCCTAGTCAGAAATTCAGTAATACCTAGTCAGAAATACATTCAAAAAATTCTCCAAGCCCTAATAGTTGTAGATTCACTGACCTTATTGTTCCTATTATTTTCGTTTATTATTGTTTGTTAATTCCAATGTAGATGCAGCCTATTACAGAAAAAATTGAAAATGTAAGCAAAGAAAAATTAGAACATAACACGATGCAAAGTCAACCATTTTCATAATAGTAGACTACTCGGTGAATATCTGTTCAAATCCTTTTCCATTCACATAAATGTTTTCTATCAAGAGTTGGGCTATACATATAAATTTAACCTTTTGTACTTATTTAACAATGAAGATGTTTGGAGAATAATTTCCCTGTCCTACAAACAACTTTTAGCTATTAAGCATCTCAAAAGAAGTTCAAAATTGAGTCAACTTATAAGTAAAAATATAAGTATGATATAAATTATAATTTAGAAAAATAAATAAGTATAAAATATATACATTGGTATAAAATGGACAGAAGTCTGTAAACATTCCTTAAAACTTGAAAAACTATCTCAGCTACACAAAAACTGCCAATTTGTGAAAATTTGGAGACTCGTGTATATTCACAAACATAATGTAATTGTTAATTGTATGTTTAGAGTTGATTAAAGAAACATGAGGTGTACCCCCACTGGTAACCCCATGGTCAAGTTCTTCCAGTTATAGTGTGTTTAGTTAAAATGCACATATAAATTATTCAAAAGATATATATGACCAAGCCATGCTTATTATTTTATGCTGGAATCAAAAGGTTTCCCAGCTTTCTCTTTATAGCCTGGTGTGAATCTTTTATACAAACAAACCAAAACTTAATTAACTATGTCCCTATTGATGGACTTTTAAAACTTTTTGATGATTCAACTAAATGTGTTTTCTGTGAGCATATGTGTTTGTGCATGTACATGTGTGTCTATTCCTTATATACATTTATGCTAGTGTACTTGTGTAGTTATCTGTGTAGTAGGCTTTCTAGGTCAAAATACAGGCATCTTAAAATTTTGATAAATACCCCAATTTCCCCTCTGCAAAGATTGAAGTAATTCACTCAAAAAGTGCATGAGATTGCCATTTGTTCACTGCCTTGCTGATACTAGCATTCTTACATCTGGATGAGTGAAATCAGAATGTAAAAAACAGTATCGACTCCATATTGCTAAGTGTTTTATCCAACCTTACTTACAACATTACAGATTTCTTGATTTTAATCATTTAGTTGTATTATACTCCACAGGGATTTGATAGACTGTTGAGGACAAATCCCCAAAATGCTCTAAAAGTATCATTACTATATGTAGGCTGAAGTATACTACACAAGGTTAGAAATTGATAAATATTCAATTTTCTATGGCTAGGACTCAATGCCGTTTTTCAGCAGACCTGAGTGCTCTGGGTTTGTCTCCTGCTATTAGCTGTGCTTGCTTTCAGTGTCAGGCTTGTCTTACTAAATATCGGGTTGCATTGGGTCCCTGCGATAGCTTCAGTGGTTCTTACATCACCAAATGTGATTACAGGGCAAGAAGGTAATGAGGAAGTTCAGGAACTCCACGGAAAAATCACAGAAAGTGAATCTGTATCAGTTTCCAAGCATTGACACCTGCAGGATACCCATTCCCCCGCCACCTCCGCCCCCCAATGGAAAGCTTGTCCGAGAAAGCAAATCAGAGATGTGGAGAAGAAGGAGACTTCGTCCAACCACGGCTCCAAATGGCTTAGAACCTCTCTTTACCAAGGTGATTATGAAACAAATTTTTCTTTTATTAATTTAACGTAGATTATATTGCACTGTTAGAGTTTTAGATTTGTAGAAGATTTGGAGGAAAGTAACATGCAAAATGCCTTGCATAAAGAAAAATAGTAATCTAAGTATAATTATAAGTTTATATTTTATTTGTTTGTTTTGGTACCAAGAATTGAACTCAGGACCTTGCACTTGCCAGGCAGGCGCTGTACCACTGAGCTACATCCCGGGCCCCATAACTATAAGTTGAAAGGAATCTGAAACTCAAGATCTGAATAGTTCAGTTGAGTCACTAATTTAGTACAATTGACAGGAGCCTCTCAACCATGTGATCAAATCTAGTTTAAACTATACCCATTTCCTTTAAAATACCCATACAAAATACCTTAGCATTTAATTTGTGAAAATTTGGGGAATTAAATATACCAGGAATTATAATGTATCTTCTCAAATCTGATTTTTAATGATGCATGTCAAATTAGTGTATATTACCTAGAAAAAAGTTTTCAGTGTCTTTTCAGACTATTTCCTGAAATCATTTCCTGAAAATATTATTGAAAAATATAACTGTAAGGCCAGGTGAACTTTACACAGGCTCGAGCTGCTAGAAATCCATCCTCCTTCAATTCCATTACGTAAATACAAAACCGATATTATTTTAATCGACTTCTGTGATTATTAGCAGATAGCGGGGTACACAGTCACAGTGAGTATCAGGGAGGGAAACGCTGCTGTGCACATGGATTCTGTCTTCCGGTTCTTCTAGACCAGCGCCTCCTTCACCCCACGCCCATCTCTCAGGACCTGTAACTGTTCTCGCTTCCAACCTTCTCAAGAGACTGGGACTGTCTTTCTCCCACGTGCTTCAGTTTCCTCCTTTTAACTCAGGTTTTACAGTTATCTCCCTTTGTTACTCTCTCTGACGCAGCCTTCACTCATCCCTGAGGAGCGGCCTTTGCCCGTGTTCCTGATCTCTGACTGTTCCCTAGCCCATGACACCTTGCGCACTGCCATCCTCCTCTCTAATTTGGATTCTTTTAGTTTTTCTCCACATTCAGCTCTGCCTATCAACATACCCAGGCCTGACGTAGAGAAACACACCCTTCCATCCCAGGCTGTCACCTTAGACCTCTGTTTTCTCCTTTCTTTCACTGGAAAGTTCACCGAACAATGATGTATTATTGTAGCTTCCTCTAATAAACAACCACAGTTTACAGCAACAGAGCTTTATTTCTTGCTCCGTTGATCGTCTCTGTTGGTCAGCTGCAGTGCTGGGCCCGGACTGGAAGAGCAGCTGTTTGAAGAGTTGGGCTGTGTTGACCTCATGGCCGACAGAGCCATCATGTGATGTTATGGTTATGTGCAAATGTGGCACACGCTACTCCCTTTTAAATTCCATTGCCAAAACAAGTTTCGGCCAAGAATGAAAACCATGGAATGGGAAGCATTACCCTTTCATAGTGCTGGACAATGGGAATATTTGGAACAATAATAGACTCTTCCATGTCTACTGTCTAACATTTTATCTTCTATTTTTTCTTTTCTTTCTTTTTTGGGGGGAGTGTCACTCAGAACTGAACCCAGGACCTCACACCTGCTGGTAAATGCTCTACCTCTGAGCCGCCTCACCAGGTTATGAATCCTGCATTTTGGCATTCATTTCCACCACACCAATGAGCATGCTCCTTGATGAGTGCAGTCCCCATCTAGCAAAAACAGTGACTTCCCATCATTTTCAAATAAATAATGGAGTGCAGCATTTAATTTCCCAATGTTGAATTATACTACTGTGATAAATGTTAGTTAGGTGGTCAGACTCTAAAACAGTTTATGTCCCATAAGAATATACTAAATCTATGTGTACTAATTAAACAATAATCAAGTAAATACCTGCATTTCTACCACTTAATGAAACTGCACTTTACTTTGCCACTAAATGCATGCGAGATCCTAAATTCTGCTCTATCATATTCCCTACTCTTTCCCAGAGAAGCCACTGTCCTGACTTCTGTGTTAACTCTATCCCTGTCTTTCTTCAGTGTGTTCTATCAAGTACATGTGTTAAACTTCAGAAATAAGTTCAAATGTAACTTTATAATGAAAGGGCAGTAGTTCTAGGAGAAAAGAGGATCTTTGGGTGAGAGGTTGGGTTTAATTCCTTAACAGTTTTGAAAGCCCTTCCTGGGGGAAGGCAAAGAAGGAAACATGGTGCTCGCCATAATTGGGGTATCTGGTGAGGTCCTGTTATGGACCCCACACTGGACATCCAACAGGAATATGGCCAGGAGAGTGGGCTTCTGGAGCTGAATAAAGAAGAAAGAAATAACTTCTCGTCCTCTGGTCATGGTAAATGAAGCAAGCCAACCCCTGAGCTAGGTCCACCTGGGAGACAGCATTCAGGTTAGAGCCACAGCATGAGGTCAGCAGGTATGTGGGCTCTGACAGCCCCTGTAGGCCAGCCTGTCTCTTCAGTCATAGAGACAGTGTCACCTGTTTGTTTCTTTTTCTTTTTCTTCTCCCTCCCTTTTTGATCTCTCTCAATCTCTCGCTCTCTTGCGCTCTTTCTCTTGGCTATTTTCTCCTTTTAGAACTCCTATTGCAGTAATTCTAGAACTACTAGACTGATGCGCTCGTAGTCTTAGCCTCTCTCTGCTACTTTCTACTGCTTCTCCATTTGTTTTGCTGCCGAGAGCCCGCCAAATGAGCCCTGTGCAATTACACGTGTCTGATTGATAGGTCCTACTGCCTTCCAGTTCAACATAGTTACATTTTAAACCAGGGTGTCTACCTAATTGCCTTATTTCTCTTTAAGCACAAGCTTTTCTCTACTAATTTGGCCTCAGAATTAGAATTCCTGCATTACATATCCAGTTAATTGCCAAATTCCCTCGATCAGTCATCCAAAATAAATATAAGCCACATTTGTTGTTTTAAGTTTTCTAATACCTACGTTAGAAAAGGTAGAGAGACATGTGAAATAATTTTTAAAAATATAATTTATTTAATCAGGTTCATCTAAGACACGATCGTTTTAAGATGAATCAGTAGGAAATATTTTAAGGTGGTATTGCACATTATTTATACCCTGTCTTTGAAACACTAAGATTGTTTTATACTTATGGCACATTTGATGTGAATGAGCCACCTTTTTGGTGTCAACAACCAAATGGGACAAACTTCTTGCCTTTTTAGCTCAGGTCTAGGTGCCACATGGTGCATGTCTCATGTATCTGATAAATACTTTTCAATCCTTGCTGCCACATCTCTAGGTCAGGGAATTATACTGTAGTCACCTCTGTGCTTATGTGCTGCCCTCTAAGTCAACGAGTAGCTCAGTTGAGCTTTTATTGACTATGCTGAAGGCTTTGCTAGGAGCTGAGCTTACCAAGATGGGTAAGACTCCATCCTGGCCTCAGAAAGAGGAATTAGTCTTCAGGAAGGGAGATAGAAATGTATCCAATTAGCCATGATAAATTGGAATGAATACCATCACTATGGTGTAAGTAAGGCATAATGGGAACACAGAAGTAGGAAATATTACTTCTGACCTGAAAGATTGGAGAATGCCTATAGGAGAGTATTCAAAATGGGCTCCAAATGCTGATTAGGAAGTTAGACTCAGAGAGGAAAGAGTGAGTCAGGAAGGGGAAAGGAAAGTAAACAAATTCATCTCAGTTTTAGTAGATTTTTCCGTAATGATAGTAAACAACTTTATAGAAAGCCTTCCGACATGTCCCTCCTCTGCTTAAAATTTCTAATAGCTGGCCCTTTCCTAATGAAAGCAACTATACTTTTCTGCCTGGTTATTTTAAAATGTGGGCATTTTCCTTTTGGTTCTTTTGATTTGATTTTGTTAAATTCAGGTATGATGAACTCTATAGAACAGGAGACACTTGCCATTAAAAAGATAGCTCAATAATCACAGCTCCCAAGGGGAGGGGATGTGACATCAGGTGTATTAGTCAGGGTCCATCCTGACTAACTGACTAGTCATTGACAATGACTAGTGCATTGACCCCTGTCTATGCACTGTGTCCACAAGTAGTTGACATAAAATTAACCACCCGTCATGTAATGCAGGGACACTAGGATCAGTCAGGGGACAGAGGGAGTGAAGGAGATGTGGTTTCCATGGGAAGGAGCAGGTGAGGCAGATTTGGGATTGGATGCATAATTTCAGTGGGCTCTGGTGGAGCAGGACTGTCCTGAGTTGTCTGTTATCTGGTCCTGCGATGCTTATGGCAGGGGAATATTGACTCGGAGTATGCGGCTTGGTAGAGGACCTGCACACAGATGTGGGCTCTGGGTTGGTTAGTTTGCAAATGAAAAGTGCTGTCAGCCAAGTCCTCTAGAGATAGCTAAGAAGTGCTTAGTCCAAGGTCACTGAGGCTCCAGGTGCCAAGGTGTCAGAATAGGAAGTCTGACATATTCCGGCATTCAGGGTCTCTCAGTTGCTGGTTCTGTTTCTCTCCGCTCCTACCCCCATGAGCCTGAATTATTCCTGCTGTCACTTGGTCCATCAACATTTTCCCCAACATGCTTTTACTTTCCACTGGAAATTTCCCCATTTTCAAATCATTTAATTTTTTTTTCCCATTCAACTGCCTGCTTTCATAGGTTTGCCTTTTTTTTTTTAACTTTTCAAGAAAATATGTAAATTTACACTTAATAATGACCAAATGATTACAACTAACATTTCATGGGTATTTAGTATATGGTGGTGATCTTGCTCAGTATTTAACATACATTTGATCATCTGATGTATAATCATTTTTTTTTTTTTTTCATTTCAACTGATACCAGATAGGTGAAATAACCTGCCTAAGATCACAGTTAATGAGCAGAAGATTAAATGTACAACCCAGCAAGCTGACATTTTGAGCTTACATGTCAATTTGGATAATCCTCATATCCAAATTACAAAGAATTTACCTGGGAGACATTTTGCCTCGAGTCTCTGAAGATATTAACTGTAACTGGTCAGCTGTTTCTTTAACACCAAGTCTAGTTAGACCCTTAGCCTGTATTTGTATTAGGAAGGCAAATATTCATTCTCTCAAATTGCTTGTGAGTACTGGAGAGATAAGAAGGGTGTGTGACCATCATAAGCCCTCTTCTCTGCAGTGTATGTCTGGGCAGCTAGCATCACAGAATTCCATTTTTTGCTGTCTTCAAAAAGATATGTTCCCGGCGTAATCATGACTATAGAGGAAAAAGTAAACAGCCTATTGCTGGACACTGGTGCTAGTCTCTCGGTCCTTCTTTTCAATCCCGGCCTTCCTTCCAGCCGTCACACCTCAGTGAAAGGAGTCACTGATGAAGAGGTAATCTGCTATTTTTCACAACCCTTAGGCTGTAACTACTTGTTACATCTTTCTTGCATATCTTTGTTTTCCTGAGAAACCACTTTGACGATACCAACATGTATTACAGCAGCCATTGATAATTTCCTACCAATCTGTCCATAACTCTGTAGTGTTTCTATTGTTTCTATGCTATTTTGTAAATGGATGTATGTTTATCACTGTGTGTTTTGAACAACCACCATTGAGAGTAGTCAATGATTATTTAATTGATCACTCATGTATAGCTCTGTTTGTTTGCCCTAGAAACCACTTTGAAGAAACCAAAGTATGGTACAACAACCATTGATAATTTCCTACCATTTTTGTCTGTAACTCACTATTATTTGTGTATTTGTTTTCCTGAGAAACTATCTTGAAGATACCAATGGCTAAAATAACAACCATTGATAATGTCCTAAAAAAAAAATACTACTATTTTGCTCATGTCCCTGTTTTATTCTGCTAGTATAGATACTCATGAACTTGTCTTATTCCTTACTTTTACTCCCACATTCTAAAGACTGCTGAGGGCAGGCATCTGATTTTGCTTAAATTTCATCAAGTTTCTTTATTGGCACTATGTTCATAAACACATATTTTGTTATCCATGTCAGAAACTAAATCCTTATTCTTTTTATCCATAGGTAAATGTCATGGAAACCAATCATGCTTTTCCTATATAGATCCTTTTCTCCCGACATCAAATAAAGACTAACACATATTAGCTTTGCTAGAAAAATTGCATAATAAAAATCTTTCCATCTCCATTATAGTCAGTTCATTATCTTGGTATTTCCACACTTTTTCTTTTTTTGCCAGTGGACCTAGACTTGAGAACCAAAAGGAAAACAGCATGGTTTTAATGTGTGATAATTCAAAATATCTTATAATAGGCTGGCTTTATTTCAGACATTTTCCTTTAATCAGTGTTTTTGCTTAAAATTAGCATAGAAGTTTGGTGGCTACACAGCTAACTCAGACTCGAAAAGCAATTAAAAAGTCAACTAATCAGTGGAACACTTAGTAGTACCAGGCATTTTGGAAAAATGTCTTGGTAAAAAAGAGTGACCAAGGATACTTCTGAGATCCTTGCAGTGGGTGGATTCAGGGTAGATCCTTCACTAGGTGGGTCAGATTCTCAGCCTGCTCACCCAAAATAAGAGCCAGCGAGGAAGGAGTGCCTCATGTGTCAACTGGAAATCTCAAAATCTGGAGTTCTGCCGCCTCCAGAAGGGTTGGGCCATTTCTGGCACGTCAGAAGTAAGCAGGTGGGATGGTTATTAAGAAAAGTGGGCAGGAGAGGGAGCGAGACCAATAGCCAGTGAGTGGAGAGAGGAGAAAGGTGTCCATTTCAACTGGCTGCTTCCTGAGGCTTGGGGATGGAATGCTTTTCCTCCACCTTGTGGCAGAGTTCCCTCTGTCTCAGGCCAGTAGTGTTAGTATGGGAACTGCCTTTCTATGGCCAGGTTTTGGTATCAATCTTTTCAAAGGACTTGCCACTGAAGGTGGTGTTTGCTTTACTAGGACACTGTGAAGCAGTTTTCCTGTTCTGATCACTACTGACTTCCCTTCAATATAGAAAACTTGGGAGTTAGGGTAGAGTCAATCCACTGCAGCTTTTGAATCACCCAAAGACCAAATGTGGAATTTTCTGTTCCATGTCTGTCCCCAGGTCCTTACTTCATCTCAGCACTGGCAAGATACTGGGGGTATCAAAAGAGAGGAATGCAAAGAAAAGTAGCAGGACCTTGTGACTCATCTAGCTAAACTGAGGTTTGCAGATGCAAAACAGGTTGTTCATATTTGAGGCACTGTAATCTGTGGAATTGCTGGAATTTTAAAGGCACCCCAAGAAATTGCAATCATCGAGAAATAGTAAGAATCCAAGAATATAAGATATGTTATATTTGAGGGCTGTTGAAACTTAGCTCAGAGACATTGGTAGTTGGTAAGGGACTTTAAATAGGAAAAGTCGCATGATCTTAGTGATCATAGATTCCTTTTATATCTGGGATTGCGGAGATTTGGGGGGACATCAGATTGGAGTGGGATGATTATTAATAGGGTCACCATGTATACCAGTATCCCAAGAACACTTTAAATTTCTTTATTGTTTTCTTGTTCATAATAATTAGTAAGTATGTGTTCCAGACTGGATAATAAAATCTGTGGTAAGAGTCCTACAGTAGTCTAGGTAAGGCTCTATTAGTTTCAGTACACCAAGGGTTGGTTAAGTGAATAGAGAAGAGTTGCCATCCAGTACTATGAGTGAAAACAGATACGTTAACACCTATAGGCTCTCTTGGATATGCTCCGCAGACAGGCCTGGGTGGGGATAATAGATCCCAGTGAAAAGCCTGGACATCAATCAAATGCTAAATGTTGCACATATATAATGTTGGAGTGGCGCACCACTTCTCAGGCCTGCTGTTTATCTGTCTCATTGCAGTTGCCTCAGAAATCTGGAGAGGACTAGAAGGGAAGTCATAAGCAACTGATGACGGAAAGAAAAAAGTTACACCTTTATGTGCAAGGCCTGAAATTTCAGGCCTTTCAGAAAGGGCCATGAAACCTTGTCAAAGTTTCATCAGTCTGAGCTCATTCTGAATATGGAAGTTAAATGATAAATACAGAAGCCATTTAGTCAATTGAAAGAAACAATGGCTTGTTTCCTACAGTGTGTATTTAACCATGAGCTGTCACTTGAGCCACCTGGTAGAACCTAGGAAAGTTTACTCTGTGGCAATAATTGGAGAATATTTTTAAAACAGAGAATGATAAGGTAACTGTAGACCCAAGAGATGTCACTATCAGAAATATGCTTCAGCAGAAAAAAAAATTGAATGAGAAGAAATGAAAAAGGTACAAGGCTGCCATTTATTTTATTTTGAAAAGTTTCTCCCTCCAGTTTCTCATTTCACACACAAGAGGCAAGCATCTCCCCAGCTCTAATCCCACTATAACCTTGTATTTATAGAGTGCTTATCTCCCAGGAGCTCAGAGGGCTTCCTCTAAATCCATGCTCCTTCAGAAAGTATTGCTTATCCAAAAGGGGATGCTTTTATTTAATCAGTCACTTCATTAAGTGTTTGCAGGAGCTGGGAGCTGGAATTGCCTTAGGTCTTTTGCTGGTGTGGCGTGCTGTATGCGTGCAGGTCACTGCTCCATGGTCCCCGGGCAAGGAGAACCATGGGATTATGATTTTGCAAGCAAGAGCCAGGCTTGCCATCGTAGTGTTGCTTTCAACTGTGATTCAGGAAGATGTTTCTAATCTACAGAGCATTACCTCCTTTGCTGATTTGCCTTCGTGACTCTTGATGTTCCTGAAATATTTCTGTTGATTATCTCTATTTGGAAGCTCTTGTATATCCACAGGCAAGACAGTTTGCTTCAATAATTTTAAATCTTGGACTTCTCCCCCACTTTTTATTTTTCAGACTACTGTGTGCAGAATTTCACTTCACCACACTTACTTGCTCTGGTTTTTGTTTCAGAAAAATAGAATTGGATTTTTTAAAAAGCCCTCTGAAGTAGAAGGGCTGGGTTTAGGGATGGAAATACTTTAGTATTCCCTTCAAAACTGCTGTTATTGCAGCTGCTTTTTCAATGCATGTTTCCCGTACACCCATAATTCAGTGAAGGTCAAACATGAACAATTGCTGTGGATCCACTGAAAGTTTGTCTCTGCATATTTTTCACTTTGTAAAAAAGTTATTTATAGAAAATAAAGTAGATTAAAAGCAAAGCTGGGCCTGTGCACAATTCTAGAAACCTATAGCATTTCCAGTGGGCCTCTGAAAGTGCCGCAAAGCCGGCTCATCCATTCCTATTTCTCCCTTCCTTCCTCCAGCCCATCCTTCACATCACCGGTGTCCAGCCTTTGACTTGCTCGCCTGGACCCCCCTGAGTAAAGCGAACTCGCCTCCTCCCCCAGGACCCTGTTGTCACCTGGGCTATGCAGAGATAAATGAGCAGAGATAAATGAAACCAGGGCTGGCAAAATAAAAGGCAGAGTGAGGGGAAGGGGAAAAAAGGAAAGAATTGAGATGTGGTCTGTACCTGTACTGATTCTCTACAATGAATGTAATCATTATGTACTAATCAAAATAAAAAATTGGAAAAAAAATTAATGTTAAGAGTAATGTTAAAAGTTTGCCATCTCGTGGGGTCGCATCAGTAGCTGTCTGGGATCCTACGAAGCCTGTGGGGCACATAATAGACACACATGCTTAGTTTGGGCGAGCACCGCTGCTACAGAAACACCTCAGAATAGACATTAGAAGACACTGCCCAGGACATTCTGTTCCATGTCAGTAACAGAATATCACGGAGGTTCGTGGGATAATTTTAAAGTCTATTGGGAAGATGTTTTTGACATCAAAAATCACATTATTGATTCTCGTTTTTTTGGTATCAGGAATAGAACTCAGGACCTTGGGTTTGCCAGGAAGGCAGTGGTGCCACTGAGCTATACCCCAGCCCAAAGATCACATTATCAATATTGGGTTATTTTGTTTGTTTGTTTATGTTGTGGTACTGGGGAACTCATGGCCTTTACATTCCCATCCACTTCTTAATTATTTTTTAAAATTTTGCAACAATGTCTTAATTGCCCAGGCTGGGCTTGAACTTGTGATCCTCAAGCCTCCCAGAATTTGGGATTTCAGGTGTGTGCCATGCACCGGGCTGTAATATTGTTTTGGTTTTTGTTCTTTCTTTGAACTATATGCTTCTTGTGAACATGGAAAATTGCAGGCAAATAACATATGTGATCCTTAATCCTCAGAATGACCCCAGAATGAAAGCACCTCTACATGTCCTTGTCAGATAGAATAAACCGAGGGGAGGACATGCTGTTAATGTTTGATTGTAAAGACTAACCAGTCAGTTTCAAAAATTACTGCTATACCACGAACAATGTTGACTCAAATTGGAACAAAATGATGTCAACATTAAAAAAATTCATTTGTTTGGAAGTTTATTTAAGAACTAGCTCAAATAGCCAAAAGTACTTTGCTCCTAGCATCACTGACATTTTCACTCTGTGTAAAAGACAAATACACAAGCATTGGACCCTTGAGTTACGAAGGGCCTGACATACGACCAACTGGGGTTATGACTGCCATTTTAGTTTTAATTTAGGACCAAAGTCTTGAGTTATGACTCCAGTGCTGGCTGCTTGTGCTTCCAGATGGTCTCAGATACAGACTTAAAGAGTTCTGAAAGGAACATTAAATGTCCTTTCCTGTGTGGGGTTAATTGAGAAATCCTGGATCAGTGTCTCTCTGAGGACACCGAGATCTGCCTGCATACAGGAGAAAGACTTTGCAAGCTGTGTAGAGGAGCCTGAGCCTTCAGCTGATGACCAGAGTTACAACCAGCAAATTGAGTTCTGAAGTAAAGGGTCCACTGAACTTAAAAAAAGATAAAATTTCTCTAAATCCCCAGCATTTAAAAGTACAAAGCCAAAATACATGTGAGAGTGGCTAAGAGGCATCTATTTTGTAAAGAGCTTGACTTTTCATGCTCCATGTAAACTGACGCTTGGTAAAGATTTTTTTTAAACTACTTGTATAAAACTAGCCTTTCTTTTTTCATTATGATGTCATACGACAATAAAAACTCTAATTGGAAGGTGATTAGTTAATAAGACTCTTTTTTTGTCTGTTCTAGGATTCAGGAAGGATTTACAAAACATCAGTGCACAGTAACGCAGCTATTACAATGATCTATTTGGGGAAAAACGTGCACCTAGCTTATGATGATCCAGACTTTCGAGATGAAATCAGAGTTTATCAGCAACACTGCGGCGGGGAAAACCTGTGTGTGTACAAAGGCAAACTACTTGAAAAAGGTACACATGAAAGGTGGATTTCTTCTAATTGCTTGAGGATGATATTATAGATAAACTGTTGTTGATATAGTACCAAAATGACTTCAATCACCTTATGAAATTATGCATATCCAGGGGCTCATAAACCAGCTGCCTAAAAGTAAATCTAGATTTACTGCTCTATGATTGAAACTGAAGCAGCAATTACTCTTGCAGATTGTGGAAGAAGGAATTTGGAATGATTTAACGGGATAACAGATTAATTTGGGAATAGAGATATATGATCGTTAAAATATTGCACAAATAGGCTGTCCCCCAAATTACGAGTTAACTATTTGGCTTGCCATGGTGAATTATATCATACATTATTCTAAGAGAACAATAAAAAATTGGCAATTTGTTGTTTAGGGGTATGTTGAAATGAAATCACAAATCCAGTAAACTCCAGGGTGAATCACACCTAAACAAGTTGGTGCAGAATTTGGCTACATGGCCCTTTAGTACATTTCTTCTGTCATTTGATCATAAACCTGTGTTGATCAGCATGAAAGATCATTTTTATACCCAATACAAGTTTTACATATTTCCTCTAGCATTTTCTTCCATATTTAGTTCAGTGGAGCACTAATAAAAGGAAACATGTATACAGGATTTTATTTGTTATTTCCTTGCTTAAGGAACTGTATTGAGAAAGTACTAGTATTTTAAGTAATCACAAGTAATATTTAGAAATCTTGACATAGACACAGGCATTAAGGAAGGAGACCAAGAGAAACATGAAAAAAGAATGACGATTAATGAAAAATATTTTATACCCTAAAACTAGAAATATAACTACATATCTAGGAATTAACATATCTTAAGTCATTTTATTGGTTTAAACAATAGAATGCTTGTTTTAACTTAAAAGTTAAACATGATGTCCAATTATGCAAGAAACCTTTTTCAATTTTGTATATTTGGCGGAAATATGATTCCCTTTGTGACATCTTGCCAAGGCATCTCAGAGTTTGTTGCTTCCATTTTTTAGATGGCAAAATGGGCAGACTCCTATGTTGGCGTGGGTCTCCGAAGTCACACATTCAGAGCAGGGGTGGGTCAGGACCCAGCCCAGGTGCATGCAGCCCTGGATAGCTCCTCTCAGTGCAAAGAGTTCCCTGCATTTTCATAATGCGAGGGTGTGAAACTCCTAATGAGTTTGGCAGAGAGAGCACTGTAATGCACGCACTTATTTTTTAAAGGATTACAATTCAGCTCTTAATTTAGGGGAATTAGTGCAATGAGGTATAATCTACCATTGAAACTGACACAGTGAAAACTGTCCTGGGTATTTGATTATGCTGCATTCAGCGAGATATATCTATAATATATATTTGGCTGCTGGAAAACTGGTACATGCAGACGAAAATAATAAGTCATAGCTGAACAACTTTTTGGTAGAGGACGTACACTCTGCAATGAGTGCAAAAGCAAAGCTGATAGGAGGAGGCATGCTCGTCCATCCTAGGACTTTTTGTTATGCCTTTGGGCAGTCTTGAATACTAGCATGTAATGGAGACTTAAATAATTGAATCTTGTCCATACCGTAATTTTGTCTCAGCCTGCCCTTGATTGCCAGGAAAGTAATTGTTCAAAATTGAAAACTTGGGTGGCTTAGCATACTCTTGAGGTTCAGCAATCTTAGCAATTTAGCTGGGCTGAAAAGAATCTGCCCTTTTGACAAACCAAAGCTCTGCATGATTCAGTGAAATGTGAATAGGTTTTTAGAAGATTTCAGTTTTAAGAGAAGGGCCTTTATCATATTCTCGGAAGAGTAAACTCATTAAAATGTGGCAGTTGTTAAATAATCTTGGTTTTTTATTAAAATAACCATAAACTTATTTAAGAAGGCAGAAAGTACATCTTCTATTCCCAAAGGAATTCATCTTGTTTCTTGTAGTTGGATTTTAGACTTCAAGCAAAAGCTGACTGCCTATGATATCTACCTATGAAATGACTGAATATTTTCGCTTCCTGTAAAGAGTAGTCTCTTCTCATGTATTTTTATTTGCCATGTTTATCTTTTTGATGGAAAAAAACATTGGCCTCTTTTTTCTAGCCCTCCTTCCTCCTGTGGCCATCTTTTCTCGTTTCCATAAAGAGATTCTGTTGTATATATCTGTGCATTTTTCGTAGTTTCTGAAGTTTTTCTTTTGAAGGTTTTGTTTTTGTTCTTTTTCTTTTTTTCTTTCTGAGGGACGATTTGTAGCTGTTTATTTGTTAACTTATGTAAAATAAATATATGAAATTCAGTCCCTATCACCCTGGTATAAAGCTACTGAAGTTTTACTCAGAGTTTTAAAAAATTTTATTTGTATGTTTTAGGCTAGACTCTGATTTCAGTTTGGTGATCATCAAATGATGTAAGTGATTTGTTAAGTATCTTGAGCTAATAGGCCTTCATAGTGTGCCAGCAGGGCTGTTTTGGGGATATTAGTTCCTTAGGGCTGAGATAATGAAGTTCTCCAGTTGTGGTTTAAAGCAACAAAAATTATTTGCTCACAGGTTTGGGGTCCAAAAAACAAAATAGAAGTGTTGACAGGGCCATGCTCTTTGAGAAACTTGAAGGGTCATTCTTTTTTGGACTTTTGGAGGTGGGAGGGAGCAAGGAAGAAAAAGTGAAAAAGAATCCAGATGCAATGTATGTATGTACCAGTCCCCCATACGAATGTTTGTGTATTACAAATACTTAGTAATAAGGAAAGGAAGTAAAAAAGACAAAATATAGTTTAGTCAAGAACAAGAACAGAAAGAAATAGAAAATTTAGAAATGTCCTAAAAAATTATGAGTATATGAATATTTTTATTTCATAAAGATGTAATTTTATTTATTTATTTTTTGGGTGGTACCAGAAATCACACTCATGACCTAATGCTTGCAAGGCAAGCACTGTGAGACTGAGCTACATCCCCAGCCCAAAGATGTAATTCTATACAGTAATAACAAAAAGTTTTGGAGGAAATATGCATTTAAAAACAAACATTGATTATTGTATGAAGATGAATTCTAGATATTATATATATACATACATATACATTTAGAAAGATGAAAGTACATGATGATATAATAGGTCGAAGTTTTATTTAGTAATCTTAGTAACACTTAGGAATCTTAGAGTATGGAAGGTTATTTTAGTTATGATATTCTCTTCCTCTAAGGAAAGCAGTTATTGGAGTTAGGGTAAAATTTAAATCTAGGATGGTCTCATTTTGATCCCTCGTTAATTCTCTCCGTGAAGAGCCTCTTTCTGAACACTGCATCTGAGGTTCTTAGTAGCTTGGGATTTCCATGGTGTCAGGGGTACATACAAAGTTCAGATGATTTCCAAGTCTGTTTCACCTTTTATTTTCCACCAGGTTCTCTGTTTCCTCTGTGCAGAGGTGAAGCTCCAGGCAGCCCGGGAATGTAAGAGTTGGGTGGGCTCTGAACATCCCTGCCACGACCAGTGAGCTGGGATTTGCAGAGAGCGTACGGAGAGCCACTGTGGCTGCCTTATTGCTTGTATCTCCCTGTTAAATTTAGGATTCATCCACCGGCCTGTGGCTGGCTCTAATTAGACCTACAGTCTCAGGAGACCTCTGGCCTTCCTTGTTAGCTTGCCTCCCAGATTGCTGCTTATTACTGGAGATACCACAGTCCTGGCGTTTTACATCTTTTCTCTCAATCAAGTCAGCCCCCTTGACAGGGAAACTGCTGATTATTTGTGTCCTGCCCTACCCAATTAGAAGGGCTGTGATGCAACAGAGTCAGGGGTAGGGCTGAGAGTAACCCCAGGAAAAAGAACGCTGCCATCTCAGCTTTTATCTAAAGTTCAGTTGTATATGAATTAAACGCTGCTTAGTTTAAGTCTTTGATTCCAAAGACACATTTTCAAGGGGAGAGGATCTGGTGACCTTACTTCAGAACTCCAGCACATTAATTTCACCTTTCTCACTGAATTATAACTTCTCAGAGAAGAGGCAACCCGGGATATTTTTCTAGTAGTTTTGTTTTTCTTCAGTGCCTGAAACAGTGCCACCCATTGTCAGGAAATAATGAACAACTATGTTTTACAAATATTATAAATTGCTTGCTAGTATTATATAGTATATAATCCTTAAAACTACTCTGAAGTGGGGAGACTGGGGCTCTACCCCTTCCCTTGATGAGAATTTGAAATGACACAAATGTGGATGACTTACCACGGCACACACTACCAAGTGAAGACCTGGGAAATGAACGAAACCTTGCTGATTTCCGGTTCCGGTCTGTATTCTTTCTATCCTCCATGGAAAAGCAATGGAGTCAGGATTGAGAGATGTCACAGTACTCTAAAATGAAACGTCACAAAACAAAGAGCCAAAGGAGTGAAGACAGAGGGTGTCCCTTCTTGTTTAAAACACTTCAAAAAGTGAAGAACAAAATGGAGTGATAGCTGTGTGTGTTCTGCAGATCCACAGACATACAAAGGAAGACCAGTCCCATCTAGAAGTTGATTTTCTGTGCCTGTTCTCGGCGTTTCGTTGAGTGCATTTTCTTCAGGCTGGGCGCTCAAGGAGTTGTCAGGCACACGCTGCAGTGGAATGGGTTATATTTTGTGAATGTGGAGTTGAGCTTTCTACAGTGAAAGCAGTGAAACTTGCTTTCTAGTCACCACTTGCGGAATCGATTTATCATTAAACAAGTGGATTTCAACAACCCACTGTGTGTTAGCGTCCCCAGATACTAGCTTTTCAATTCTTCCCTAGTTTAATTTTACATTACAAACACTAAGGTCTAAGTCTTTAGAGTGACTTACATCTGATTTAGACATCTTTAGGGCATAATGCGACATTCTTATCACATTTCTAGATGGTGGTGAAATACATTATAATAATGAACCATTTTTACTACTTGGGGAGACCTCATTTCCCACTGTTCTGGGTCCCGGGGAAACCACGATGCGTTAAGTTCTTCTTCAGCTCTCGTAGATTTCACAAACATGCAACAGAGAAAATATGTAAATTAGGACTTTCAAAGTGGGCTCCCCAGGCCAGTGGATCGGGCTCTGCTGGACTCTTGTTGGATAAGCAAGTTCGTGAATCTTCCCCCAGACCTGCTGCATCGGAAACTCTGGAGTGAGACTTAGTGATAAACATTTTAACAAGCCCTTTAGGTGATCCTGGTGCACACTAAAGTTTGAAAACTCCAGGTGCAGGCATATTTTAATGTACTGCAATGTGTGCAAGATTAGAAAGAAATGTGTACAGAGTGGAGAGGTGAAACTTGTTTACTGTATTATTGGTAGAAGCAAAGTAGTTTGTTAGAGGCATTCTTAGGTAGCAGGATTCCAAGTCATTCTGTAGAAAACAGGGTCTCTCGGGTAGGATTTTGTCCAAGTCACTCACAAAAATTTGGAATCATTAAAAACTGTCAACTGCAATCATTATTCTCAATTTATTGGTAGGATGTTTGGGTGGGTGGGGAAGCAAAGAAAGAGGCTCAAAGCCACACAACTGAATGTGGCCTCGTCCACATATCTATTAGGATATTTAAAGTGTCAATACAAAATACAAATTGTAAAAAAAGCATACTAATCCCCTCCTCCTCTTTTTGGTACCAGGAATCAAAGCCAGGACCTTGTGCTTGCCTGGCAGGGGCTGTACCACTGAACTATATCCCTGGCCCAAGCATACTAATCTCATGACGACTTCTTGTCATTGTGTACTTTGTCAATATAGATAGCATAGCAAGATAGGGGTATGGGATTTAATGACATGTTAAATACTAATACTAACTCTCCTACTTATGTACAATAGTGAGTAAATTACTGGACTCCTCTAATTCTTAACTTTCTCATCTAGAAATTGTCAACAGAGACATTTGTAGTTTATATGACTGCTGAGAAACAAGACACCTAAGATAATCTAGCACAGTGCCTGGAAGTAACATGTGCTCATATAATGCCAGAAGTCATTGTTTTATTACAAATCAGAGTTTTATAAAGACTTACATATTTATTACAAGTAAAAATAGTAGAATGGTTTTTAAAATTAATTTTAATTGGTACATTTTTCCATACTGTACATAATGATCACATTTATCATAGAGAATTCATACCTGTGCATACTATATCTCAATTCTTTTTTTCCCATTCCCCTCCCCTCCCTTCAACCCTTCTTCCCCTCCGCATTTACAAAACTTAGTTTCCATTGTTTTCCTTCCATACTTTTTTTAATCCTTGTTCCCTAATAGAATGGCTTTGGATGCTGAAGTTCTCTTCAGAAGATGATCTAGTGCCTAATACTGTATTTGTCTAAAAATAAAATGCGATGTAGAAGATGTTAGCCCAAAGTCAACAGTTTTTACTGATTTATTTATTTATTTTTTCATTCTAGAGACCTTTCAGTTCATTTCCAAAAGGCACCATGGCTTTCCCTTCAGCCTCACCTTTTATCTGAACGGGATGCAGGTGAACAGGTTGAGCTCCTGCTGTGAGTACAAGCATCGGAAAGGTTCCAGACTCGGAGGCAAACGAGGCTACTTTGGGTTCGTGTGTGTGGAGAGAGCCTCTCCTTGCTACAAGTAAGGAAACACCTCCCTCTGGTAGAGGGCAAGTTTGCTTTCATTTTTCTTCTGCTTCTACTAATGCATTTATCCATGCAATTTGTTAAGAAATCTCAGTGTGTACGAGCCCAGACTATCTAGGATAAACGCTGTTCACTTCACTACCCTGAGTGTTTGTGTTTAAAATTATAAACTATAACTCAGATTTCCAGATATGTTATATAGTAGAGGTAAATAAATGGTGGCCCTTTAAATTGTCTCTGTTTCTTTCCTTTTCCTCATGATATCCTTAAATTCGGTCTCTGAAAGAAAGAAACAGAGTTTTGTCTTGGAGTTGTTTTAATCAAGGGTCTAACTGATTTGGAGCTAGAGCCCACGCCTGTGCCGTGTGCCGAGCACCGGTCTTGTGTGGTTGGACACTACACAGGTTACGCATATGGGAGCTGTGCCTGCATCATGGCGTGGTTCAGTTTTCATGCTCGTCCCCTTCATTTCAGAACAGAAGTTAGTTTTGAATGTTGTTCATCAGCTTTCATGTGGGACATTCTTTCTGACATCAGGAGTTTTGCCAGCAGGATTTCTGTCATTTTTTTTCTGAAAGTATTCCTGGAAAATTGACTAGGTGCCAAGCCAGAACACAAGAGTGAACCAACTAAAGTACGTGAGATTCCAGAACTTATTCTAACAAGGAAAGGGAAGATAACATACTAATAAAGTAATGAATGCAAATCAAATGGTAAGAGAGTTATGGGGAGTGAGCGAGCCAAGCCCCAGGGCGGGTGTTGTCTTACACAGGGTAGTGAGGGAACACCTCTCTGAGAAGATTTGTCTTCTGCACAGAAACCGGAAAGAAAAAGTCCTTTCCTCCAAGTAGTTTTTCCAGGAAAGAAAAGCATATCCAGAGGACAGGAGGGCAGAGCACGCTTGTGGTGTCTTAGCTCGCCCCGCAAGAGCCAAAATGAGGAAGGGAATGATGACAGGAGATGAGGTCAGAGGAGCAGTGGGACCGCCCTGTACAGAAGTCCTGAGGTCCTGACTCTGACTTTTATTCTCAGAAGCGCGGGAGCCTTGACCATGATCCAACAGTAGTTCCCATGAGAAAGAATGAACTAAGAGGTAGGGCAAAGGAAACTGCCTCAATCCATAGAAGAGACGAGGTAGGAGTTAGAAGTGATTGGGTTCAATATGTAATATGTGTTTTGAAGGTAAAGCCTACAAGTTTTACTGGTGGGTGATGTTGGGCATGAGATGAAGAACAAAATCAAAGATCGACTCAAGCGATTATTTTGTCTGAAGGGTTAGCAGAAGGGAGGCCCAGTTACCATGCAATTAGTGTGGGAATGTGGAAGAAACGGATGTGGATGGTGGTGGTGGGATGAAGGGTTTGGGTCTGGGATTCATGCGATTTCTCCTTAGATGATATTTAAAGTCCTAGAGTCCAATAAGATGGTCTAAAAATTAAATACAGACACAGACCACGTTTGAGCAATGGGCTACATATCATTTCCATTTTGGAGGTGAGGAAAGTCAGGAGAAGCCAGCCAGAGAAGGAAAGGCAGTTTTTAGAGGGAGAGTGATATTTTGGAAATGAATGAAATATTTAAAGAATAAAAGGTTGATTGACTGGCCAAATGTGTGGATAGGTTAAATAGGATGATGACCGGAGATTGAACAGTAATTTGAGGATGGGCTGGTTATTGTAATCTGGAGACAAGTTGTCATAGTGATGTTCACTTGATTAATGGGTTTAAGGGATAGTTGGAGAAAAAAATAACTAAAGGCAGAAAATATAGAGTACTTTTTGAAGAGGTTTGCTTTAAATAATAGTTAATGGGTAATAACCTAGGAGGGAATATTATATAGGGTCAAAGATCTTTTCAGTTTTTATGGTGGAGTATTATTACAGCATGTTTTTACACTAATAGGTAGAGTGATACCCTATAGGAAAAAAAGACTGATAAAGTGTGACAGAAAGAGGGAAACTGCTATAGATGTTAGTGCTTAAGTATAATAAAGAGGAGGGGCTTACATGGAGGTATAAGCCTTAGCATGAGGAAGGATGCTTTTCTATGGGAACAGGAGTGTGCATGGATGCCATGTAGAGGAGAGAGAAGATGGTGGATGTGGTAGGACCAACTGGAAGTTCTCTGATGATTAATTCTCTTTTCTAAAAAAGAAATACATTTATCAGCTGAGTTTAAGAGGAGGAGTTGGAAGTTTTAGGAGAGAGAACAGGTGTGGAAGAGTCACCCTGAGAGTGGGAGATCGAATGGCCCAGGGCCATACATCTGTGCTCAGCTGTATTTAGGGCCCTGAATTCCTTTCATCTCCAATTCATGTATGCTTTCTCATTATTTGTGGGCAAGTCATTTAACACAGTGCTGTTTGACTCCCAGGAAAACTTACGAGATTATATATGCTCATCCATGTGCAAACACATTGCATTCTTTGGGAGTTGCTGTACAAATCAAAGATGTAAAATTTAGCCCTGAGCACTTTTTGTGGTTTAATAATCAGTACCCAAACCTGACTGATGACATCTGCTCTCCTACTCAAAACCTCCTCTCTGCTGTACAGTTTTTTCCTCTGATTTCAATACTTGGTCCTCTCTACTGTTTTTCTGCCATTTTCCAATAATATCAAAATGGTTTTGATATTAAAAAATAAGTCCCATCACCCCCAATTAAAATATATCATTCTTCAAAGAGAATGGTTTTGAGGTTTTTTTAAGGTTCAAAATCATTTCTTCTGATGAAATCTATGAATGATCAAGGTGATGTCTTTGGATGTCCCCCTGTTGTAGAGCAGGTCAAAGTCAGACCAGGCTGATTTAAATGGGCAGCCTTGGGTGGCCCAGCTCCACTATATTATCGCTGTTATTCCAGAGCCACCAACACTGAAGAATTCCGTTGAGAGCCTGAGAACTACCATTCAGGGGACTGGGATCACTTACACCCTGCATCATTTGTTTTGCTATATCCAGAATGATACTTTCGGTTATTGTAGGGAGTGTACAGCAATTCCTCTAGTTTGTTCAAAATGTAATTTTAATTCATTAAAAAAATGCTGATCCCTACAACTTTTCCAGCATGAGAAAGGAGGGCATGATAAAATGAAACACTGGGGAGATTTATTTCTAAACATGTTTAGGAATTACCTGTTTAAGGTCTCCAGAAAACAAGAGAAGTTGAGTGGTGGTGATTTCCCAAATATGTAGGTTCTGTGACTGTCCTCCTCCCACACATCCCGGGTCTGTTTGAGGAGGCACAGTTGCTACTCTCCCTTGCCAGAGGGAAATGTGGGAAAACGAATTACCCAAACAAAGAGAATGCAGACTGCTTTCAGCTTCAGTAATCAGAATCAACACCTCAAATTAAGCTCCAAAGTCAAACAGGTAGTCAGTGAGGAGAAGCACAGATGTTTGTCACTTTGTTTGTCCAATTCCCTTCAGCAGATGGGCAATAAAAAGTCTGTGCATGCAATAGGGAGGCATCAAAGCCTTTACATAGTCACAACATAAACTAAAAGTAACAGCATATCACAGGCTCCAAATCAATGGATTTGGTGTTGCCCCTAAAAAAGGGAAAGCAGCTTGAACAGAAGGCAGGGCTGAGAATCCTGTTCCGCGAAGATGTGTGACACCTTCATTCCAAAGAAATCTCCGTGCTAAGCACCTCATCATTACTGTCTGGAAATATTTATCATGTTTAATATGGGTGAGGTGAGTAGATTTTTATTATCTTGTGTTTTATAGCCTGGTAGGTTGAGTGCAAATCCTTTTAGCTTTATTTTATGGGAAGATATTGAGGTGTTAAGTGATAGACATAACTCAGCTCTGGTATTTTCTCATTGGGAGAATTTATTAAAATCAATTCCTGTGCTGTTTCAAAACTGGAGATGGTTGAAACTCAGGGAAATCTTCAGTTTATGGAATTGCCACTGGGTTTGATTCAGGCCGAGGTAGTTTTCAGGATGTAGTATTATTTCTATGTCTTGGACTGAGAAGCACAGACGGCACGGTGATTCCTTTTCACCTGTCCGTTATAAGTGATTTGGCTCCCCATGGTTGCCTGGCATGGACAGAGGGGTCGTGGCAGCTCTAAGGAGGGAGGAAAGGGGAGATTGAAATGTGCTACGCATCTTTCCCAGTCAGGGACTGTCTCAGGCCTTGGTGGAGACCTCTCCAGGTTGTGTTAGTGTTTGGTGTGAGAGTGCGAATACTTTCTTGGGTGGTGAGCCCAGCAGTGTGACATCTGTCTGTGTGTCTGGTCACCTCAGAGGCTACGCCTGCAACAGAGCTATGCTCCAGTGTGAGGTGATCTGGCATCCAGCACCATCCGAGCCTGCTTGGTGACCTTGAGCAAGCCATGGGAGCTTTACAAACTCAGCTTCCTCCTTTGTGCAGTGGTGGTGGCTGTGATTAATTTTTTGGTTTGTGGGGTAATGAATCCTTTAAGACACTGCATAAACAGTATTCACCAAAGAGGATGACATAGGGCAAGTGTTCACCAATCCACCATTATAATCATGTTAAAATCTAAATTATCCCTATGGGAATTCTTATTTTGATATTAACTCAAGAGAAATAAGAGCTATAGAAGACAGTTTATTCACGTTCCTTTTGTTATAACTGATGAAAACTTTTTAAATGTCATGATACATTGAGATCATCTAGCTGGTTCACCAGTTTTGACTTGGAATGACACCATGACTTGTACAAATTATTGCCATTTTCAAAAAACAAAAGTGTATTGCCAGAAAAATGGCTAAAGATTGCAGTACAGTCTTTAAAAGGCCATTCTAAAAGGAATAATAGCAGTTCTATTGAAATAAGTGTGAAGACTTCTGAGTTATTTACTTAAAGGGCATAACAATGTTTAACTGTTTATATTTCTTAAAAATATCAGCCATGTTTTTCTAGAATCCACCTTATATTTAAGTCTTTTGTTGTATTGTTGGAATAATAAATTAGCACAAATTGAATGGCATCTGTATTCTTTTTTTTTTTTTTTTTTTCAGTAGAGGGTATCAAACCCAGGGCTTTCCCAGACAAACATTCTAACACTGAACTCCATCGTCAGTTCTTTTCTGATTATTTTATGTTTTTAAGCCTGAATGCTCTTTTATTATATAATTCTCATTTAAGGACTTGCGTTATTATCTATGGATCTTTCTATCTATCCATGTATCTATTGTATAGATGTATAAGGTATGAAAAAATACAGTAAATTTTCAAATCTTTAACAAATTTAATACACTGAAAGGATATGTTACAATTAGTTTGCCTCAAAATATTCTCCCGTGCTTCAAACACACTTATCCCGTCATTCTGGCCACTTTCTGAAGCAGTTCTGGAAGTCTTCTTTTGTGAGTGTCTTTAGTTGTTCTGTTCTGGCTGCCTTGATATCCTGAGTTGACTCAAAACATTTCTTTTTATGGTCACTTGGACTTTAGGGAAGAGCCAGAAATCACACAGTGCCAGATCTGGAGACTAAGGCGGATGAGGTCACACCATAATGTTTTTATTTGACAGACACTGCTGTATATATAAACTGTAAACTGCTTCAGAATGGAAAGAATGATGGCATGAGTGTGTCTGAGGGTGATTGATGGCAATGTTTCTTTTACTGAATGAAATTTTAAGATTTAAATATTGGCAGTATTTTTCAACCACACCTCATAAATCTATAAATGACTATCAGAAGGCCAAAAATGTACTTTCAGGCACAAATTTAATTGACAGTTCTTGGTTGATGACTTCCTTTGTTATTATTAGAGTAAAATTATGAATATGTTGTGTTCATTTATGTTTTAGCATCAACAAGATAGTTCATTTTGATTAATATGTGTACCAGTCGTATAGTATTTCTTATAACTTTCTTATTAGAAGAAGAAGTAAATGTTTTAAAAGCTGTGAGGTTGTACTGTGTTATGTATGAAGGCTAATATATAGTTTACGTTAATTTTTTCCATAGGTGCATTATTGCAATGGGCCTGGATAAAAAAACATCTCCACTGAAGCCTAGGAAAGAAAAGAGCCCTGAGGACAGAGAGGATCTGAGGAAGGAGGAAGAGAAGCTGAGGAAGACTAGAGAGAACTGGATACCAATAGGGACCGAGACTGAGAACAAAATCTCTACCTCCGCCACTTTTTTAGTGGAAGAAATAAAACCAGAGGTCAGAGAGGTGAAAACTGCTGTGGAAGAAATGGAACTGAAAGGAAAACTGGAACAAGACGTTTGGGATGAGAATCAGGGTAATGCTTTTAAATTTGGTAATCAATAACAGTGTTCTTTGATGTTGCTGCTGTTGTTTGAGTTTTTAAACTGTCGTTATTAACAGTTTTCAAAACTATCTATTATGCGTTCTTACTCAGTGGGATCTTTAGAGAGCTCTGTTCAGTGGGAGGAATCTCTGCCCTGCTTTGCCTGCTGTTTGTATAGAGTCCTGCCTGGGTTGCCTACCTTGGAGGAGGGCATTTGCTGCTGGGATATGAGAGGGAACAGGGAGTCATCTGTGTGAGCTAGAGAGATCCTTTTGACTTCCAAAGAGATCATTTTGACAAGATACAATTCTGCCTATTGTTTTAGTCTTTTTAATGTACTTGCTTTGTTGAAATTAATGAGTAGCTTTGGCATTAGGCAGGTCTAATCTGTATGATTACATGGTGTATCAGTCAGTGTGTACCAGAGAAACAGATATGACACAAGATATATGAAGGTACAAAAAATTGCAAGTTTGGCTTACAATGATCAGCCACAGAGCTGGATGAGGGATGTGCAGAGGGTGTTGGCACATTAGAGATTGAAGAGCCCAGTCCAAGGCCTGGCGCTCACTGCAGTGTCTGTGCCAGTCCGTATCAGGAGGCTGATGAGTCTATGATGGAATGCTGAAGAGTCTAGGATGAAGGCCCAAGAGTCTACACCAGAAGGCTGAACAGTCCCAGATGGAAACCAGTCTGCACCACAAGCCAGGAGATGACCAAGCTGAAGGCAAAGACTGGAGATGCTCTGAAGAACCAGCAATCAGTCCTTCCTCATCTTCCTTTTATTGTATGCAAACTCCCTGGCCTGGGAAGGGGTGGTCCTCTACACCCACACCATCTCCATACCCTTCTCTTGCATGGGCTGAGGATGAATATAAAGGGAGGACTCTGGCTCCCTGCTGAGTCACATAGTAAACCTTCTAAACTTCTCAAACTGACACAGTGAACAACATCATAGAGCAGGAAGGGCATGTCCTTTTCACCTTAGGAGGTAGAACTGCTGAGTCACTCAGTCAGGATGTATCAACAATAACACACGTTGATAGAGTATTTGGTATCTAAAAGCAGTTGACATAGGCTTAGGATCCTGGAGCTTATCTGGATTTTTCTTTTGCTTTCTTCTTTCTTTTCTGTCTTCTCTTTTTCTTTCCTCTTTCACTCTGTCTATACACACACACACACACACACACACACACACACGCACACACACACAATTTACATACAGTATACTGTTGTCGTTTGACATGGTAGGTATTAATCCTCCCTCCATTTACAGCCTGAGAAACTGAGGCTCAGAGAAAGCAGCCACTGGGATTCATACCCAAGTTGGTGAGCTTCTGAATCTCAGGCTTTCCAACACTGTATAATTCTGTTGCCAGAGTCCATAGAGTGGTGGGTGACGTGTCCAAAAATCAGAGAGGGCTAAGTGTCACTCTCCTGCCCAGTAGATAAAGCCTGAATTGAGGAACGATAGCCCACAGGCCCAGTGACCTATGGAGCAGCTGGCCTTCCAGGTATCTTCTTCCCCACCTCCTCTTACTGCTGCAGGGGTTTTTAGAAATCTGAGAGAGTGATTACAGGAACATCAGAGCCCTGAACTTTATGTTTGTTGATTTCTAAAATAATGTGGCTATCTTAAAAAAGATTTCTCTCATAACAGTATCCATCCTAATGTTACTTCTTATCTTTGACAGAATTTAAAAATAATGATAGCAACAGAAATTGCAAAGAGATGAACACAGGGCGTGTTTTTTCTGTGTTTTAACTTTTAAGACAGAGTGGCTTATTAAATCCATGTTAAAGACTAGTCTTTCATTTTCTTCATTCTTTTTTTTAAACCGCCATGATGAGCATTACAAGGGATATTCTTTGTGCATGTGATACAGCGTTTTCTGAGATCTTTCTTCAGTGTTGGCTGCTAATGGACCTTACATGTGCATTTCTATTAAAGCTCCGCAAAGGAACAGCAGCAACACCAGGGCTTCGGCGGTCTGCAGAGCAGCCACTGGTGTGCAGGCTACAAGAAGCCAGAGTGAAGGTTAGAGGAGAGGGTGGAGGTAGCACTGATGTCAACTGGTGTTGACTTGGATCTCGGGAGTGAGCATGGAAAACAAGGCAATTTATTCTCTAGAAGAGAAATGGGATGTGGAGCCAGAATAAATCACAGAATGGAAGGATGCCAGAAAGCACGCCACTGATTTGTTCACACTAAAAGCTTGAGTAGGCGATCCAATGCGTATGTCTTGTGCTACCATGACAATGGGATGCATGTGCTGTTGGAAGACTGAGAGTTAGATGTATTGGTTGGAGGAGTAGACAAAGTCAGGCAGCTTTGAACTTTCTATTTAGACTGGAAACACAGAAGCATCTTCAAAATAGGATGCAGGGATTTTCCCTGTGGTTCAGTACATGTTCTTTCAATTTTATGCTTTATTTTAATAATAGAACTTTAACTGTATCCTAATGGTGGACATTTGTACTGCCTGATTTTAATCAGGTGCCACTATGAAAGTGTACTGCTGTCAAAGGGGTACATAGTGCAGGTAGTTTCTCCTGCTTTATGACTACTTCCTTCCACTACCCAGTCACAACCACCATTATAGCTAATGCCTGGTATTCATTAAGCACTTGCGGTTCATAGCACTGTGTTAAAGGTTATTGCTTTTAATGTCACCATTCAATAGCAAGCAGAAACACTGAAATGACACCCAGGATTTGGAGGCAGATTTATTTATGTCAATGGGCACTGATCAGGACCATTCCCAGAATATCAGGCCGTGATCTCTGGTGGTCTAGGGCTTATATGGGATATGCAAGCAGGAGGTACAGAGGCAGAACAGATTTTCCATTGGGGATTGGTTCATACAATGTGCATCATAGTGACCAGCTATGCATCACAGTGACCAGCCATTTCTAAGAGACCCGAAGCAAGCAGAACAAACAGGAACTAATACCTGGGCAACTAAGAAACTGAAGTATACTGTCTGGGGTTGGGGGAGCACTTTCTGTTATAACCACACTGTTGTGCTAACCAGGTTATGGGTGAAGAAACTGAAGCCTAAAGTTCAACGAATTTCCCAAGATCACATAACCAGGAAGTGTTTTCACTGGGTGTTGGACACATGCTGACCAAATTCCAAAGCCCGTCTTTCACTACTGTGTAGTACTCTACTTCCAGCAGAACTGCAGCAATTCCTTTGCATTCTGTGCAGCTCCCTACTTATCTTGTGATCCAGAGCAAATATTGTAAAATAATACTTTTGCCCATATTCTACTACTAACTTCAGCTTCTCCTTTTATCAAGTCTTCCATAGCTTCATTTTCTATGATAAAGTTTAATTTATATATTCGGCATAGTAAGAGAGTAACAACAATAATACTAAAATGAAAGAGGTAGAGCCATATGTTATAGCAAAAGTTATTTAAAACCTATGAGTTGTTTTAATTGCTGGGAGTTTTAATGTGATATTTTCATACTGCAGTTGATCACAGGTGACTGAAACCACAGAAAGAAAAACTGTGGCTGAGGGGAGGGAGCTAATGTACTTGATATTACTTCTCATAATTGATTATGAGTCCCATGTAAAAATCCACAGCGATTGAGCTGTAGTGTCAGCACTAACATGGCCGAGGATCTTGTATGAAAACTACTACAAAAAGAGCACACTACTCTTTGTGTTCTTGTACCTTGTTTCCTCAACAAAAACTGGAGTTTCCTTGGTGGCAGATGTGTTTTTTAGTAGTGTTTTTTATTCTGTTTCACATAAAAGCTTCTCAGGAACTGCACCAACTGGGGAACGATCTTGTGCCTGGCTAGCAACACTTGGGCCAAAATATTCATTTGTTTGTATCAGTGTTTCCTGTTTGTGTCATGCAATACGAACCAAATTCTTCATCTTCTTGCTTGTTGTACAGTTTTGGTTTGCTGATGCTCACATTCTTTACTTACACATATTGAAACCTCTTTACTGGAAACATTTTTGTGAATTCTCCTTTTTTACCTTCCTCATTACAGTTTTGATTTCCCAGTTCCTCTTATATCTTTCTCATTTGCTTTCTGCTTCAACTGAGCTTTCATTATATGCACAGGACATGTATTTCTAAATTAACTTTCTTTTATTGCAGCAAGGTGGACCTCTCTCAAATCAATACCCAAGAGCCACCCCCCTACCACTGGAAGAGAAGCCAGGATACCTAATAATTAAAACCCACAAAATTGGGAACCTTTATTTTACTTGTAATTTTTATTTTATGGGTAATTGTTTATTTGCTTAATTGGTTCTGCATGAGATAATTTTGCTTTCCCTCTTTGGCATGTTGTCACTTCAAGATTTTTAGCTTTTGGTGGAGGAAAAGGGGGAACAATTAAATATGAAAGGTGAAAAATTATAACCACAAGGGACAGCTGGAGTTTATCTGATGTGACAATTTTCTTTTCCTGCCACAGATTTGTTGCACCCCTGTAGGGATGAAGCACATTTGTAGCGGTGACAGGAATATTCTATTTTGTAGGAATTTTTCTACTTGGAATGTAATTATTGCATTCATTGTAGGAATGAATAATATATATGATTGGAATTCTGGCTTGGGTATAGAATCCTTCATAATGCCTTTTTAATGTCCATTTGTGTCTCAAAGAATGTGCTATTCAAAGTGTTACTTCTCAGGGCATTTGGACTTGATTAATTGAATTTTTCCACTTCACTATTCATTAACTTGATATCCAAATATTTTGAACATTCTTCATATGAAATATGACCTCACTGGGTCTCCAAATTAACTTTCGTTATTATAATCCTGTTCTCTTCATTTTTAATTTGCTTCTAATTTATTGTCTTGTGGCAAATTCTTCTTTTTCTATTGTAGTCATTGTAGATGATGGTATCCATTTGTAAATGGACTTTTATTAGGTTCCAGTCTTGTCATTTGGAGGTTCATTTCTTTTATATTCTCATATGTGTAGCTGATTGCAATCTTTGATCATTTACTCTCAGTTTCCATGTTCACTAATTGTAAGAAAAAGAAGTGGCAAAGAAAGCACCAGAGAAGGGAGGATAACAGAGTCCAAATTCTCATTAAAGTGAAATGGGGTAAGTACCAAGGATTCTATTTTCATTCTTATGGTGGAGATTTTCTTTTTTCAGAGTATGAAGAAGATTTTGAAGTAGATGACGAGAAACAAGATGAGAAAGCTAATGAAGAAGGACAGGCTGATGATCAAATGAATGGAATATCAAAGTCACCGTCAGAGGATGAAAAAGATAATTTAGGCCCTGGAAAGGAGAGTACAGTCTCGTCACAGAAGGCGGCAGATACTGATGACAGTGAGAAAGATGAGGGTGATGGCTACTCTGAAAGTGAACTGGAAGAGGATAGACAAGGCAAGTGTTTGGCTTATCATCAAATAGGCACAGACATAGGCTCCTTCACCAGTGCACCTCCTACTTTTCTGTGTTTTGATAAGCTAATCTGTTCAGGGAGTGTTTACAGTATGGTTACTTAAGCACGGTCTGTCAACTTGCTGTACACATCCAAATCATAGAATCAGTCCTTAGTCCTTTCTCATTCCTCAGTTTTTCAGCAGGGTGTTAGGTAAATTGGGCAGTAACATATCTTCTCTTTAGTTAGAAAGCTACTCTATTTGTATCCCAAATTCCCCTTTACGTACACATATACACATGTACACACACACAAGCACCATTTTATGAGTTTGGAAAATGAAAATAAGCTAGTATTCTCTTCAATAAAAGTTAAAGATTTGTGCCTTTGTCCTCTTTTCTGCCTTTTCTCTCTTTTTTCTATTTTTCTTTCATTCGTTTTCTCTTTTTTAATCTCTTTCAACTTTCCTTGAACAAAGGGTATTGTCATATTAGTTCAAGGTAGATTTTGTGGTAGATTTTTATAGTCATTAAACTTAAAATAATTTAAAATGTTCACAGAGAAAATTTAGAGCTTTCAGGTAGAGAAATAAACCTTTATTTGAAGCATATAGTATTTCAACTTTCGATAACTTTGTGAAGATTTTAATTCACTTAAATTCTTTTTATTTGTTTGTTTTTAAATTCACCTAAATTCTTTCTAATGAAAGATGGAGCACAGTTTCTTCTTTGTCTTAGGAAAGGGTTTGGCCAGTTTCTATGGATTATAGTTAATGAAATATCTCTCTTGATATATTCTGGGCAGGTACTGTATTAATAATGAACTTACATCTGAGTATGTGTATGTTTTTATAATTTGCTTCTAACTAGAGAGAGAGCAGTGTGATATTTTGGTGGTATTTTTTGAGTTGCTATTTTTTCCTATTCTTTTCATCTCTCAAGTTTTTTTGTATAAAGTTTCAAAATTTTGCAATCAGGACATATATTAAGATATATGAGAGAGAATGAAGTAATCAAGTCATCCCAAGAGCAAATATTTAGCTTGTATTATAGTTCCCTGTTCTTCAAAAAGGAATCTAAACTTATTTAAAAGTTCATGCATACATATACAAGGCAATACGAGTAAATTATTTCGAGTAAAAAATAATTTTACTATACACAAGAGATGGGATCATGATGGTGTCTGAACTAAAATTTTAATCCTAGCTTCCTGACAGCCAAGGTAAAAAATGAAGTATAATTTGAAAAACTGAGATGAAGTTAATTATCAGTAAATTTGAAAACAAGATTTGTATTCTCTCTTATTTACAGCCTTTATTTTTTATTTTAGTATTCTAATATAGTTGAAACAGCTACTTAAAAAGTAAGTGTCAGACACTTGTCACTTTTTCATGCCAGGGCTTTTCTACAGTTTCTCTTAGTTCTTAAATTTTGTGTTTCCTAGGTTAGATGTGCCTAATATATAAGCTGTTTCTGTTTGAATATGAATACGAAGGTTAAGTTTATATTTTGTCTGACACAGAGTTAAAGAATTGAACGGAAGTGTGGTATCACCTGAGTCAATACTTGTTAAGAAATTGTTCAAATGGCTTGAGTTTGGAGGATTAAAAACATGTTTGCATAGAAACATAACAGGTTCAAAACACAAAAGACTCAAGTTTTTATTTGTACAGTACTGATGACAAATTATCAAGTGCTTGATTCAAAAAGCCACAACATACCCTAGATACTTAGTTATCTGGGTATTATTTTTGTGCTACCTAATCACTTTGCTTTTTGGGGATCTGAGACGCTAAAATATTTTATGTTCAAGCAGGCAATACGTGGGCTTTCCTTAAAGGAAAAGCTTTAATTATTTAGATCTGTAATTACACATTCATAGAGATAGGTAACCCTTAGAGCCTAGGATTTAGAGAAAATTATAACTTTTCTTCAAAATCAGAAGAGATCCTCTTGCCTAAAATTAAATTTCCCCAATAAAGTGATTTTGTTTCCTCAAGGTTATGCATTTCATAGACTGAGCTCTTTATCTGATGTTATTGTCTAGCTTCTGTTTTTTTTTTTTTTTTTCCAGGCTTATTTTGATTTGGAAAGAAGGAAATAAAACAGACAGTTTCCAATTTTACCCACGTTGACCTTTCCTCTCACTGGATGCACTTAACTCACGGGTCATTCACTTAGGTCTAGCTCACCCCTGTCCTCTCTTATGACTTCACCCTTCTTGAGCAGCCCTCATGGAGCACTTCATTTTATGAGCAACTATAGCTTATTTCTCACTCACTGTTTCACATGTTAAATTCTGCCCCTCAAATTAATTCCACAAGCTAATAATACATAGACTTGTTTTTTATTGTTTATTTTTTTTTTCTTGGTACCAAGAATCGAACTCAGGACCTTGCGTTTGCCAGGCAGGCACTTATACCGCTGAGCTATATCCCTGTCTCACTACATAGGCTTGGTATAATATGCAAGCTAATACTTTGTGGTTGTTCTATTCCTCACAGAGCCAATTTCCTAAACTATATTTTATAAGTATTTTTTAAATTACTTGACTGTGAACACCAAGAATGGTAAGGTGCTATGGTGAGCACCACGACTTCTAGTTACATTTATGTGATTTGACTTTTGGGATCTTTATTGAAAAAAATTATATAGTGTTAGTAGCACCATTTAGGTACAGAACATATAATGCTTTAAATAGGTGTGCAGTGAAAGCTAATGAGAAACATAACCAGTCCCCAAATACTGAGAAATTTAAGAATCAGAAATTAAATTGACCAGCTATTTTCTTTGTCGTTTTAATAATATTATCAAGCGTTCCTTATAGAGGCTCTTTTGCATCCGGCATATTTACATTATAACATTACTATTTTTTAACAATGTATTATTTTATTCTACTTTAAAGACAATAAAAAACTGTAACATTACTATTAATGTGAAATAAAATCTCATTACAGTAGTTGTTATTAGTTTTTTTCATGGTCATTTCTAAGCTGTCTGGTTTTCATCGTTTTATTTTGCTAATCTGCTTAGGAGTTATTTAAAAAGATACTTTTTGCCATTCGAAGTATCAGAAGTAGAGGTTTCATCCGTCAAATAAGTGGCATGTATTAAAAATGATAACGACGTGACAGATTCCTTGAACCAGCCTTTTGAAAAGCAAGACAGCATTTCATCCTCAAAAGTGTAGGAGGCATATTGTGACCACTGAATCCCGGACACTAGTACATCCTTTTTATTGACATGATTAAGGATCTCGCTGTTAGTATTTGGATGTGTTTCATTTGAACCTGACTGCACCTGTTCCCAGAGGGCAAACAATTGCCCGGACTGTCACTCTCGTGACAAGTCAGCCCCATTTAAACTGCCAGCTAACAATCGCGCCGCCCGCCTTGATGAATACCCTGCGCTGCGCGGCCGCTGAGTGATAGAGTGCTGTGGACCGGAAGCTGTCGGAGGGAGGACTCTGGTTTAGGAATGATGTGTGAGACTTCCTATCGCTTAAAAGGAATGGCAGCTTGCTTTCTCTTCATTTGTGCTGGCAACCCCAGACACTAATTTACCAGTTCAAAATATATTGTCATAGATGAATGGTGGAAGATTGAGGGGAAAAGTATCATGTCACTGGGAATATACTGCTTTACTTTAATGGACAGTGCGAATGATAGTGCCTATGAGTAAGAGGTAAACACTCAGTAGCTCCTTATGAGAGGGGATTGAGAGAGAGAGGGAGAGACAGAGAGAGAGACAGAGTGAGAGACAGAGAGACAGAGAGAGACAGAGACAGCTTTTTTCCAGAATACTAAAAAAGCAAAACCTGAAGTCATTTTTTTCTAGTAAAAAGACACCTTCACTTGTGCTGCTTTTCTTTTTCAGTCTGTTAGAAGTACATCTCATAGTCTTTCCAAATCCCAGGATCACAGAAATAGTATTTGACTTACAGACACCAAGAGTCTCACTGACTGAATTAAGAATCTTGCCTGACTGTGGGTCTGAGGAGAAGTATCCAGTAACATTTTCTCTTCCACGTGGAAATGCTGTGTGCTATCACCCTGTGGACTTTGGTGTACCGTGCCTGCTTCTTGGATCAGAGAGGATTATGGGAAGATCTTAGGCTGCTGTTGGACAGAAATTTATCTGTGATTTTTTGCATGGTTAGATTTCTTCTTAATAGTAAGAACTCATGTTTAATTATTAAAGTAGGAAATCATAGTTTTAAGGTGACTATTAAATGCAGCCCCATCCTTCAGTTTACATAAAATATTTTTATATGAACTGTTCCTCTACAGTTGTGAATCTGTCTTTGTATATATCACTGGCACAACCTAATCACTCAGGGAGCTCTTGTGGATGGAGGATGCGGGTCACATGCCTGAGTAAACAAATGTACGGAGACTTATGCAGCACACCAGATACATGATTTGATTATACACTCAATACTGTTTTGTGCTTATAAAGTATAATTAAAGGTAACAAGGGAGGAAACTTTACACTTGCTTTATGTTTTCTTTTCTTCCTGCTATAGCTGCATTCATCTGTGAATATGTACCCATACAAAGTAATGCATATATTTTTCTTATTGATGAATTGAGGCATTTCAATTTGTGATAATTATCTGTGTGAGGACATATGCTCCCTCCTTTGACGAATGACTAGTTACTATTCTCACCTGGAATTTAGTGATTTCTGTTTTCATTAAGCACACTGTCATGCTATAATATTTATTGAGTACAATGCACTTGTCTAATTAAGTATTGTTGTATGTGAAGATATTGATTCAACCCCAGTATCTGATATAAAATATAAACAGATTTTATGAATTTATGAGTATAATCAAGGCAGAAATACACATACAACTGGAAGGCATATAAATTTGTGTGCCATGGCTAATTTAAAGAAAGTAGAAGCATTACTTATTTCGATTTTGCACAGAAAATTTAGACTAAGAAGAGAGGTTTGATTATTATAAGTGTTCAGAAGTCTATTGGGCTTATTTTGGTGGGGATCCATGATACATCACTGAGTGATTTCAATCTTAATTAACTCTACTTATTTGACTTTTGGCAGTTACATTAAGATGTCTATATAGGTTTCTGGCTAACAAAGAAAAAATAAAGTTAAGTAAAGTATACTAAGTGACAAGACAGTGAATTTAAACTTTCTGCGTTAGAGCTGATAGATGCTGAGTATATTTAATCTCTTTGGACCTCATTTTCCTAATCTGAAGAAAGGAAGCAACAACTATTCCATAGGATTAGTGAGATATGGTAAAATGCTTCACTGGTACACAGTAGATGCATGATTGTGATCAAACAGTGTTGTTTTCCTAAATGAAGCTGTGACGTCACTGTTAATGTAGTGTATACTGGATGGAATAGCAAATAAATTCAGGAGACTATTCAATGGGTATAATATAAAAGACTGCAAGCCATCAAGAAATGGTTATTTAATTGACTAGGTTAACCTCTCCATTTTACCCAGAAAATAGAGGCTTGCAGAACTTAAACAGCATAAACAATCTCAAAGCTACTAACTAGTTGGGTAATGATGGGAATATCTAGGTTTTTATTGCAGAAGAGCATATTATTATTTATGCCAAGTTCATGTTTGTATGAGGTAAGATTTTAAGTGCTGCTATGCAAAAATCAAATCATCATTAATGCACAGCTATTAATGACATGAAAAGGGAAGGATTTGGGGACCGACTGATGTGGACAGAGAAAAGTTAGAGACCCCCCCACCAACTTTGGACATGGAACAGTGATTTCAAACCTGCTGGCTTTGGCCAAGGCCTCAGGCACTGGGTGCAGGTCTTATTTTGCCTAAAGAAAAATAAATAAATAAAAAATGAAAACCGAAGCAAACTTCTTCAGCATCAGTACCAGGAGGGACCCTGGAGGGCCAAATGGAACTGGGTAAGAAGCCGCGGTGTTTACCAAAAGCCTCCAAGGTGGTTTTTCCCCCTTGAATGACAAAAATTTACATATGTGCCAGAAAAGTTCATGCACATGAACATTTTTATAGAATATTTGTTTCATTTCTAAGGGAATAAATAAAAGTCATTTTGAAAATCCCTTCATAGAGGGCCCTAAAGCTTTTGAACAGTTTTTTTTTTTTTAAGCAACATCTTGCCCCAGTGTCGGTATGAAAATGAAAGCAAGAAATGAGACTGAAACTAAATTATACCGGGAGGTGAAAGAGAAATTGGAAAACTGAAATGAGCTGATAGCGGAGGTCAGGTGCCCCTGCCACTTCGAGCCCATTCATCCTCCTGATCTCTCTCTGCTGAAGGACTGACTCAAAGCGGAACCAGAGCACATGTCAGCCTTTTGAAATAAAATAATACAATTAATAGACGCTTCGAAAGAAAGATAAAGGACTGCTCATTTTTCATTATGTGAATAACTCTCAAGAGCCAAAAGTGGGAGTCCTGAAGAAGCTCATGATAGTAGATATAATTTCTGCAGCTCAGAGCAAGTATAACACTGTGTCCTAGTCAGCTGTGTAATGACTGAAAGCTATTGATCAAACCAGTAATAAACAAGGGTTGTCTTTCTTTATTTAAAATGTAAATATAAAGTTCTTAGAAAAGGGGAGCCCATGAACCCTAAAGTTTCTGAACTGACGCAAGTAGGTCAGAGAATACCTCGCCCTCATCTGCCAGGTTTCCTGCAGAGACAGCCTATCTAGCTTTTATAAAATGGAAAATAAAAAAATGAGTGGCTAAAGTATGTGAGTTCTTTGGCTTCTTTGAAGCAGTGATCGCCTGGTGCTTGTCAAGGTATTGGGGATTGTGCTTAAGGGGTTCTGTCGCTCGGTAGCTTTTTTTTTTTTTTCTTCTGTTTAGTATCTCTCAAATCTTGGTGGGAAAATGGGTATGTCTCTGTTTGCTAAGACCTGTCATAGACAGCTGGGGTTTGGTGGGCTGGAGAGAGGGAGAGAGAGAGAGAGGGAGAGAGAGAAAGATAGGCATTTCTTTCCTTAAACTTTGCATTAAATGCTGCAGCCATCTGTGTGACTGTCATGCAGAAATAAAAAAAAAAAAACAAAAAACAAAAAACAAAAACAAAAAAATGGGTGGTAAAGAGTACAGAGAAAAGAAGAGAGGCGGGCAGCATTCAATTATAGGCTATTTTACCTTAAAATATATTCTATAAGAAACAGGTATAAACACAAATCTATTGCTTACAAAAGCAAAAGCAAGTTTCTGTTTCCGCTCCCCGGCCATGTTGTGCAGGGACTTTTACGCTGCAGATCTTCCATAGAGGCTCAGTGAGTACAGCACATTCTTGGAGATTTTTTTAAAGGTTTTTGTGTAGCATGTGAACCTCTTTTGACTACTGCAAATGTCTAGACTGCTTATCTTTAGCACTACCTCAATGTATGACTCCCGTTTATCTGTCTTTGCATGTCCAGTTCCTGGTTTCTATACCCTTTAGAAGACTGTGTTGGGCTACTGGAGTTCACCCTCTGGGACAGAGAGCCAGGAAGTTCATTTCCAAGTCCTTTGGGTGGCCCATAGCCAGTATCTTACTGATACAAAGTATGAAAATCCAACTCTATTTTAATTTACTTATATCCTTCTAATATAATCTACACAGCAGAGATCCCTTTGGAATGAGACTGAGGTTGAGTCCTTGCTTGAGATAGCTGCTTGACTATTTCCCATCCCTGCCTGGACTCCCAATTCTCTGAAGTGTTTTTTCTAAGGCATGTCCTCAGTGTATCACTTGCACATGAAGCTTCCTCTCATTCCTTGCTTCTGGGAAAGTTAAGGTGAAACAGTATCTCCTATACACACACATTTGTATCACTTAAAATATTTATTAAACATTTATACTGTGTAAATTTGTAGGTCTTACTCTACTTGGATCCCAGAGTGCATTATAAGGTGGGAATCACAGCAGATAAAAAAAGTTTCATGCTATACATGAGGACACATAAATACATACTGTTGCTGTAATACAAGAGCAAAGGATTGCTTAGTAAATTTTTCTGAATCATACCAAGTATTTACAAAAGTTTTCCATTAAATTAACTCTTTTTAAAAAGAAAATCAAAACAATAGGGCTTTCTTGGCTTAAATGCCACCAAGACTTGTTAAAGTCTTATTAAAGACTTCTATAGTTCATAGAGTATATTTTTCTTTGTCATGACAATTATGGGGACTATATTGGAAAAGGGGATCAGAACTAGTTAAACTATATATTATTGGGTTTTTTTGTTTTTGTTTTTTCTCCGGTACTGGGAATCGAACTCACAACCTTGCACTTGCCAGGCAAGCGCTGTGCCGCTGAGCTAAATCCCCAGCCTCTAATGGTTTTTTTTGTTTGTTTGTTTTCTGGTACCAAGAATCGAACTCACAACATCGTGCTTGACAGGCAGGCACTGTGCTGCTGAGCTAAATCCCCAGCCCCCCTAAACTATAAATTATTTAAAATTTTGATATGATTACATTCTAGCATATTTTCCCCTATTAAATCAATTACTTTAGAATAGCAATGATGTCATCAATTTTATTTTTTGTAGATACTAGAAGTGCTTCATCAGTCTCATCCGGAAGTCACCCATATTCTAGCGACAGTGAGGATGACTCTGCAGAGCGGGACCGGGAAGCCCTTGCTGATCGCAGCACGGACAAAGGTGCCAGAAGTTCATCTTCTCTGCAGCTCAGCGAAAACGACGAGCCAAGAAAATCCCACCTTCCGTTTGAAGAATCTTTTGAGACTGAACTGGAAGACCAAGAAGTGAGAAAAGCAGATGTGGGGGAGACCAAACCTCTGCCCACAGAGGAAAGCGGAGGGAACATTCTTGAAGAAGAAATGGAGAGAAGAACACAGGAAACTGCAGAGAACTCATCTGAGGAGTCCAGGAAACATGTTTTTGAGAAGGAAAAGGCAAAGGATAAGAGCCAGCTTTGGGAAGGAAGCACTGCTAAGGTGGAGGACAAACAGGCAGGTCTCCCTGGGGTGGAGGAAGGTGGTAAGTACAGCTGCTGAGTTGACTTGCCATTGTGCCTGTGCATGGAAGCTGATTGTGGCCATTTCACACTGCCAAAGCACGGGAAGCACAGCTGTGGGGATACCAGGGGGACTCGATGTTTTCCATTTCTTCCTTTGTCACATAATCATCCCTGTATGTTCGGCTTGCTGTTTTCCTTCTGTTGCATTTTAAAAATTACTTGATAATTCTTACATTCTGTTTCCTATTTTCTGTAAATTCCTCCTTGTGGTAATTCTATCTCAAGAATCAAATAAAATGAAATGCATGTCTGAATGCAAGGGTATGTGTGGCTTTTTAGAAGTTAATACCTGCAATGCTGTTTGTTATTAGCTATTTATGCATTTATATACCCACAGCTTACTATGTCCCAGGCATGGTGCTAAATACATATATTAACTCATTGATTCCTTCAACAGCCCAGTCTCCTTTTGAGGTATGTACTGTTATCATTTCTTTTCTGCAGATGAAAAAAAAATATGATTTGAAGAAGTTAGGTAGGTTGCCAAGTACATAATGACAGGTCTTCCGAAGATCTGAATTCAGGTGGACTAGTTGCAGCGTTTCTAAAGATTTCCTACTGTATCCACCTAATTGAAATTTGAATTTAAATAAACATGTAAAAATTGCTTAATTCCAAATTTCATTTTGTGTTCTTCTCTGAAACTGAATTGTTTCGTGATGCTTGGGTTTCCCAGGATGGTCCCATTGGACATGGAAGACTGGAGTATAAATACTATTAGGGCCCAGGACCTCTGACACATGACGGCTGGATGCTCCTAACTTTGAAGCACAGTGAAAGGACCAAGTTCAAATGCAGTGGCCACTCTTCTTAGTTCTGAGAAAAATGTTCTCGAATTTTTGTATTGTGAACCTCCACCTGTGTTGTAAAAACCTGTGAATCCTTCTAATGTCTCTCTTTATTTTAGACCCTTAACAGTTACTGTTAAACCACGGGTGTCTACACCAAAGAATGGGGAATTTGACTGGCTTTCTAGTCAACCATCGATATTAACCTCCTACTGTATGTGAGACATCATCATCACTAAGAAATATATAAGAGAGAGTTCTTCCTATAAAATATTAAGAAGAAGGATTGGCATACCAATAACTAGGCAGAGATCAGTAGCTATCCACGCATAAAATCAGAGAAGGTACAAAATGCTAAAGGAAGAGAAGTTCCAGTTGGTTAAGGACACCTTGCCAGCTTTCATGAAGAACATGTTTGAGAAGAACTTTAAATGTCAGATATAGTTTTGAAGGTGGGATACAGCACAATAAAAATATTTCAGATAATGGTGTATGACAAAGGATATGACCTTCAAGTAAGTCATAGAGAATAACTCTACTACAAGCTAAGATTAAAAACATTTTATGTTTTTAAATGGCCCACAAAGCCCTTGAAATTTCCTATCTAGGCCTTTCCTTAAAAAAAAAAAAAATTGTCAGTCTCTTCCCTAGAATTATAACACAAAGACTTTCAACAGTTTCAAAAGGACTTTGCCATGTATGATTCAAAATTATGATTAAAATATATTTGAAATACTGTTATAAAATAATCCTAATCTTTGATCTTGGATTTCACTGTTCACTTCTAGTAGATTATACTGTATAATCTAGAAAATGTACATAATTTGGCTATCTGCTAATTTAAAAGGTAGAGGTGTGGACATGGGTACAACTTAGTGGTAGAGGATCTGCCTACCGTGTGTGAGGCTCTGAGTTTGATCCACAACATAGAAAAAATAAAGCTAGGGGTGTTACCATTCAGTATTAATATTGACATTATTATTATTGAATTTATACTAAAAAACTTTTTTCCCAGACTTATGCAAGTAAACATCTATTCATAAAGAAGGATGCACACTATGTCAGTCGTACTTAGTTGCAAACTAGAAGAACAATAGCAGAGAGATTGTATTATGATCACTGTATTGTGATCTCACTCAGATGAGAGTAATTTTTATCCCCAGGCTAGGAAAATGATACGTGTTTCAGTTTATTATTTTTCTCAAATACATTGGGAAACCTGTATTTTTGACTTGATGACATCTATAATTTTAAAACATTTTGTTTTTTATTCAGGTAGGTTCAAACTAGATGGGAAAATGTGGGACTCTTTGCTTTTCTTCGATGTTTAGTTTTACTAGTACATGTTCGCAGTTCATAATGATTGCATTTACCACAGGGAGCTGACACATGGCTATAACACATCTTGATTCTTTCTTCACCCCACCTCGCATCTCTTGACTCCCTTCCCATTTATAAAAGCTCTGTCTCCATTTCTTTCAATTCTTTTTCATGCTCCTTCCCCCCTCTCCCTCTAACCTCTCTCTGTCTCTTTTGTTCTCCTGCCTCTCTGAAAAACATTTCCCTGCTCCCTATCCTGTATCCTTTATTTTGTTCTTTATTTATATTTTGGGTTTCTTATGTAACAGGAATCATGAGCAACTTAAACTTGTGTGTCTGATTTATTTTACTCAACACTATGGTCTCCAGGTGTGTCCATTTAGCTACAAATGACTTAAATTTATCTTTCTGTAGAGCAGATTCATACTCCAATGTGTTTAAATACCACAATTTTTTATCTATTCATCTGTTGATAGACATATAGGCCATTTCGAAGATTCAGCTATAATCAACTGTGCTGCTCTAACAATAGGAATGCATATGTCACTGTAGTATGATGTTCTGAAATCTTTTAGTAAGATACTTAGAAGGGGAATAGCTTGGTCACATGAAATTTCTAGTTTTAGTTTTCGGAGGAATCTCTATACTGATTTCCATTGTGGTTGTACCAGTTTACATTCAGAAGAATTCCTTTTTTCTTGCAACCCACCAGCATTTGTTATTATTTGGTTTCTTGATGATGGTCATTCTTTCTAGGGTAAGATTGGATCTCAGGAGCTTTTTAACTTGACATGATCCCATATGCCATTTGTTGATTGCTTGATATTAGATCTTTTATCACTGAGGTTCTCTTCAGAAAGTCCTTGCATATGTCTTCCAGCCATTTAACTCTTTTGTTTTAATAGTTAAATCTTTGATCTATTTTGATTTTAATTAAATACACATGAGCTATATGGATATAGATTCAATTTTCTGCACATAGGCACTTAAGTTTTCCAGCACCATTTATTAAATAATAAATTCTTTTTCCTCCAGCATATGTTTTTGGCTCCTTTGTTAAAGATCAAATACTTGAATATGCCTGGGGTTGATTCTGCTTCTTTTATTCTATTCCATTGGGTTACATATCTGTTATTGTACCAGTATCATATTGTTTTTTTTTAATCACAGTATCTTTGCAATATAGTTTCATATTCTAGGATTGTGATGCCTCTTGCTTTGCCTTTGCTACCCAGGATTGCTTTTGCTATTCTGGGTCCCTTCTGAGACTGTTTACCTTTGTTAAGCTCTAAGCTATGTGCTAATTCTCTTTATGAACATTTATTTTTCATAACCATGTAATGTGTAGACATGGACTAACATTTACAAAACAGAAAAGGTAGCTGAATGATTACCCATAGGTTTAGCTTACACAAGAATAACTCTGAACATTTAGCTAGGGATTTTACTTCTAAACCTAGCTTTATTGTCATAGTTTTATAAAATGTCTTCTATTTTAAATGTTAATGTTATACTGTCATCATTTTCCCCATTGTTATGGAATTTTTTTTTTTTTTTTTTTTGGTACCTGGAATCAAACTCATGACCTCACACTTGCCAGGCAAGCACTTATGCTCTGAGCTATATCCCCGGCCCTGTTATGGAATTTTTATGAACATGTTTAAAGTCTAGATACTTCATTATATGTTTTTCTTATATATTAACCATTTGGCTATTGTAGAATATTTATAGTTTTCCTACTTTCATTATTATTAGTAGCATTTTAATTAGTAATTTTGACCTATGTCATTTCAAACTTATATTTATTTCCTTAGGATAGGTTCCAAAGAGACTGATTTTGGGTTCAAAAGTCATAGCAATCTTAAAGATTTTAATAAATGTTTTTTTCTTCATAAAGTATTGATTTAAAGGTTTAAATATTATGGAACAGACAAAAATAAATTGAAAGTCTTCTTTGTTAAACCTCTACCCTTTCTCGACAATGACCATTGATTTTGTGTATGAGATGAAAAATTTTAAAGATATTGATATATATTAATTTACATTGATATGATGATATATCACATAAATATATCAATATATACATATAATATGTACATGCATAAACCTATATTGTTTTATATACATGAAAAAATAATTAACTTTATTCAGCCACTCATTTTTTTCACTTAACCTTTTGTCTTAGGTGTCCTTTTTCATCACCACATATTTCTATTTTATACTTTTCACCTTACACATATTGTATTGTGTAGTATTTCACAAAAGCAAACTTCGTTTAAACATCTTTCCTTGTGTGTAAGAACTCACAGTTTTATTCTAGGATCATTTTCCCTAACACAGCAAAATTTCCCAGTGTCAGGAAATATAAAGCACATTGCAAAGTAAGACATGAATAGGCAAAAAAAAAAAAAAATGAAGACCATATTCTGAAAATATTCAGAATATGGATATTCTGAAAATATTCAGAATGACAAAGAAGATTAATGATACCAAGAACACAAGGATGAGTGGATTGTGTTAATGTTTTATAAATGTAAATACTCAAGGAAATGATGCAGTACCTCTCCAAGAACTTTAGTGGAATCAAAAGAAGTGACAAATATTCTTAAATACCTTTATATGAATAAGAATGTCTAAGAAAATTTTAGGTAAAACCATCAAGGTCCTGACTGCATAGTTCACAGTATTGATATTGTTGCCAAATATGTTGACCAGCTTTTTCACTGATGGGCAAAAATATCTGCCACTCACAATTTAAAGGAGGGATTTATTTGGCTTGTGGTTTCAAAGGGTTCAGTCCATTATCAGCAAGGCAGGAAGTTCCTAGTGGAAAGGCATAGTAGAGCAAGGCTGCTCAGTTCATGCCAGTCAGGAGGAGAGAAACAGATGCTCCACACACATGCTCAGAAGTGTTTCACAAACCACCCGAGCGGATCACAGCCAGTCAAGCTGACACTCTTCACATGGAACAAATAGGCTATGGAAAATTTTTGCTTCTATAATGAGTCTTCAGTTAGATGGCTTAGGAGTAGAGACAGTAACCTACAAAATGTGGGATCATTAAGGTGACTATTCTGGAAAACACAGTTTATGTACATTAGGCCAGAAAACTGGTAAGGTCATAAGATGGAAATATGTATATTTTACTTAGATCTTTAATAGAAACCTTAAATCAAAATGAAATGATGGCTGAGATGATGTATAAAAAAGTCTCCCTCATATTTGTGTAGAATGTATTTCAATTAAAATGAAAACTGTGATTATGATAAGAACAGATACACAGATTAAAGTTAATGATGCTGAGGTATTTTGTAGTATCCTAGATAATAGACATAAATAGTAAGTTAATATAATTTAATCTGAATTGTTTTACTGAAGATCACAGCAATAGATAAATCAAATGCAGTCACTGCCTTTATAACTTTTAGGTTGATACCATAAAATATATTCCTTTACACTTTTTAAAGATGTCTTATTTAATTTGGCTTTGTCCTTATAAATCAATAAATCAGGTCAATTGACTCATTGTACGTTATACAATGAAATAGATAAAGTAAAAGATTATAATTTCTACCCACAATGAGATAGTGTTCTTTGGAGTTAGTTCAGTATTGTAGGGCACAGTTGTCTTTTTTTTTTTTCTGTTAAATTGAAGCTTTCCTTATGTATTGTAACGCAGTGTTTGTAATATATTCTAATGGTGGAAGAATTCAGGTGCTCTGACACATCAATTTAATATAATGTATACAATATGAACATAAATATATAAATTCATAAAGTGTATTTTAAAATAAATTATAATTTTAAATGTATATGAAAGTAAGCCTTTTATATTTTATATGTAAATCAAGAATAATCACAGGGTTTGGCCAAGGTAATTTAAACCTAAGTAATATTCTGAGTAAAGTAAAAAGGCAGTTTTGTCATCCTATAGGCAGGATAAAATGCTCCTCATCAGACAACAAAGAAATCATGTGACTTGAGTTGAGGTCTAAATACAATTTCTGAAAGGACCATGGAAATATTGTAGTTTGTTTCAACAGATGATCTTTCTGCCAATGAATATTTGTTGAGCATCTGCTTTATATCACACATTGTTCTTCGTGTGCACATGATGAAGTCCTCTCTACACAGGTTTTACATTCAAGGAAGGATTATTCCCAAAAAGTGAAAAGTGAATTTGTAATGGGGTATTTGGAACATGTGCTAGAAGACAAAGAAAGCAGGATAGGGAGATGGAGTAATGATTTGAAGAAGGTGTGGTATTCGAGAGATGGCCTCTATACTGATAGTTCATTTGAGCAGAGATATAAATGAATTGCAGAGTCCAGCAAGGGCAAAAACCTTAAGTTTTTGGAGCATTGTTTCTGAGAGAGAATTTTGAATAGAGGGCCAGCTTGACAGAAGTGGAGTGAACAAGAGACAGAGTAGTACAATGTGAGGACCAAGTTAGAGGTCATCAATGGGAATTTATTCCAATATAGGAAACCTTTCCACTGGAATGATTTAAGCCAAGAAATAGCATGGTCTGAAAGTTTTGGGGAGATTATTCTGGCTTCTCTGTAGAGGACAGCATTTGCCCTTGAACAGCTGTGGCCTTGAGTTTGTAATTAATCCTGAGATCTGGTGGACAATGTTTCAGTGTCAGAGGCAAAACAAGAACATCTTTACTGTGTAGGTAGATGAGTTTTGTCATGGGGAGTTGTTGGAAGATAACTGATTGGTTATACAGAGAATGATCAAACGCAGGGATACTTTTCAAGGTGACTGAGTTTGTCATAAACTTACATTTATATATCTGTACTCTGCTTATGGCTTTCTCATCTTTTTTTTTTTTCTCTCACCTTCTTAAAACTGAGGTGAAAACTCCTTGGCAAAATTTTCATCTGAGATAGAATCTCTCAGGATTCTCGGCATTGTTTTAAGCCAGGAAGAGTTTGGTCTGTTTTAAAACAAGCAGAGTAGAGTGAATGAATTTGGTGTCCCTGAGAACACAGGGTATAGAATATGAAAGACATAATGTATTCCAAGTTAGGACACTTGTGTTTTGACACCTGGGAACCTAGAAAAGAGAAAAGGTGGTGAAAGAGTAAGTACAAAATAGAATAAATAGAATAGAAGGACATTTTTTGCTTCCTGGCTTAACCAGTTTTAAAGTTAGATATTCTTGTGGTTTTATGCTGCCTCACATTTTTTTTCTGCCCAAACTCTTCTACAGATACAGTTGGGTAGAAAATATTTGGTGCTCTAAGAAAGGAAACAAACACAGTCTCTAAAACTCCCATCATACACAGTAAGTTGAAGCTCTTAGATGATTTCTAGGACTTTTCTTGTTGCTCCTCTGCATAATTTTCAACTAAACTGGGCAAAAATGACATCTGAAGCCTATCAAAGAGAACAGGTAACTTCAGGAGAGAAATACTGTGGGTTTGATTTGTTCCTTTTTGCATTATTTTAAAAGGGAAAAATGCCTAGGGGAGATGTAGAAGTATGTTAAAAAAAAAAAAAAGAAAAAGTGAAAAAAGGAACAAAACAAACACAACAGGAATTGCAAAAATAAATAAATAAAACATACATACATATGTACGTACTTACTACCCTGGAACTATTTCTAGCCTCCAAAATTATAACCTTAGCCTTTATCATTCTACCTATTTTTTCTTAAAGTCAGAGTTTATCATAGGGAATTTCTGAAATCTTCTAAATACCCATTTAAACTAGACAAAGAGTCCTTCAAAAATAATTGGAGAGTTATTTTTAAATTTATAGATATTTATGCTACTCGTTCTCTTTGCATCTTGGCTAGTAGCTATTAACAAAGGCAATGTTTATGTCTCATGAGAGTGTGAATTTCAGCGTGAAGCAACTTGATTTGTTTTCACCAAAGCATTTACCTTATTAAAGTTTCCCAGTTTCTGTATTAATGTAGTGATTAGTGATATGAAGGCTATAAATCAACATTTAACAAAAACATTGAGTAGAAAAATTCTTTTCAATCAGTTCAACTGGTCAGATGAGCTCAGGTCTGCGTCTAAGGTCTGCGTCTATCTAAGGTCTGCGTCTCCTACCGTTTGTTCTACTTGAATGAGGAAGAATGTAAAAAAAAAAAAAAATTGCAATTTAAGAGTTAACAAATGTTTTAGAAGTTTGTTCCTAAATCTAGGGATGGATACCACTCAGATAACAAAAGTCAAGGAATTTGCTATGTGAGATTGTATTAGTGAAAGACATCAGGAGTTTTCTGAGTATATTTGCCATGAAAAAGGAGTGGCCTCATGGAAGTTAGGAGTTTAGACTTTAAGAATGAGAAGATGGAGGATAAAGCATGGATGAGCTGTAGAGATAGGAGAAAGATGGGCCTGTAACAACTCACAGTCCTTTAGTTCTAAGAACTCTAGGGACGACACCAAAGAGAAGAGCAGGTGCCAGGGTGGAAGGGCTTTTCCCCCTGAACTGATTGGGTTTCCTTCCTTGTAAAGATGGCACTGCCAAGAGTCAGGGTCTGACCAAGTCTGGAAGCTTCAGCAGCTGTCAGCACCTTGCCATATGCAATTACCATTCTGCAAGAAAATGCAGAAAGCCCACCTTCTTTTCCTTTTCCCTCTAGCTCTTGGGCGATTGGTAACTACTTCAGCATAATGCTTCTGAGAGGAATGCTCATCCAGCTGGAGATTAAGAGCATTCAAGAAGCTCAGCACACTCTTTTAAAGGAAAACACAAGAATCACAACTTGCATGTTTATATAAACAAAAGTATCAGTTGTTTTCAAAATAATAACATAAAGAGGATTAGTATAATTTATGAGGTTGATTTATCAGATAATTATCATGTGCTATGTGCTTTTGTTCTGGAATGCAGAGCTTTTGAATCCACATTCTATGACACAGTACAATAAAAAGGAGAAATTATTCACAAAATATTAAAAAACCCCACTAAACATTTTGGAAATTTGAAAGCAGTACTCTATAAATAGTTCTTAAGTCTAAGAAAGAAAGTCAACTCTCTAGATTGCTAATTGTGTATTTATTAGAACCAACAGTGCTTTTGTAAGTACCAATTTCAAACTGAAGCCTCAAACAATGCCTGTGAAACTACAGAGAAAGAAATTACTTAGTAATAAACAACAAATGAGCAAAGGCTATAATCATCCTTCCAGGGATGTATCAGAAGGGAAAGCATAATATGTATGGGCTGAATAAAAAATTGATAAGTGCAAAATCATTGCAAATATTTGAGTGGAAGATTAAATATAAAGATGCTGATGCTTTTTGACAGATTAAATTATAAGCTTAATATAAAATGTCTCCAAGTCCTACAGTTAATATTTTAGGATTAAAAAAACTATTAAGTTAATTTGGAAGAAATATGCTGAGTAACATGGAAATGTTTACAGCAGCAGCAACAACCACAATGGAACAATAAATGCTTCAGCAAAGAAAACTGAAAGCCTGGAGAAGAGTCCATAATGTGCATATGACAAAGGATTGGTATTTGTGTACATAAAGAGTTCTTACAAATTGGTAAGAGGTGACCACCTGTCTTGGTTACCTTTCTCTTGTTGCTGGGACAAAATACCTGACGCCCAAAATTAAGGAAGGAAAGGTTTATTTCCCGCTTACAGTTTGTGGAGGTTTCAGTCCGTACTTGGCAGATTATAAGGCAGCGTGGCAAATGGTAGAGAGCTACAGCTCAGGGTGGCAGACAACAGCAAAAGCAACCAGCACATACCAGCAAGGAATGGGGGAGGAATGGCCTCAAGCACCCTTTTCCTCTCCCTTACATATGCAAACTATCCACCCCAGGGGGGTGCAGCTCTCACACCCATAATTAATCAAACTTTAGAGGCCTGCCCCATGCCGCATGAGGCTTTGGGGGGACACACAGACATAAACCATAACATCACCATACCAGAAGTCTATAGAGTGGATTGCAGGAAATTCACAAGAGGAAAGTAAGCCTACTGATGATATAGAAAGGCCTATATTTGCCTTCATCTTTCAAAGTTTGGTGTTCTGGAGCAATCATGCTGGGGCACAGGCTTTCCAGTCATTACAGATGAAATTGGTGACTGGCTCTTCCTGTTTGGAAGAAGATTGAGAAACAGGTATCAAGCAAGAGCTTCTAAAAAGTTCATGCATTTGGACCCAGCAATTTCAATTTCAGAAATTAATACCAAGGTACTGATCATAAATATGCAAGAAAAATGATTGAAAATTGTATATTAAATAGTTTTATAAGTACCAAACAATGGAAATAACTCAATCTTTAACAATAGATAATTGGCTAAGTAAGTTTTAGTAGGACTTTATTAGGATAGTCTATGTTTTTGAAAGAATATTTTTTATTTAATGATGTGGGTTGGGGCTGGGGATTTAGCTCAGCGGCAAAGTGCCTGCCTAGCAAGCGCAAGGTCGTGAGTTCAGTTCCTGGTACCGGAGAAAAACCAAAAAAAAAAAAAAAACAAAACCAAACAAAAAAAAAATGATGTGGGTTAATATAATTTGTTGCTAAAAAAAGAGTATGAAGAAATGTGAGATGCTACAATAGTAAGAGTAGAGCAAAGTAAATATTTGGAAATCCATCCAAATACTAACTAGTAGTTCTCTCTGGTAAAGCTATGAATAATTTTGTCTTCTTTGTATGATTTTATCTTTTCAAATTTAGATGGATGATGTATACTATTTTCATATTTAGGGGAAATACAATATATGTTACTTTCAAATGTATTAATTTCCATAATAGAAAGCTAATATTGTAACATAAAAGACTTTGCTGTCTCAGTGAGTGTCTTAAAGTATCCTATGTAATTTGAATGGAAGAATGCTTTTCCAAGCACTTCTTTGTAGGGGACGATTCTAGTTTCCTGTGGTGTGAGAAGTGACAGTCACCTTTGCTTTTATTGGACACCTTTAGGGGAAATAGAGGAGTGAAACCTTAAGGCCCAACTAACTAGGTGGGGAGAACAAAGTGACAGGTCACATCCTGACACAGGAGTCTCAGCATGCCAAGGCCACTTTTACCATGGGTAGAAAGGCGTTGGTGTTAGACACTGGCCAAGTTCTTGCTTTTGAGTTTCATTTTCACAAGAGCACCTGAGAAAAACTGTCCCAGGGAGGCCTTTTCTGGTCTTGCAACTAGGAAGTCTTTGTTGCTTAGGCCAGAGTCCCATGCTTGTGGAGCCTCAATTAGGCAAGTCTTGTTCCCCACCCTTCTCCCCTGGGGGCCAGTGAGCAGATATAGGCAAGCATGATGACAGTCCTGCATTGGAGAGGAGGCCTCACTATCAATCTGTAATGAGTTGCAATTTTCAAATTATGCTAATATTGTTTGGCTTCTTAGAAGAGTCTTTTGGTTCAATAGCTACTAATGGGTTCATTGTTTCTTATTATTATTGGGGCTGGGAATATAGCTCAGTAGTGGGGCATCTGCCTTGCAAGCAAGAGGTGCTCAGTTCCATTCCCAGTGGGAAAAAAAAGGTGGTATTGTTATTACTGTAAGCCATATTTCTTTATAGACTCTAGAGAAAAACTTGGAAAAACCTAAATATTTTGTTGCCACTGATGAAACAAAACTTTATATAGTCACAGCTAAGTCTCATTCCCATCCCCTACCTTCCTTGTGATTTCCATAGCTCAGTCAGCCAAATTCATACGCAAAGGTAAAAGTACTGCTTATTTAAACTCTCTGCATAGTATTTATATGCATATACAAGGCTTATAAACTTCCTAAAATAAAAATTGCAATTCACAAACTGGATGACAAATCTAGCTATAACATAATTATCATGAGTTGATGTCACCACCCAATGACTGCATTGTAAGGAGGCTTTTTGATGTATTGCATGAATGAGGAATATTTTTAAAGAGAATATACTTGAAGTATATGATGCTGTGCTTCCAGCTGCAAGTTTTTCTTATTAAGGTTGATATAGTTAAGCTACCATTTTCCTGCTCGAACCCACAAGAGTTAGATATCTCACTACTTGTTTCCAAACACAGGCACCAACAAATGATTACCCCTTAGTAATTCACTCTAAGCAAGAGACATTTTTCGAGTCCTGGTGGATTAGCTGTGTCAGAATGTCGTCGGGGGGCGGGGCACAAAGGAAGGAAAAAAGAATGGAGAAAAGGAGGAAGGGGGCGGCGCAAGAAGGGAGGAAGAAATGTAGGGAAAAGGGAGCAAGGAAATTTTGACGCTAGTGTGTTTTTACCTCAGAAGGTAGATATAGGTCTAGTGTTATCGAGGAGCTTTTGTTAACTGGAAAGCACGTCTCACTAGATGTCAGTGATTTAGAGATACAGGCCATCAGATAAAAAGCAAGCTAAGAAGTGGGAAATTGTCAGAAACTAAAAGTTAACTTAACTGACTTTTCAGTTTTGCCTAGATCATACCACATTAGGTGGTAATACTATAAAAGTGCCTGTCATCATCAGCACCATTAATTAAGTGCACAGGAATTTGCTAAAAAGGAAGATATATAGCAATGCGCTAGGTCAGTGGTGGTGAACCTTTGGCATGCACAGCCTTCTTTCAGCATGTGAGCCAAGTCTTCCAAGGTGCCCCAGCATCTCCCCAGCAACTGCAGTGTTGGCACTTTGTGATAAATAAGCGGGTTTTGGATTGTAGTTTGGGCACTTGGTCTCTAAAAGTTTCAACATCTGCTCCTCTAGTTGATACATTACTTCACTTAATCCTCTTAGTCACCACTGCATTGATGTCTCTTTTTGACAGATAGGTAAATTGAGGCTTAGACGTAAGTAAAAGAATTTATCCAAGATGATACAGTTAGTATGGGAATTTGAGACTTGAATTTGTGATCCTGAAGTCCATGCAAGTAATCAACTGCGGATAACAGGAGTTTGTACATTAGCTTTTACAGTCAAATTTATAGGAGTCATGTCATGGCTTTTTTTTTTTTTTTTTTTTTTGCTTCTGTCCATATGGAGTGAGATTGGGGTCAAATCACTAAAACCTACTAATGGATGAAATGCGCATAGTGTAGTCACTCTAGTCGTTTTAGCAATTTAAAAGAGCAGTGATGATTGGTGTCATAAAAGCCATAACACACGTTCCTGCAAAATAAAAGGCAACTAAACTGCTTTTTCAATCATTTCATTGCATGCGCATTTGGCAAACTGTCACCGCCTCTGGCAGTCGTCTTTTTTAATGCAAGTGTTTCTTTGGATGTATCTCCTTCCTTCATGATCTTCTTCTGTCTGTGGTGTTTTCTTTTTGAAATCAGCACAGGAGTTGTTTAATCTTCACAGATTTTGAAACAAGGTCACATTTTCATGTGAGTGCATTTAAATGGACCCCACTTGCTTAAATGATGTGAAGTAGCTCTCAGCGACATTCCCATGGCCTGTTTTTGTACCTTTTGATACTTTATATGCTCTCCAATCAGTTGGACAGATAATAAATGAAACCTTGGCACCTGGCTGCCACCGCCACTGTGATGCTGAGTCTGGCATTAGCCCAGCTGACAGGGAGGCATGCCCATGAGGAAGCCAGAGAGCAACGCAAGTGGAGGTTAGGGCACGTTACTATCTTCAGAAATTCTCTGCAAAAGACAGCCCATTTCCATCTTTCATCTCTCTGTCTGTCCTCATGTCTTCTTCCTGCCACATTTTTTTTTTTATTTTTGCTTTTCATCTGATGAACACGATGGCAGGAGGTAGCTGAGAGGCCTAAGGGGAGCTTGGAAACTGACATCAGCTATGAATTTTATTATTTTTTAAATACCTTCGTGCCTACGATGATAAAAAGGTCTTTGGATTCTCAGTCTCTGGTGGGGATTTTCAGATCTGCCTCAGTTCATAGCTTGCCTCCCCGTTTGTGGGAGAGCGAGGTGGATTTGTCATCTCTGACCCAGTTGGAGACACGAAGAGCCAAGAAACACCATATTTCACAATGATTCATTGAAAACTCTCATTCTTTTAATTGGGAAAGAATTCATTGCCATCAATGACTTGGCTTTTGATGACAAGCATTCCATCTGGAAGACTGCCAATTAGGGGTTGGTTCCATGGACCATGACTCATGTGTATCTGGGCAAACTTCTTGAAATCAGAAGAAGTTTGCTTTCTCACATGCAGTGGATGACTTCTTACAAGTGTGCTGATGTGAATATATGTATGTGTATGTCTGTGGTCATCTTTTCATTGCATGATATGTTAATGAATAAACATGTGCATTATATGACTGCATTACCATCACTTCTGATGTTTAATGAGAGTTATCAGGAACTGCAAGACATCTGAGATTTTATCCTACTTTTAAGTGAATGACTTGGCCAGACAAGGCTTTGCAGACAATAGCAGAAAACATGAGACCAACTCCACTTCTCACTAGGCACCATGAGGGCCAGGTGACACTGAAGGAGGCAGTCCCTGAGTCACAGCACAAGGACCCTGGTGAATCTAGTGTAGCTCACCACACATTTATTTTGCAGAACACCTGGAGTAGTTATCATTGATCAAATCTAATTCAAACAAGAAAGTCTAGATGACAGCAAACTGCAGGGCGAGAGTATGGAAACTTTGCTAGTTTTCTGCATGCCAGGCAATGTGCCAAGCATTTTACATGTACGTCTCATTTACCATCACAAGACTTGTGTGAGTCAAGAATGGCTATTCCCATTATATGGACAAGGAAATGAACGATTGGACAGGTGTGGTTTTCCAAGGGCATCCAGTGAGTAAGTGGTAGAGCTGGAATTGTCTAGAGGGCCGACTTCCAAGTACACACTTTTCCCACTAAGTCAGATTGCTTATTTGTGAATACTGCTTGCTCTCAAATATCTTTTTCAAGTAAGGTTTGAATAAAAAACCTTATGAGGTTATTATCAAAAATTATATGTCATGTTTTTGTACTCTTTCTAAGGAAGCTTCAATTACTTTTATTCCCTTGTTTCAGGAATCTCCTTTCCGATTTCCCTACAGTGTGTGTGTGTGTGTGTGTGTGTGTGTGTGTGTGTGTGTTAATGTGTGTGTTCATATAATAGCTCAGCTTGTTGCCATTAGTACTCTCTTTCCTAGAATTTAGACAGTGTATTATTACATGGTGACCAAGCCATTTTATACCCTGGCAATTCTGAATATTCTTTAATTAATCCATAAATCTGGAGGACATCTTAGAAAAGCAGAGGACTTTATTTAAATAATTTTCATAAGTGACTTTTTAGTAATACTTTCATGCAAGAATTTGGAGAGCAACAGATATACTAGTAGAATGGGCACGTTTGTTTCTGGTTTCAATATAATTTGTTCTAAATTCAGCATTAATCTGTAGTGAAATAAAATCGACCATATGAATTTGCCTCGTGCACTCTGAACAGTCTGGTCCTACACTTCCTTTTGGGAGGTTTTTAGATACAATTTAGAAATAATCTGTTATATACACAGAGGACCGCCTAAAAAAGTCAACCTCAGTCCCAGTAATAGATCTGAAATTTCTATTTTGCTTTGAAAAAAGAAAATAAAAGTCATCTTCCAAATATATTTTCAAAGCAAAATGTCATATCAGCCATTATTGCCTTACCTTAAAATGGTCTATCATACTGATTGTCACGAGACTCAGGGAACCCAGCTAAGGATAGCCTTATTTAGTCTTAGGAGGAGCAATGGAGTGGTAACAGTCCTGGACAAGGTGCTAAAACTAGGCAAGATCAGGATAAGATGTGCCTGAGACTGTCAGTGACTTGTTGCAGATAAGATAACTAACCAACAAAGCAAACAAGTAAGAAAATATGAGGAAGACACATTTGCTTACTTCACAAGTTTACATAATTTAAAGGTGGACAACCTGGTATGATAATTTGTTTTATAATATATAGCCCACTGTCTTTTATAAAGGATAAAGGTTACAGTAATAGAATTATTAGGATGAACATTTTCAAAGCCTTTATCTCCCTATCATTCTTTGGTTGGAAAACTGAGTAATAAGCATAATATACATTTCCTTAGATTGCATGGATCATTTAAAAATATATGTCTTTGTTAAGTAATAAAAAATTCACCTCAATCCTTTTAAAAATATAATAAACCTATATTGGTAATGGGTGGTATCTCCAGATTTTCCAGAGAGTCACTGTTGAGAATTATTAAATACTTCAAGAAGGTCATTCATGTTGAAAATTATCCAAGACTACAAAGTCTGTCTTACTCTGTGATCCTATTTTGCCACAGGCAAATCCGTTTCTGAATGTTGATGGTAGGTATCCCGACCTATCTTACAAATTGGTGTCTTTAGTAAAGAGTCGTACTTGGAGCTGCAAAGTTTTTTGATGACTAGATCTAGATACAGTAGCTTGAAAATGTGGGTGTGATATATGACTCAATTACCGTCTGTGTGGTATGATTGTGTTGCTGTATGCCCACATGAGCAGCAGCAGAAGCATAGTTAGAAAACAGTCAAATTATGGTGCTATAGGAAATGATGGCTTTAAGCAAAATTGAATATTATTTTTATTGCATTTTTCTGCAAGTACTATATTTCAAGTGAAAGCAGGATGTTAGGATGTATGCATGTGTAGGTATATAGGGAGAAAGACAGAAGGAGGGGGAGAGAGAGTATTGATTTTGAAGCATTAGGAATTGAATTCTTGTTTGCTTATTTCCATTCTTTCTGATGCCCACCTTAATATCAATGTTTAAGAACAATGTATTCATTAAATTTGAAAGCATTTCTTTTCATAATGAAAGGTCTTCATTAAACCATGGTGGATATTATAGTCAGTGGCACCATAGAACCAACTTAGCTATGCATCATACATGATATACATGGCTCCTTGGGAACACGTAAATCTCTTATGATATAAATAAATATCACACAAAATTGTATGCAATATCTTCTTCTCTGTCTGTCTGGATTGAAGTGACCTTGTCTTTTCATCTTATTTGTGTAGCACCAAATAGGAACTTAGTGGTGGAAGAAAGAGCAGAGTTCAACTCAAACAAGGAATCCAAGCAGATTACACAAGAAACACGCACTCTGGAGAAAGAAGCTGCAGAAGCTGGCGAAGGTCCCCAACACCAGGACACTGACCTAATGGAAGACAAAGGAGGGGCAGCCCAGGAGGAGGAAGCAGGGGCTAATGAGTTTCCCTCAGGGGAGTGGGAGCCAACAGCAGAGCAGCCAGCATTAGCTCAACAGTTTCCAGAGGCAAGAGAGATCCCTGTAGACCTAGCAAGTGGGGTAGAGGCAGATGAGGAAGAGGATGGAAGGCTGGGAAGAGAGGAGTTAGACCTCACAGTGAGCCTGTGTGGAGGGGAGGCTCCTGAAGAGCAGGCGCTGAGGCAGACAGGAAAGGCAGCTTCTTCCGCAGAGGAGCAGAACTCAGCGAAGACAGTGTTTCCAGCCGGCACAGCACAAAGCTCCCAGCACCCTCAGGAGGAGGTCACGTTGAGAGATGCCACTACTTCAGAGATGGGAGAGGCTGAGAAAGAGAAGGCTGTGAGCCAGACTGGGTTTGAAAGGCCAGCTGTGGATGGAAGTGAGGAGGAAGCGCCCACAGACCTAGAGGACTCGAGGCCTGGGGAAGACGCAGAATCCTTGAAAGAGGATAGGGTAGAAGAGGCAACACTTGGGGGAGAGGAGCCAGACAAAGAGGGAACGGAAGTTCTGCAAGCAGAAACACCCTTGAGTTCCTCAACAGCCGAGGCCAAGGCTGAGAGAAGTGGCATGGGTGCTTCTGGTGGCAGCCCCGAGAAGCTACCTGAGGAAACCACCCTGGGGAAGGAGATGGTGACTGAGCTAGCACCTAACAGGAAAGATGACAGGGAAGAAATGTCACGTGAGCAATTAGATGTACCAAGAGAGAGGAGGAAAGCTGAGAGGCTGGTAACATCTCTGAGGGAACCCGGGTCTGAGAGAAAAGTGGTGACTTGGGCAGATGAGCTGAAGGATGAAGACACATTAGAAGAAGAACAAAAACTTAAAGAGGAAGAGAAGAAAACAACAAAGGAAATAAGATCTGAGGAGCAGGCAAAAGCACCCAGAAATGGAAAGGAATCTGGTGCTGAGGATGAAGAATCCACAGAGGCAACTGACTTAACTGAAGGCACAGAGCTTCTAGAAGATTCCCCTGGAGAAAGAGTGGTTAATCTGTTGGAAGTAACATCTGAATTTGAAAAGTCACCTGAAAAAGTAACAGCAGTGAGGAAAGAAGGAGAAGGACTGAGGGAAGGTAGAGACACAGAGCACGAAGACTGGGCAGAGGGGCAAGGCCAGGACACCACGGCCCCTTCAAAGCAGGGGGAAGGGCCTGGGCGTGGAGGAGAAGGAACATCAGAGGGCCCTGGCAGTGAGCCACTGGGAGAGGAAAAGGTCCCTGACCTGGCCTTCCCAGACGCAGGACAGGCTGAGGAGTGTGCAGTCCTGGATCATGGAGGCCCTACTGGCCTGGCTGGGAGGGATGGGGAAAAACCTCAGCAGGGGCCAGGAGGAACACAGGCCATGAGAGTGACCCAGGAGCCTCTGCCTGAGAGAGATCCCAGGATGGCGAAAAAGTTCAGTGAAGAAGCAGAGGGTGAGGAACCCGAGGAGGAGAGGGATCAGGAGACAGGAGTGATGGAGGACAGCAACACAGAGAGGGACGGAGTCACAGGAGGAGCATCAGTTATGGCTGAGGAAGAAAGAGTGGCAGGGACAGCTGCAGAGAGGAAGGAGGTGTTGGCAGATTTGAAGACATTTGAGGGGAAAACAGTAGCAAATACAGCCGCCTCCTCTTCAGATGTTGCTGTGGAGGAAACCAGGCTCAAGGGGGACGAGGCACCAGGGAAAACAGCAGCTGAGGAGAGGGTGGTGGCAGAGGAGATGGCGTTGAGCAGGGGGGTAGTGACAGCAGCTTGCACAACAGAGGCTGGGGGAGAAGTGCTTCCAGAACCTTCCAAGGGGGCAGGGGAGCCCCAGAGGCTAGGACAAGATGGAGAGGAAGGAGAAGCAGAGGCTGCTCAGCCTACAGGCTCAGCACAAGCCAAGGCAGGGCCAGGGGTTGGTGACCCTGGGCAGGTGACAGGGGCAGCAGAAGAGTCACCCCAAGAGAGAGAGTCAGAGCCCAGTAGAGGGAGTCTAGAGGTGGTGGCTGAGCTTCCCGTGAAGCCTGACTTCTCTGGAACCCAAGAGGAGCAAGAGCATACGGTGCAAAGACAAAGCGAGAGTGTGGATGTTCCCTGAACAGCAGGAAGGATGAGATTTCGTAGCAGATGGTGAGTCTGAGGCTGATCTGTTTGCAGGAGTGAGTAAAAGCCCCGGCGTGGGTCTCCTCTGCTTGGGGATGGCATGTCCCTTTGTCGGTGTCTGCTGCCTGATGTTCACGCATGCACACATGGGCTTCAGTTCTGGGGCACTTGGTCCCAGCCTGTGAAGAGAAGGGCTGGGGAGGTAGAGGAGAGACCAAAGCACACATAGGAACCCAAGTAGATTCCTTTGTGACTCTAAAATCATACATGTCTTTGCAAGTATAGCTCCCTGAAGTAGTGAGACCTGTGTGTCCCTGACAAGGTCTCAAAGATGAAATACAGAGAATGTACCAAAAGGCATAGCCCCAGAAGTAAAGGATCAAGCTCTTTTCTAGAACACCAGCATTCTTTAGCATTAGGAGCAATGGTTGTTAGTGATCACTGGCCTTTACATGAGTTCTTTGCCTTTGTTTCTATAGTAGTATAAAGTTCAATGTTTGTATAAGTTTTACATATAAGGCATAAATACATATTTGTCTAATATGTACTGCTTAGATACATAAATACTGAAAGTAGAACTGAAGACCACGACTTATTTTTGCATACCTAGCATTTCACTGATGCCCTTACATCCTTACATCCTTGACACCATTGCAATCTACTTTCTAGAAGGTGTGCAGCAGTCTGCTACTTTGAATGCTTATATCCATAGTACTATTATTCTTTTTATTTTTTTTTCAGGATATTTTAAAAGTGTCTCTGGAAGACATAAAGCCTGGAGAAATTTCCACAGCAGCATCTCAATAGGATGGTAGAATTTATCTTTTTCTTCTTCTTTTTTAATGTCACTGTGCTTGTCTGAGATGATTCCACTTGATGAATGGATTTACTATGTATCACAAAATGTACAGTCATAAAAAAATGAGAAAAAATAAATTTAAAATGAAAAGAATCAAGATAGGACATGTATATGTTCCAGATCCCTAAGATGAATGTAATTACTGTACATCTTAGTTTTACTAATAAAAATTTAAGAATTAAAAAAATAAAGATTGCTCAAACCTCTAGGTCTTCTCAGAAAAGAATTGCATTGCATGTATATTTATTTAAATATGGAAATATTCATTTTATGTATGCCAGAGCAGTAATTTAAAGTGGAAACCTTATTTCAAAATGCCCTTTGTTTTGTATGTATTTCTTTCTCAGGTAGACTTGTGAAAAACCAACTCATAGCACTTTGTCCCTGAGAGCCTCATTTATGTGACCACTCATATCTAAATCAAAGTAGTAAATAATGTAGATAAGTGGAATGAATATAATAATTATACCTGGTAGATGTAGCCCCTAGTCACACATGCCAGCATTCCAGAGACTAGTTGATGTCGCTAAATGGAAAAGAAACTTGGTTAAATTAGTATGCAGCTCACCTTCCTAAGTTCAGTTATTTCAAACTTGTGAACTAACCTTGTAGTCCATAATAAATTAATAGTCACAATAGATTTCTAAATTACCCCCTTGGATTATTTTCTAGTTGAGCATCAGCATGGCTCTAGGGTTTTGATTTCCTTGAAGTTCTCTGTGCAACTGTGCCCGAAAGGGCATGCCTTTTCTCCAGAGAGCTGGAGAAAGAAATTGTTCAAAAGTAGCAGTTTTCCGTCAGTCTACATACTAGTCTTTCCCAGGGCACTTTTACAAAGGACTCAACCCTTGACTCCATCCCTGAACTTCAGATTTCATTAGTTTTAAATAGATCATTTGGATGGGTCATTAGTTTTAGATGAATAATATACATATATGCACATGCATATATATCCATATATACCCATAAATATCTCAAAATACATAATAAAGGCCTAAATTTTTAAAAAATTACAGTAAATAACACATTGCCAATTAATTCCCCTCAAAAAAAACCCTCGAACCAAAAAGAAGTGGCCCAACAATCCTAAACCTTTTTTTAAAATTTTTTTCCCAGTACCAGGAATCAAACTCACAACCTCACGCATGCCAGGCAGGCGCTGTGCTGCTGAGCTAAATCCCCAGCCCCTGTCCCATCATTCTTAGTACTTTTGTATCTGTCTCTGCTCTCAAGTCACTACACATGCCTTTCATTATGGTCAGCATGTCTGTAATTATCTGAGTAATTATCTTTCTGATTGGATTTTTCTAGAGCCTCATTCATTTGCTCTGTTGTTACCACTTTAGAGAGACAAGGTGGGTGGCTTTCAGACTGTTCTATCTTACTGCCCTCTGAGTTTGTCTTTGGTGAGCTGGCTGTGTGGGCTTGCATCTTGTTTAAAATATATATATAATATTTTAATTCTTGAGTTGATGATTGTAAATGCCTAAGTGAGTGGCTTTATTGCCAGCATTTAGAAGTGTACATAAATTTCTACTCCTCAGAGCTGTCTTCCAGGTGTAGCTGTCTTTTGGATTTTGAGTCTGCTGCAAGATCTTACCTCTTCAGTTTTGGGGGGATGAGAAATTGCTGCCTACTTGGCCAAGCCCCTAGTTCTTTTGCACTAGCCTATAGCATTTTCTGTCATCAGTAGGCAATCTCAGTCTTGGTATAACAGGAAGAACAACTTGGTAAGAACAATTATGTCACTTTGACTGAAGTGGTGCAATCTACAATAACCATAGCATCAAGCAGAGCCAACAGCCAGTGCAGTCCTCCAGGCCCACTACTCCGTTCCACTGCTGCATCTCTCCTTGGAGGCCTCTGGGGCTGCCAGCAGTCACTGTCTCTCTTGCTACTTTTGGAAGCAGTCCTGGAAGTCCTCTTTTAAGTTTTTATGCGGTATGATAAAAAATATGGTGAATGCCACTGCAAAGTATCATACCACATAAAGGCAGGCTTGTAGAATCATTACAGTCAGTCCTCATCCACCTTATTCATTGGATCTGGTGCCATGCAACTTCCGGTTCTTCTCCAGAGTTAAAATGACCGTGAAAATTACTGTTCTAAATCAGTTCATGGGGCTGGGGATTTAGCTCAGCGGCAAAAGCTCCTGCCTGGCAAGCGCAAGGTCGTGAGTTCGGTTCCCAGTACCAGAGAAAAACCGAAAAAAAAAAAAAAAAAAAAACTAAATCAGTTCAGGACTTCCAGGTGGCCATGACAGCACAGCTAAATACAATCACAAAAGAAGATTCTAGAGCTGCTTCAGAAAGTGCCAAGAATGATGGGATAGGTATATTTGAAGTGATGGGGAGTATTTTGAGGAGTATAAATACCAATGTATCTTCAAATGTAATAATTTTTTAAATGTAAGCTTTAAGTATTTTTTGATTCTCACACACACACACACACACACACACACACACACACTTTACTCCATTCTGCAAAGTAGCCAAAGTTGAGAACCACTTCCAAAATCATCATACAATCCATGTTGGATCTTCTATACTAACTACATTCCTATGTAGGTGAGATCTAGGCATATCATTGTTAGAAGTGTTTTTCTTCTTAATCAGTGATGGAGACATTCAGTATTCAAAAAGGATACAGGACTAGGCATAGACCAGATGATGGATTGGTCATTTAATTATGAATATCAGTATCAACCAGAAACCGTTTCTGGTTTCTTCTCATACCTGTTAAATTAGAAGCAATGGTAGGAACTAACAGCTGGTGATTTCACAAGACCTCAAGGTAATTCTGATGTATACCAAAGTTTGAAAAGTGCTCTCATGGACTGTTGGTGTTACTGAGGATTAGTCTTATTTAAAAAAAAAAACCTAATTGTTGGAGAATCATGAACTTTATTTGCCTCTGTCTGTCTTGTCTCTTTTTCTGTATCTCTGTTTTTCTTTCTCTAGGAAATGGTAATCATTATAAAGTGGTAGATTCAATCATATGCTCTTTTATGTTATGCCTGTATTGAAGTGTACATGAAGGAGTACCTCTGCCCACTTTGTCTTGAAGTACTACTCACTGTACATCATAGATCTCCTTTGTCTCGTTCTATAAGTGGGTTTCATGTACTTCACATGTAATCTCCCTTATTTTGGGGTTGTATTAGTACGGAGCACTATAGTATTTTTTCCCTGGCATCAACGTCAGTGTTATGGAGCACTTTAAATACATAGCACTTTAAGAGAAAGATTGCAAATTTGTTAATCACATTAAAAAATGAGTTTTGTACAATGTGCTAAGTGAAAGTTGCATTGGGTTATTTTTATATTTAACACATTCCATCTAAACATTCTGTAACAGAATTCTGCAGTCTGCATGTACGTTTAACTGTGAAATTCAGTGTTGTGATGTTTTGATTCATTCTCTACTAATACTATGTTTATAAAATTGTTAGTGTGTTCAGCCAAGCTGTTTTTTTCTATTTTCTTCATTATTAAATACATAAATAAATAATATGTTTACAGATATGCCATGAGAATTGATTTTTTTGTAAGAATAAGTTTGTAATATCTTTTGTGTTCTCTTTGTACAGAAGTTACATTATAAAAGCAGAAAAAATGAGAGTTAATATTATTGGGCTTGTATTTTGATTGTGTGTATTTATACTGCCTACATTTATACACATCTTTCACATACACAGGATAGTGTCAGACAGAAAAGTTATTCCCACTATTTTATAGATAATTAAACAAAAGTTCAATATACTTAAATGGACCATGGTTGATCTTAGGTCTTTTGATTCTAAATTTGGACTTTTAAAAAATACTCACATATACTAATTCTAAGAAGAGGCATCTTAGACATTAAGACACTAAATGTGAAAGACTACATGTTTTTTGTTTACTAGTAGAAGGGAAAAGACTTATTAATATTTTGTACTAGTCAGAAGGGAGCAAAGAAACTTTATTTAAACAATTCAAGGGAAAAATACACAACCAAAGGAAATGCAGGAAGAATTAGGATTTCTACTTGAATTTCTTGGTAAAGCCTTTCCATGGCTTTACCAACTCCTGTGTTATAAATTTAAAGTATCATTGAGTTCCTTAACCTTTCTGTGATCAATAATTTTGCCACAATTATTGCTCTTGGAAAATGATTGTTTGGACAGAGAAAAGAAAACCACAAGGAAGATTCATCTAGTGAGTGAAATATTCCACCAGGCTCAAGGACAGCCCAGAGAAGGCCACTCTTGACCTTGGGTCATATTTCTTCCTGGGCTTCTGCACCACTCAACTGTGTCATTTGAAAAAAAGAAATTACTGTTCCCTTGGCTAGCAGAAGAGGCACAAGAGAACAGGGAATAAATACAGCTGAAAAGCCACTCTCAAACTCATTCTTCTTTTGTTATTTTTTCCTTTGTTCATTATTCTTTTCATTCTTCCTTTTATATGTTGCCCAGTGACAGAAAAACTGTGTGCTTTGAAATAGTGGAACACTCTGTCTGAGATACAAGTCTGGGTATTTGAGAATATACGAGCCTTTTGAAATTCCTTCCAGAAGATCTGGACTGTTTAGGAATATTGCAGTGCCCCTACTTTTTATTAGGGAAAATGAAATAGAAAGAGGTTTCCCAGGACAGATAAATTGGTGCCAAAGTCTGCCTCCTTTGCAAGTGGTTCCTGGTCTTTACTAAATACCTACTTATAATTAGAGTCTGTGCCAGGGACTTCAACATTATGGGAGAAATCTCTCAGTTGTTCAAATCTCAGTACGAATGCGACATAAAGAGCTTCCAACTGGTGTGAGTGTGCTCATGAGGGAAAATTCAGCTTTTTGTGGGATTCTCTGTCAAGGCGAGTTTGGAGGTACCCACCTCTAAATTACTTTGCTTGGAAGTGGGCTTCAGAACTATCTGATAGTCAAGGCCCTTCCTGTTGCCAATAATACCCCATCCTGTGTTCAGGACAGAGCCCTCGTCCTCACTCGCCAACTTCACTATGTACCCGAGGGCCCTTGGGTGGCATAAATGAGAGAAGAAAAGAACAGTTTGAACTAGGTTATAGGGGCTGAGAATGGGAAAGACTTTAATTACTGGTTAACAAATCCGTCTGGAAGTCGAGGTGTCTCCAGTGCTTTGTGTTCAACAAAATTAAATGAGGATCTGATTGCATTGTCAGCTCGTAAGCCATTAAAATATTTTCTGCATTTTTATCAGCCTATGATTTTTAGGAAACTATTTAGAAGTTCAAGGAAGAGCACTGCTATACTAGAGAACAAAGTACTTTCATCCCCATCTACTTTTTTACATGACTTCCACAAGCACTGTATTTTTACATCTATGAAAATAAAGCTCAAAATGGAATAGAAGTTTCACTCTAGCAGTAAATATTTGCTTGCACATATACACACTAATTAAAACTAGAAATCACTATCTTCAGAATGCATTTCTACTTTTATTTTTTATGTACAATGTTTATCAAAATTTATAGTGTATTTAGGTTGTCAAGATCAAATGTGTATTGCTAATAAATGCAAAGATAACTCAGTCCAGAGGACATTTTAACCCATAAAGGCCTACAGTCATAGGAATTTTTTAAAATTAAATTTTAATGTAGATAGTAACTTAGTGGAGAGGAAGTATGACAACATGATCAATAAAAGGCTTTGAGCTATTGAAAAGTATGGCAGTAGCAAAAAATTGGGTGGCTAAAGTGGAAATGGAAATGTAAGTTTAAGGAAAAAGTAACGTGAGATTTTCTAATGCTGAAGAAGAGCTTAGTCACACATTTCTAAGATGGCGGGCTGAGGCCAGGCTCCAGGCTCCAGAGGAAATGCTCTGGAACAGAAGTACATATGCAGGGAGTTTCCTGGGGCTTGATCTGGGGATGACACTGTGGGATGTGAAGAGGCAGACGTGGCCTGTGAGAAAAGATGGCTGCAGCGTAGTTGCTAGAGAGGCCGCAGCCTAACTTTGAGGAGCCCAGGGCTGAGACGGCCAAAGGCAGGGAAGGGGCCAGCTCTCTTGGTTTCCACAGTACACAGCCATTGGACGTCAGCTGCCTTCTCAGCAGAAAGCGCAACCTTCAGTCAAGGCCTATGCCTTCTGTCAAAAGTAGTTGCTGTGGAGAAACTTAGGTATGACACTGTAAGTGCACACATAAAATAGCAGACTTGTAGGTATACTACGGCAAAAGTTAGAAATCAGTTCACAGCCGGTGATATGCTCCTGCTGCCTGTTGTATAGCTAGCGTACTGCATTCATTTAGCCTTGACTGTCTAGGTCTAGATGTTTCCCCTTAACAATGTGCGGGGCCAAGCTGACTGTGTCTGGCTTGTGTTTTAAAAATATGCAGTGATGCCAACTTGCTTCAAGGGCTTCAAGATCATCATGTTTGGGGGGAAAACTGGCCCACACCATGACACTTTCAACTCTGCCTACTCTTCTCAGACCCCTTCCCTTCCAGAATGCTCCTGTATAATTCTGCCTGACAATATATGACATGACTCTTGTATTCCATGTAACCAATCCTGTAATAACCTTTGCTATTAGCTTTGTACTTCCCACTTGAAAACCCTATTTAAACTGAACTCAAACCTGACTCTGGGCTGGTGATTTGAACCTCTGTGTTCCCCCACCTGCTAGCATAATAAAAGTTGCCTTGTAACTTCTCAGTGCAAAGAGTTTCCCATTTGGTTTGATATTGGTTTTCTGCAACACCATCACCCTCCAGGCAGCTGGGGAACAAACTTGTTCTCTGTGAAGGGTATTGGGGTAGATCCCAAGCACCCACTGCATGGATGAGGGTCATATCTAGTTGCTGTAGCATTTTGATTGCATTGGATCCTTTTTATCTTCAAATGTCCTACTTTATAAGAGCCTAGAAATTATATCTGTGACTACTATTTAAATGTAGGACCAGTTTTAGATGTCAATGAAAGAAATGTGGGAGGAAGTGCTGACGAGTTTTCAAAATTCTTTTAGGGGTATGTGAGCAGAGATATTTGAGGAGCGCTGAGATGAAGGAAGAAGCGAATACAGCAGGGCTGTGTTTCTTCAGCTAGCTGGCACAGCAAGCCATCAAAAGTGAACTGCCAAAAAATGTTGAATAATGTGTAACTTTTAAAAACCTGCATACTACTAAAGTGATGTCTGTCAGCAAACTAATGAATGGATTACCCGCAGATAGGTTTTTCTATAAGGTAAAGAAGTTCTGGAATAATGTCCAACTGTTAATAGAGAGGGAGGTGCAGCCCTCTAGCGTGTCCACGTATAACAGCCAGTGTTTGTTCTCAAACAGCATCTCTGTGTTAAAGAGCAGGAGTCCGGGAACTTTTTCTGTCCAGGTTTGTAAATACCGTAGCCGCCGTAGCATACAGGGTTGCAGCGCTTCAGCTCTGCCATTTTAGACTTCAAGCAGCCGTAGATGATATTTGAAGGAGTTGATGGTCAAATAAAACTTTATTTAAAAAAAGTAAAAGGGATGCAGCAGATTTCCCTTGACTACTGTAATTTGTTGATTTCTGCAAAAGGCTTAACAAGTAAATAGTCCCATAATGATGTAGACTGACCCCACTCCTCAATATACCGCATACGTTTCAGTATTCAAAAATGTGCCTTAAATGTAAAGTCTGGAAAGAATCTACCATACGGAAGTAACTGGGTTTTAGCCACCTGGGGAATGGGTGACTTGCTAGAATCTTCCTTTCCTTGTAAGACTATGATTAAAAAAGCTTCAGCTCAGTCAGGTTTCCAGTGCTTTCTTCCACTTGTTCCCAATCTTCCCGGTTACATCTGTTAGAACGCAACTGTGAGATGGTGTGAAGAAGGAAAAAGAACTGTACAATTCCGACAACTCCATTTTGTATAACACCAGCTGCCTGGCTCTTCAGTGGAACAGCGTTAGCTCCATGTGAAGAGGGGTGTGTTACCTGTTCTGGTTCTGCGCAGTGCCTTGTGCTCAGGACAGTGTCTGGCACATGACACATACTCAAAAACACAGTAAAAGCACGAGCACATGAATTGAAATACATGTTGAATAGCGTTGTTATCGGTTTTTCTGAGCAACTTTAAGCCCAAAGTTGATTGACGTTGATAGGACACAGGGACTGTCAGAAGAGAAAATCATGATTAGTTTTATAAAGCATTAGAGTCAGCAGGGACCCTGGACATCACAGATTCCACTTGTCCCTTTTTACAGATCAGATGGCGAAAGCGCAGATCCAGCAGGGCTGACGACTCGGGTACACATTGAGTAGGGACAAAAGCATGACTGAAATTCCATTCTTTACTCAAGAGCACCTTTGGCTTCACTGCACTGTTTTTCATTATTCAGATTTTCTTTTGAGAGACACAGAATCCTAATTTGTAACCAAATTCATTTGCCAAAACTCACTTAAGAAACAGCTATTTTAGTTCTTGCCTTATAAACATAGAAATACAAGCTTTTAAATGAAGTGTAAGGTGAGCCACTTTGGCTTTTGTTTTCTGTAATATAGAAGTTGCTGAGGGTTGGCTTTACCCTTTTTTAATTTCAAATGAGACTGAACTCATGGCTACAGATAGCAGATAGCAGAAACCACACACACATACATATACATACACACACACTCACACTGACACACCTGGCGTTGCTTAAAGAACAGAATCTCTGAGAATAAACAGAAATTCTCACCACCAGTGTAAGTATTCAGCAAGTTCCAAGCCTATCTAAGCATACATAAATTGGCTTAACAAACTCAATTCTAAATCACTGAATCTCAACTACAGCTGTACAGTAGAAATCTCCTGAGTTTTTTTTTTTTAAATCTCCAGAGATTGACATGGGGCATTGGAACTTGAAATAAAATCTCCCCAGGTGAATGCCTTGTGCAGACAAGGTTTCGCACCAGTGATTTCAAGTCTGAATAGCTACTGCAATTAAAAGGTAGCCAGCAATTGTGTTCTCATAATCCAATTTAAGTTGGTATAGTACACCTTAAAATACTGCCCTTTTACTTTTTTACTGGTCTTTCTCTTTTACTCATTTTTTACTTATTCTTTCACTTCTCTCATAATGCTATGAAGAAGGTAGCATTGGCCCATTTTACAGATGTGGAAACTGAGGCACAGATGGTGAATTAGCTTGTGGCAGAGCTAGGAAGCATCACAGCTGAGAGTCAGGCCAGGTAAAAGGGTTCTATCTAGAGCAGAAGTTCTCAACATTTAGTCTGCATAAGACTAAAGGGAGTATAAGATAGAATTTTCTGGATCCACACCTTGAATTTCTGATTCATTTGGGCCAAAAGAACACCTGAAATGTTCATTTCTAATAAATTTCCATGCAATGCTGATGTTGCTGGAACGTGAACCAAACATAGAAACGACAGAGTCCAAACTGTGTTCTACAAGCCCAGCAGGTGGTACTGATGCATATTTGTGATTTTCACCCTGGACTAGACATGACAGCCTCCCGGGCAGCTGTAAAATCCTGAGGCCCGAGCTGTACCCCAGACCATTAGAATCTCTGAAGTAGGGATGGAAGTCAGTAGCAGTCAAAGCACACCTCCAGCTCTGATAGAAAGGCCCTGTTAGGCCTGACTTCTCTTGGCCATAACTTTGTACCTGTGCTCTACAATCTGAGGCAAGGCTTCCATCACACACTACAACTACAGCTACCAAAACAGAGCTGCCGTCATTGCTTTGTCACCCACCAACAGCACTTCAGCTATACACCATGAGTTTGCAAGCTGAGACAAAATATCCTTCCCTTCACCTCTGAGGCCTGTCCTGCAGTGGAATGCTTCTTCCATTAATGATTAGATTCTGTCGTTTTCAAATCCTAAGCACCATTTGCAAAATGCACGGTCTGTGAAGTTGAATCTTGGTACATTTGTGCTTCATTTAGTCTCTGAACAGCTGCCTGTGGTAAGCTCTGCTTCTCAGCAGGAGAGCCCACATGCTCTTGCAGTCACTAGCAATAGCCCACGTCCCCTAAGGGTAGCGCACCATGCTCCACCCAAGTCATGTGATCTCTTCTCAACTGAGCACCTCTCTCTAGTGATAAAGAACTTCAGGCTTGTCTACTCTGCCTGAAAAACATCTGCCTGAACAAATCCTAGGAGCTCAGGATCCAATCCCAGTGTGTCCTCACCTTCCTTCCTAAGGTATGTCTCCAGGAGAAATCAGGGTTCTATAAGTAAGATAACAGCAGCCCAAGAGAAAAGGTGTGGAATGGACTAAAGTCATCTCATAGATTATGCATATTGGTATCTAACAGCAAATTCCACTTACAGGTTATGAGCACACGTATCTTGCATTGTTCTCATAAAATAGAATCTAGTAGCAAACAAATGAAAGATATTTATAAGCTGAGGCAAAAAATGCACTGAGATTTTCCTACACTGTTGTTCTTAAATATTGTATTCTATGTAATTTCTTTGGTCCTGTTTGCCAAATTCTTTTTTCTTATTTATATGTACTTAATTTTCTGTTTACTATATCCTCAGAGCTTGTACTTTAGATTTTATTTTTTCTTTTCTTAAAATTTAATCAGTCTTTCGTCCAAATCTACTTGCTCATTTGTGATGATCACATTTAGCTGGCTGATTTTTTTTTCTCTGTGGTGCCATTTCCTTTAAAATTTTTCTGTAAATATTGTAGTTACATAATAAATGTAGGTATTTCCTATAAAAAAGGTTATTGTATTTGTAATCCTTACCAGTTCTGTCATTTGTTATTTAGTCTGATTTTCCTTCAGGTGGTTGATCTCTTGTTTGTTTGTGTTTATCAAGTCTATATTAATTCCTGGATGATACTTTTACAGTCTAATTAATGTGCCATTTTTAATAAATATTTCCCTCACTTTGTGCTCAAAGTCTAATCTCCAATTTCAATGCAAATACTCTACCATTTCCAAGGCATAAGTACAAGCATATCTCTATGTTCAAATAGGATTTGTATTGAAGGTGAAGATACTAGCAGTGGAAACTAAATTTGTTCTGCAATGAAAGCTGCTTTTTAAATTTTTAAATTTTAAAGTGAATTAAAAAACAACAAAATAACAACAACATATATAAAAACAAAGAGCAAAGTAATAAAAATGATACAGGGTTTCAAACCAAAATGATAGGAATTAACAGTGGTTGTTATATTACAATTTGATATCTTCAGCAGAATTGCTCAGATTACCAGATGTAAGAATATAAGATTGATCAAACCATTAAACAGAACAAAAACTAATAAAAAAACATTAGCAATGATACAAAGCTTCACTAAACAAGATGGTAGGAATTCACCAATGGATGTTATATTGCATATTGTTGTCTTCAAATTAGTTGTTCATATTCCCAGATATAAGCATGCACAATTAGTCAAAAAATTTAAGCATTAACTGTTCCTTTCAATAAACCATTAAACATTAGCAGTACAATTATCCCAGCTATCCGTATATCTTTTTTTCCACTTCCTTCTTTCTTTCTTTTCTCCTTTCCCTCATCTCAGTTGTTACTTCCCTTTCATCAATTTCTTTCCCTTTCACAATACCTATTGTACCTTTTGGGTTTTGTTTACTCTTTGAGGTTCTTACACTAGTGAGATAATATGATGTTTACACATGTGGGTCTGATTTATCCCACTTATGAGTATGGCTTCTAGTTGCATCCATTTACCTATAAAAGCCACTAATTTATCTTTTTTATATCTGTGTAATACTCCATTGTATAAAAATAACACATCTTTTTTTATCCATTCCACAATTGATGGACATTTGAGTTGCTTCCAAGATTTAGCTATGAAAAATTGTGCTGTTATAAACATGGGTACACATATATTGCTGTGGTACAATGTTTTTAATTCTTCTGGGAGAATACCCAGAAGGGGACTAGTTGGGTTAAGTGGGACTTCTAACCCTAGTTTTGTGAGAAATCTCCACACTGATTTCCACAATGGTTTCACAGTCTATACTCCCACCAGCAGTGGAGAAGTGTTCCTCTTTCCCCAGAACCCCTCCAGCATTTGTTATTAGCTGAGGTTTTTTTTTTTTTTTTTTTTTTTGAGGAAAACCATTCTTTCTGGAGTGAGATGGAATCTCAGTGCTGTTTTTTAAATTTGCATTTCTCAAAGGACCAATGATGTTGAACATTGTTTTATATATTTATTTGCCATTTGTATTTCTTCATCTGAGAAGTCTGTATTTATCTCAGATGCCCATTTTTGGATTGGGTTTTTGAATTTTGGGGACTTGATATTTTTAATTCTTTATATGTTCTAGAGAGAAGTCCTTTGTGTGAGGGACAGTTGGCTATTATTTTTTCCCAAGTTGTGGGTTTTTTTTTTACTCTGTTGGTGATTTTTTTGATGTGCAAAAACTTTTCAATAAAAAATGATGGTTTCACACAATTGTCTTAAATGTCTGTGGAGAGATTTTAAAATTGCAGTGCTGTTGTTATTGGCATTTAACACTGTAATACTCTTTTTAGTGGCATTGAAAATTGCAATGCTCTTGTTAGTGGTATTTCTTCCCTTATTTCAGCTCCAAGGAAGAGTTCATAGATGGGTCAAGGAGACAAACAGGTTGAGAAAAAATTAGTGAAGTATTCTAGTCTCAGAGTACCCACTCCACTTTTACTTTTTCCCCATTTTATTGTAACCTGTCTATTGCAGCTCATGAAACAAGATGGGCTTAGAAACTCTTTCAAAATAGCTATAATAAGCCCTTTTAACTAGGAGAGTGGGCTGTCTTTGTGCTTTTGTAAAAAAATACTCAAGACTTCAAATTTATTCATCTATTTTTTATAGTACTGGGGACTGAATCCAGGGCCATCACACTGAGCTACATCCTCAGTACCATTACATTTTTATTCTGAGGCAGGTTCTCACTAAGTCAGTAAGTTTCCCAGGCTCGGCTAGAATTTCTGATCCTCCTGCCTCTGCCCCCAGGGTGCTGAGATTACATGCCCAGCTGAGACTTGTTAGTTTATAAACACACATGCATTTCTCATAGCTCTGTAGAGTGGAAAGTCTAAGATTAAGATACCACCACCAGCCTGGTGTCTCTTAAGGGCTAGTCCTCATGGGAGGTGCTGTTTAAGGCTCCTTACTTGATGGAAGAATTGAAGTGAGGTGACAGCTTTTTGGTCACTTTCTTTTTGTAATATTTGTTTGTATTTATGGGAGTTTGTGGCACCTAATACATTCCTCATGGGGACTTGGCCTGTGTGCTCAACACGACTTAGTTCTCTCCAGTCCCCTGACCATCACCCTGTCCCATCCTTTGGTCCCCTCCCCATCTGCAAAAGAACTACCTTCCTGTTTCCTGTTATCTATCTTTTATTTTTGCTCTTTGATTTATTTCTTTTCTGGATTTCTCAGTAAGAGAAACCCCCTGAAAAAAAGAGAAACGATGTAATTTGAAGTTTGTGTGTCTCTTTGTTTGCCCTTAACATTATGGTCTCAAGTTGTATCCGTTTTCTGATAAATGTGTTCAATTTACCCTTCCTTACAGTAAAGTAGTGCTCCATTGTACATAGATAGCACACTTTCTTTATCCATTCGTCCATTCATGGACATACAGCCCACTTCCAAAAGTTGGCTATCATCACTTGTGCTGCTCTGATCCTGGATCACTGTAACATGATGACTCTTTTATAAAGGACTTAATCTAATCAGTAAGGGTGGAGCTCTTGTGGCCTAATCACCTCTCAAGGGACCCTGCTCTAAACTTTTGGAGTTAAGTCCCAAAGTGTGAATTCTGGAGGAGTGCATACACTGAAATCGTAGCATGTGCCAATGTCAATTTCCTGATTTTGAACACTGTACTAAGGACATGCAAGTATATTTTATTGGGGAAAACCGAGTGAGGACAGCCTGGACCTCTCTGGACACTATTCTGCAAATTCCTGTAAACTGAGCATTGTCTTAAGTAAGGAATTCTTTAAAGGTCAGTGTAGAAACTGGAGGAAGTTGTAGGGGGAAAGGAGGTGTGAAGAATCGCCACTGCACCTGTGTCTGAGAAGGCTTTCAAAGAGTGAGGGAAAAGGAGTCTTTGCCGCATACGCATGGTTTGTTCTAAAGCCCTTGCCAGTGACAGCACACATTCAGTCCCCTGCTGAGTACTCTGTAGTGAAATCCCCAAGTGACCTAGCAGGGTGACAGGCAGCTGTATGACTGTGTAGAGAACCAGTCATCTTCTCCTCAGAGGCACTGCTAATAGCTACTTTTAAAAGTCTAGCACTATTTTGATTGTTATTAATGCCATGTTTTACATACAAACACCATAAATTAGCACCACAGGATAAATAACTCTATAGTGTCTACAAAAACAAGAGGAAATGTGATTTTTAAGGCACATCACTTAAAATTAGAAGAGCATAAAGAAGAATCTGTGTTTTAACCAGGGAAGAACACTTATGAGCACATTTGTGAGTACTCCTGTATGTTGTGGAAAGTGCCTTTGATTAATTGTAATGTATGTTTATAGATGATTAATAATTTTCCATACAGTAGTAACATTTGACAGAAAAATTTCAAAGAAAGAGGTATCTCTCTATAACGCTTGTGCTATAGTAATATTTTAAATCAATGAACAACCTAATGTATAGAGTGGTGAAAAGTAACACACTAATTTTGCTTCCACAAGCAACAATTTCCACTACTCACTATTTTACATTTTACAGCATTTCCATTTGTATTAATAACTTATTACTTCTATTAAACATACATTTTCCCTAAAGCTTAATGTTTCTTCATTGCAGACCAATTAACTGGGACAGTCTTTTCCTAGCTAGCCAATTATTTTAATTACTAGAATGTAAAAAAAAAATATGCTTGCTTTTCATAGATTTGACCAGCCGAACTTGCCCAAAGATTGCATTGACTTTGTATTCCAAGAGACCGAAGGCTTTTAGTGAGTATGTGGATGCCAACAAAACTTTTGGACATTTTTTGAGTCCTGCAGAGGAGTAGACTGACAACACTGTGTCGCTATTTCACTATTTCTCAGTGCGTTATTTACCTTTAATTTGGTGCCTCTCTGGTCCGGCAGTCTTTGTTTCTTGCTTTTGATTCAGCTTCCTTGTACTCTGCAGGTCTACAGCTTCAAGGACAGACAGGCAGTCACTATAGCTAAGGAGGAACTCCTCTGTGGTAGATGGGGCCCTCTGGTAGCAGAACTTAGTGAGTACTCCCTTGGTCTTCTGGAACTAGTTTTAAAAATGTGTGTGACTTCCATACTTAATGTATTGAAGAGTTAAAAGCAAAAGTAATGAAACAGCATTTCCTTCCTTAGCCCTCCGAGCAGGTGAAGGATGTTTAAAGGGAAGAAATAAGACAGATGGTGCACAGAGGCAATTTGTTTGAGGGGCTCCTACCCTGGGCAGGCCAGGAAGACGCTTATTTTCATGAAAATGACAGAACTACCTGAAGGGCAGGTAAAAGTCCTTCCTACCTTGCAGAAAGACTCTAAACAAGTGACTAGAGAGGAAAAAGGTTAGCAGTAATGATGCAAAGGCTAAGAATTAATATTCTGATAAAGTAGGAAAGGTAGTAAGCACATCAGTAGAGTGAGAGATTTAACAAAAAAAAGAAGAGAAACATCAGCTTATAGAAATATAGAGCAAAGGTAGCGAATGCCTAGTTACACACTCTGGTTTTGCTAGTGGTAGGGGTGCTTGCAAAGGACATTACAGATATACCAGTGCTGTGTACAACTGTTACTGGGGTCTGGAGAATCCTAGAGGTGCTTTCTAAGTTCTTTTTGTCCAGAATAAATAATTGGACAAGCGAAATACATAGTAAGATTTTGCATTTATTAAAGGTAGGAAAAGAAATACGCTCTGCAGAGAAAGTATAAGGCAATTCAAAGTAGGAAAAGAAGTGTACTCTAGGGGTGACAATGGCTCACTCTGAAAGAGAACACAGTGGCCAACAGCTTAACAGAGGTCATCTTTCGTATCTCCCACTCCTCAGGCTTGGGCCGTCCTATCAAAAACCAGCTTGAGTCCTCACGAGAAGAGCTGAAGGTAGCGTTCTCTGGTTGGTCCCAGGTGCAGAGGTTTGAGAACTGTTTTTCTGAGCATTTATGTCCTGCATCTTGTTATTGATATCATACCCACTTGCTCAGTCGGTTTGCCACATGCTAATCTCCTGCCTCACAACATACTCACAGCCTGGGAAGCAGTGACCACAGAAAGTTAAAGAGGAGAATGGACTGATTGAAACAAGGCTGAATTACAATTTCAGCCTAGCTGCCTGCTAATCCTACCCATTTGTTAATTCATTCTTACTATCATTGCAGTGTTGACCTATTCATTCTTTAATTCCATACACTATGTTTTACTAGGAAGTAATTAATCATCAAAATTCAGCTCATTTTCATGTCGTCTCTTCTAGTTTGGGGTCATCAGGACTGAGGCCAATGCTGTTACACTCCTACCTGTCCGAGGACATCAATGCCATGGAGGATGGGACACGGAAAGTCCCATGAGAAAGGAGAGAAAGGAGCGCAAGTCCTACAGCGTGTCATTGAGCTGGATGCTATTTGGGATCTGGGGCAAATGACTGTCAGTCTCACCATCCTTTCTCTGAGCTCTAAGAACAGCTGTGCCTCCAGAGAGCAGGGTGCTGTGGAGAAGAGAGAAGAATCTACTACCTTGCTTTGGTATCCCAGGAAGAAAGGCTCACTCCAGAGGCCCATAAGCACTGACTGCTAGGGTGGACTCCAAGGTCTGGAAGACCTGCCCCCCCATATGTGAAAGAAGTGAGGAGTAAAAAGTGGTAGGACCTGGCCTGCCACGAAATTACCAGTGGGCTGAAATGAAATTCTGAAATGAGCACTTGAAGCTGGTAAATATAATGGCGGTTTCTCAACAGCCACTTCCATCAGGTAACGCCCAGAAGCCCTGATGTGGCCCTAAGAGGTCTAACACCTTGGAGACCTCAGCAATCCCTTGCTTAACTTAAAAGCATTATAGATTTGACTATAATTGCATCCAGATGAAAATATGCTTTTTTATTATCCTCATTATTTTTATTTAGCTTCAATTGTAGGGTTCTAATATAGTGTTTACTTTGCAAACACTTCAATATTCTCAAGCCATAATGCTTGAACTAGCACCTAGAAAATACATAATTACTCCTTGTGCTTGGCTGATTCCTCTCTCAGTCATGTTATACCAAGCGTGGCTAGATGTTACCAGCACTGATCATGTGCCTGGTACTGTGACGAGTGGTTTGCTGGTGATATTTCACTTCATCCTCCATGAGGAAAGAGTCACAATGTCCATGGCATAGATGGGGAATCTGAAGATTAGAGAGGCTAAGTAACTTGTCTGCAGTCACACAGGTCACACAGTGATGTGGTGGGAGTCTAGCCAGGCATTCACTGAGATCTAACTCTAAAGCCCATGCCCTTCACCACTTTGCTAGTGCTTTGTAACTGTGGTTCCAGGACTGGCCACATCAGCAACATCTGGGAACCTGTGAGAAATGCAAATATTCATGAGCCCTGCTCAAGAGCTTCTTCTTCTACACCTCTTTGGGTGTGCTCAGCAATCTGTGGTTCAATAAGTCCTCAATTATTCTGATGCTGGCGAAAGTTTAATAACTGCTCTAAGCTATTTTGCCTCTTTCAGTGTCATGTCGTGTGAGGTGTGATTGAAATATATGGTAAAAGTTTAAATAAAAATTCTATTATAGTAAAAGACACATTGCCACTAATCATCCTCCAAATACTCACCTCGCTTTAAACACATTTATCGCATCACTCTTGTTATTTGCTGAAGCAGTTCCGGAAGCCATCTTTCAAGTCTTTGCAAGATATGATCAAAATACAATGAGTCCTGATGCCAGGTGCCATCTAATGGAAAGGCAGGCTCATAAAAACATCTCAGTGCGTCCTCATCCACCTTGTTCACTGGGTCTGGTGCCATGTGACTTCTGGCTCTTCCCCAAAATCAAAGTGAGATGTAAAGGTTTTGAATCAATTCAGGAAATGAGGCAGCCATGACAACACAGCTAAAGACACAAAAGAGGACGTCTGACAGTGCTTCAGAAAATGGCAGGAACCATTGCATAAGTGTGTTTGAAGTGAGGAGAATATTTTGAGGGGGATTAATGGATAAATACATACACACACACACACATATACATATAATGTAAAATTCAGTGTCAATTTTATTTTGATTCTCTCAAGGTAGCCTCATCCTGGCATTGATTCTTTTCTCTTGCACTAATATGAGCTTCAGGAAGTGAAAAAGAATTATACTGAAACTTGATATTCTTCACTGTGGTCTAATTTTTGAAGCAGTATTAAGTAGACCAAGGATTATTGTAACTAAAGATCTCAAGGACAAAAAGTGTCCAAATTATTTCCACCTCATTTCGCGATCCTGCTTCAATGGTACCCTTTCCTGATTAGTTGAGATAAAAGAAGAGAGAGAGGCCAGTGAAATTAGTGACCTTAAAAACCTCTTTTAAAAACAGTGAAGATGCTTTTCTTCTGCCTATGAGCCCATTGCTTACAAGACGTACAGTTAAATAATATGCCTTTCATCCCACTAATTACACATAAGGCCAGGCTGGGAGTGATTTAGAGATGCATCCTCATCAGCAAGACCCAACACCCGTGGCAATGTTTTAATTCAAGGAGCCTAATTTAATTAGAACTCTGCCACTGTGTCGGCCGCTGTGCTACCTTGGATCTCTGGCCCGGGGAGAAATGTGCAATCCTCACTCTTTTTATTTCTAGTTAGCCTCATAAAAGGTAAGATGTCCAAGGAGAGAGAGGATCTTTGCTTCTCCATCATGTTTTGCATACAGTGCTAATTGAACTGACAGTCTTGGATCACAGTTTCTTATGGCTGCAGCCGATTCTTGAGCTGGTACTCAAAGGGACTGTGAATGGCAAATGGCTCATCTTTGTCCTTGTGGCTCTTGAAATATGGAAGGGGATTGACAAGGGGGAGCTCTTGGGTCTGTATGCTTGAGTAACTGCAAGCAGCGCCAAACTAGAGGGGAATATGGTATTCAAATCCTACTGGAAAAGGCTACATCTTCTCTCCTCACTTTCCTCACCCAGAGTGCTAATGAGGAAAAAAATGTAAGACTCCTTGGCTTCTCTAATTGCTGTGCTTTGCCCTCATAACTTCTTTGTTCTTGCTTATCACGGTGAAAGTCTTGTTTCTGTCAATCATTTCTGGTTCTTTCTGCCTAGAAAATAACAATGCATTTTTTTTGTGTGTGTGCCTCAAGATTATTCCAGCCCCTTCTCTTTCAACCTTAGAACTGAGAAAGTGATTAATTTTTTAGTTGTACTTTACATTAATGAGCCATAGCAATCAGAAGAGGTTTGTTTTTCTAGTTTCTGAAACTCCTTTTGAGATATTTCCCAAATTTCCTGAGGAACTGCAGATGTGTTCACTTTCAACAAAACTCTGGACTGTGCATGTGTGTTTTGTTCTGCCTTTTCCTCCTTCAAAGTCAAAACAGTATTGTGTAGCAGACAAGACATGGACACTAGTGCAAGACAAAAGTAGCTTTGAAGGCTCACCTTATTTGCTACCAAGTTTTGTCACTTTAACTAAGCACGAATTCCCCACTTAAAAATAAAGTTTTAAAAATTCTGTCTTTCCAGGCTATGCAGAAATTTAGGTCAAATAAAACATCTAAAATGGTGTAATACTGTTCCTGGCACATAACAGGAGCTCAATAAATGTGTTTTCTATTTTTCACTTAATGCCCTCCTTGCTAGGGGGAATTCTTTCTGGTTCTTGTATTTGACTGATGTTGCTACCTAAAATCTGTTAGATCATGGCTCAGTTTCCCTCAGATACATAGGTTCAGTAGTTTGCTGTTGGGGACAGTGGGGTTTTAGAATATTGGTGGCTATTTTTACAATGGGTTGAAAATCTCTGCATTTCTCATAGTTTCTTTTACAGTATATGTCTTTGGATGCATGGTGATGTTCCAGTAATAACAAAGATTAGCTTCTCCTATTGTGTGCCAGGAGCTACAGTACACACGTCTTACCATTTGAAATCCTTACAGCACCTCTACAGCATAAATTTTATCAAATTGTCTCACAGATAATAAACTAGAGCTCAGAGAGGTTAAATGACTTTCCCAAGTTCACACAACTCTCATGGAAGGTCAGAGTGACTCCAAAAGCAATGTCCGCTTAAGACAGAGAAGAGGAAGGAAGAAAGAAATGAAGAAAGGGAAGGAGAGAGAAAGGGAGTATTGGAGGGAGAGCAGAATGGAGAGAGGAAGGGAGGGAAGAAGGGTAGGAGTTAAGAAAATAAAGAGAAACAAAGAGAAATAAGACTCTTCATTTTTAGATGGATTGTCTAACATTAACCTTTTCTCCTACCACAAGCACTCACTTTTTCTCCTTCCTAGGGAAATGTCAGCTTTGGAAATTATTTAAACCAAATAATCACGCTGTTGGAATAACTCTCTCCTGGTGCTGCTGTAATTTGGCTTACAATTATAGTTAATTGAACATCTTCGGAGTGAACTCCGTGCTGCATGCACGTGGAAAAAAATTTAATGTGCTAAGCATGCAAAAACATGATCTTAGAAGTTCGTTTTTACCAGCAGAGAAAGAAAGCAATTAGAGAGACATTTTTCAGCAAGGAAGAAAAAAAAAAATCTCAAAATCCCATGGTTTTGAGACCAGTTCTCAAAAGATGATCCCTGGGCCCATTAACGGGGCGGTATTGAAAAGGGCTTGGTGGGCTCCAGGTTGGCATCTGTGAAAACGTTCCCCTTCTCGGGAATCAAGGCACATTAGTCTCGTTATTTGCAGATACTTGACAAGATAAGAGCCGGAGGGAAGCAGCAACACAAGGAAAAGCAGTGCAGAGAGAAGAGGTGGCTAATTAGAGGAAACAAAGCAAAGGAGCTTGACAAATCTGTTCTAGAAAATCCCCTTCTAAGAGAGAGGCATTTCAGAAGCAAACAATTCTCCCTCCGAATATGAGCTCCTACCATGGGAACCTGGGAGAAGACCTAGTTTACCCTGGTGCTGTCCACGGTCCTGATCACACACATTTGGCTCTATGTATGTTGTGACTGTTACTTAAAAAGCCTCTCCGCAATCCTCCTCCAAATTCCAGCCCCCCACCTTGCTAAGTATTGTTCCTTTCAACTCATTGACAGATTTCGCCCCTAACTAGCTCAGGCTGGCATTGGCCCATCTGCTTGAGTAGCTAGAGCAAAGCAATAGAAGGGAACAACGGAGACACGTGTCCTTTAACCAGCTCCCTTTTCTCTTTTCGTGTTTTGCCAGAAGGGTTTATGCCTGAGAAGTTACTTCAGGTTCCTTGGCCTTGCTTATTATAAAGCCAGCCCTTTGGGAACTTGCTTGATGGGATACAATATCTGTGACTCAGAATAATGGGGTAGAAACATGAAAAGTACCATGATTTTAATTTCTGCCTCTCAACTCACAATGGCCTCTCCACAAGCTAATCAGAACATGTGGGGACTGTGACGTTGCACCCATAGATTATAAGGGAGGCTCAAAGAGATTTTAGAGGTTGGGCTGCTGTCCTCCTCATGGAAATAACCATCAGAAAGCACAATTTTTAATTGGCAGGAGGAGAGATGAGCTTGCACGGACATCCAAGGGGCAGTAAGCAGTTCTACCACCCAGTTCTATTTGCATTCGTTCACACTATTCCTCGAGGAATAGAAAGCAGATGTAACCGAATGCAGCAAGTCAGAGGCAGGCTGTATGACCCCTCATTGCCTTCTTTGGGTTCAGAACAGTGGCTTTTGGAGAGGATCAATTGTGTCCTCTTGGGTTTAGAAATGTCTAGAGACACTTTTGATGGTCATAACTTGGGGAGTATATTAATTAGGGTTCTCTGGAGAAGCAGAACCAATAAGAGATAGATAGATTGGCAGAACCCCCTTAGTATGCATCTGCAGGGAGCTAGTTCTAAGAGTTCTAGTTCCCTGTAGTTCTAGTTCTAGTTCTAGTTCTAGTTCCTTGTAGAAACCACTGTCCCTGGATGATCACCTCCCCCATATAAAATGGGGCAATATTTTCATGTAAGCTGTGCATATCCATATACACCTAATCTGTACAATCCTGTATACTTTAAATCCATCTGCTCCCATGTACTTTAAATCTGTATACTCCTGTATACTTTAAATAACCTCTAGATTGCTTAAAATACCTAATAAAATATACATAGTTGTTATACTGTGTCTTCTAGGGAATAATAAAAAGAAAAATACCAAGTGCAGAGGTATTTCATATTTTTTATCTGTAGCTGTAACTTGAGTTCTCCAAGGTGTTATCCATGAACATAGACATCAAACTATATATTTGTACACATACACATATGTGTAGGTATGTATATTGGGTTAATAGTATCCCTTAGTTATTGCAGGCTGGTCAGGCCCACAATCTCCTGAATGAGCATACAGTGAAGGCTAAATAAAAAGAGGCAAATTGAATGATTTCAGGACTCCAGGAGGATCAAAGCCCTCTCACAGAATTTAAGATTCTCTCAGGGCAGAGACCAAAACTTTCTCTGTGTAGCCCACATTTATTTGGTTATCAGAAGAAGGGAGGGGAGTACTCAAGAAGGGCAGAATCACTCATGGACTTCTCCAAGTTAGGTATTAAATTAATCCTTAATAAGGATTAAGTCAATGCACCCAGGAATGAGAGGCCCAAGGCTATAGTCTTTATCTAGGTAAGATCAGATTCAGGTATCCTTGGCTGTGATCTTGTCTTATCCTTTGAGGTTTTCTGGCTTCATCCACCACTACAGGTTTTAGTAGGGATTAGTGACCCACAGAGGTTCACTTACTATGAGTCCACTATTTCCAGACAAGGAGCCTAGGCCTTGGGCAGATTCACAATTGAACATGAAAAGCCAACTGATTAAGTCCTGCTTAGGTCTCCTTCATTGCAGTCTCCATCATATTACATTACTATATGTGTACATGTATATGCATATTTATATTTATGTATGTGTGTCCTATACCATTATCCACTGACTGCAAGATGGGCTCCAAAAAGAGTTGGTAGTGCAGTTCGAAGACCTGAGACCAGGAAAGACTATGGTGCAGGTTCCAGTTTGAGTGTAAAAGCTTGAGAAGCAGCACTGCCAAGGGTAGGAGGGATTGATATTCCAGCTCAAGCAGGCAGGCAGAGTAAGGGAATCCCTGGTAGATCTTTTTATTTGAGGCAGGTCCTCCATGGGTTGGAGGAAGTCAGACCATGTTGGTCCAATGCTGTTCTTTTCCGGAAACACTTTGATAGACACACCAGAAATAACGTTTAACCAGAGGTCTGAGCATCCTGTGATCCAGTCATGTTGACAGATTACATTAAGTATCACAGGGGTTGTTGTTACCCCTGGGGAATAAAGACCAGGAAACTGGTAAATATTCTGCATTACAGGTCAGACCCCAACAACAAAGAATTATCCTGTTTAAAATGTTTGCAGTGCCAACATTGAGAAACCATGATGTAGGGAATCGTGAATCTCATGTCTTCATTTTATTTCTCTTTCTGACATCAAATGCAGTCATTACCACTCAGTTCTCATGGTTTTATGTCAAGTTTTTTTTTCAATCTGCCTGCCAATAGCTAAACTAGTTCATCTGGTGGAATTCTTTGTGTGTGTCTTGCTAGAACCAATACAGAGGGCAGGTTTCTCATTTCTTGAAAGCAGAAAACACCCTAGGTCTGAGCCAGACACTGATATAAGTGCTCACTTGGCATTCGTGGGGGCAGAAATGACCCAGCAGCATTTATGCCATGCTAGGCAGCAACAAGCTGCCTAAGTAGAGCACAGAGCTCTTGGAGTGACATGGAAAGGAAGCTGAATAATTGCGTACTATATTTTTGCAAGCTTCTTGATATAAAGGTCATTACTCTTTACCAATAGATCTGAAGGGAGGTATACTCAGTGGAGGTTTGCTGGAATAAAATATACTTCTGAATCAATTTTCTATGCAACCAAAGAAACTTTAATCACAGAACTGGACATCTGAAGTAACATACTGAGTTAAGAAAGTGAGCAGTATTCTAAGAAATCAAACCAATGGTTCTCAGACACAAGTCTTCAGATTAGGAAACACAATAATCCTTAAGTGCCCACCATAGACTTAGGTCCCATCCCCAAGCAATAAGGTACATTTGTTTTTCATGCATAGAAATAAAAACAATTTTATACACATATATTCTATCTTGGTTCTTTTGGATTTCATCCTGTAGCCACAAACCCAAAGCCCAACTTGTAGTAGGAAATTAAGTCAGACCAGTAAAAACAAGGCAATTTAAGGAGACCTTTGCAGGTAAAATATTATAATTGGAAGCAAGCCTGCCATGGTTGGAATCATTGCTGTCAGTTTTGGGGAAAACTGTCCTTAGGTATATGCCAAATGCTGTCAGCTGCTGTCCTCGAAGCTGCCACTATCCCAGCAAGAAGGAAAATGCATGGGGCTCAGGGGATCAGACACGTAGCCAGCATCAGAAGCAAAGTTGAGCTCTTTCTTATCTGCCACACAGGTTGGCTGCCTGTTTTCCCTGTCCAACCTGACCCAGGGCAATATACAGCTGCCAGGCAGCTCCCCCAGATCCTGCATACAGAGTGTGGACTCTGGGAGCAGCTGTAAATCAAAACAAAAATTTAAAAGGAAAAGAGAGGTGACACCACATGACATAAGTGACAGATGTTGGGTTTGGAGCTGCACTGACAGGGCAGTGTGCTGTGGGTGGAGCAAGGAGGAAACAGTTTAGAGCCAGAGGTGGTGGCACAGGGCTTGAATTCCAGCACTCTGTGTGGCTGAGGCAGGACCACAAAAAGTCTGAGCCTTAACAATAGCAAGCTGGGCAACTCAGGGACTTAGTGAGACCTTACTTCCAAATAAAGAAAAACATATGTAAAAGGTTTGAGGATATAGCGCAACACAAAGGCCTTGGGTCCAATGACTAACAGCACAAAGCAAAAGAAGGGACAGTTCAGGAAGGTGGTGTATCAGGATAGCCACAGAGCACAGTCCTTCCTGTCAAGTATGCCTGCTCCACTGCTTGCTGGCTCTGTGACTTGTCATCTTATCTCTCTAAGCCACAGTGTCTTCCTCTGTGAGTGAGAGAAATAGTAGTGCTTATTCCTAAGACTGGTAGTGGACATAAGATAATTAGTAGCCTGGCACCAGTGTGTATCAAACAACATGGCTAACACGTTGGAGAAAAAGAAAGAGGCTTTCTCTGTATCAGGATGCCTCCTGATTTTTTTTCTTTTTTTTTTCTCCTCGGTACCTCAAGTTTTAAGGATGTATTAATATGCAAAGGTCGAAGTAGTAGTGGCATTAGATGCCCTGGGAAGCAATAGCCATGGCTAGGTCCAGAGAATGCATCAGGCCACTGTGCAGGAGAGCACACGGGTGTGTGCAGAGGGAGAAGTTACCTTTCTGCTTTGAAAGGAAGAATCCATCCATTGCTTCCGTGAAAGGGGGCACAGTTGTCAACAGCTATTGCTGCTTTTGCTCCCCTTCTATAGCTAAAGTGTCAGGACCAACCCAGCCACCTCCATGCTCATTAAGCCTTCCAGCTGTAGGCAGCTGGGTGGGCATATTTGTTTTCATAAGAACAGCCTTTGTCAAAATCTCTTAGATGAAGTATAAACTCCCCACTGAGGAAATGCTGCTGCTGTGGATCCTCCTGTTGCTGGTCTCCCTCGTTCATGTCCTGTGATCAGGTAAGAGGACGGTGGTGCAGAGGGTCAGGGGGAGGGCAATGAGGTCAGGAAAAGCTGGTATACATCACTGAATCTTAATTCTGGGCCAACTAATACTCTTCATCCTAGAGCAAAAATATTTCTTTTGTCCAGCCTGAAAATGTGATTTAATTCCAGGCATAGATTGATGCTTTAATAAGCGGGTAATCTTTTTATTACTATAATCAACCTTCTAATGTACCACATACAATTTCACTGGCTTGTGATGCTCCAGTACTTCTTGCTCCATGGGACTCTAGTGGAAATCTGATTGTAAACATGCGTCCCGCCAGTGTGGGTCAGCTCTCCTTCAGGGATGGATAACAGAATCAGCAGGGAATTGAGCTTGGCATTTATTATTGATGCTGTTATTGCCAGAGAATGAAGGAGCATTGGTTGGATTTGGGTAGCCGTGTGGCTCAGGAGGGGCTCAACTAGACCGCAGAAGACTGAATTCTATCTACATGTCTTGTTATTTTAGGGGAAAAGTTTTCAAGTAGAGAGAAAACAGCTATGTATTTAATATTATCTTCATTCCTATCTCTGCCCTTTGGAGTTAAAAAATGTTCTATAAAGATTCCGTTAAATTGCACTTGGCTTATGAAAAGAAAAGAGAGGGCAATTAAAGAGTTTTTTCTTCTATGATATTCCTAGTGGGAGATATTGAATACACCTGCCTTGTCTATAAGGACTCTCACTGTATACAAACATGTACCCTAATGTTTTCTCCTACCCCTGGTCCAGATATGTACAGGAAAGCTCACATTTCTATTATTAAATTGCATTTGCCTTCTCCATCTTGGAGGACTGTGAGAGTATTATCTTTAAGAACAGACCTCTAAGTTAAGGAGATGCCACATTTTGAAACTCCACCATGAAAGAGAGACTTCTGATCCAAACACCTATTTCAAACAGTGCCTGGTATTTTGTGGTTGTGCAGTCACATCTATGAAGTTTGGAGAAAATGGTAGGATATCTATTCAAAATGTGATGCTATGAAACTTGGTACACATTTTCCCTTCCAGAGGATCTGTTCCTGGACTGGCCAATTATGTTGTAAACTTGCTGATAAAAAGTCCTGCACTGCATTCTCGAAATGTATGCAGAATGAGTAGTGTAGATTTCTTGTCTTTAATGACCCAAGTAGTTTGCATCTATTCCAACCCCCTTGCCGCTTTGCTTCTTTAAAGCTTTCTAGCTGCTTAGGTAACGATAGCCTGCATATAGTGTGCAGTGATGAGGATCCCAAGGCCTGTGTCTCTGGGGTATACATCAGAGGACCAGGCACACATTATCCCATTTATTCTTCCTCAAACCCAGCTCTTGTAATAAATCTGATCTCCTTAGCTGACAGATATCTTTTCAGTCCTGCATACAGTGAGAGGAAGTCACCAGAAATAAATGGGCCCATTGTCCAAAACTTCCAATTAAATTTAGAGCCTCCTAGGCTTAAAGCTTGGAAAGAGGATACCAGGGCAGCAGCTGCTGGTAAAGGTGATTGTCCATCCCCCAACTTCCAAGGGCTCACACAGAACTTCATTAATTATTTCAGAGCGCTGTGGTAATTTATTCTGAAGCTGTCCTGTGTGAAATGGATCCCACCAGCCCCTTCTTTGCCTCCTCTCCAGTGGTTTGGGAGAGGGGTGGATTTGCATTTCACACTTGGGTGTTTGACTAAAGGGTAAGATCTCCCCAAGCACAAAATACAATCGTGGAAACTCATCCCTGTTTTTTCTTTCCCTCCCTACACTCCCATGATGTGAGACTAAGAGGCTGGGGGCTCACTAACACGATGACAAAGTGTCTGAAATGGCACAAGAGCCCCAAGAGTATTTACATGGAGAGAGTGGTACATCTCAGGAGTAGAGACACACACTCGTGCACACTTACACATACTTTACTAGGATTAAAGGTAACTGTAGTTCCAAAAGACTCAAAAGACCAGAGTTAGAATTTTTATATTTTGAGGCATCCTTTATTTCTAGATATTGCAAAATGCAGTGTTTTGTCCCTTGTTATCACCTCCTTTTAGGGGTGGTTTCCTTAGAAAATCTACACTCAGTCTACTCAGCGTATTTGTCAGTGGTAGTATAGTGGAGACTCCATTGCATCTCCTCCAAAGACAGCCCCGGAGGGGAACATGGTCCAGTGCTGAATTAAACACAGTGTCACACAGTGGTGACTTGCTAACATAACAGCTGTAAAAACAGAATTTATTCACACAGCCCAAAACACCATAGGAATGCCAAAATGAAGCAAAGGTGCTTTTATCTTACAAGTGTGTAGTTGGGGAAAAAGTCTAGCTTATTTGGACAGAGTGAGACCCAGGTGTGAGTTCTGTCCTTTCTACAGAGGTTACAATTTCCAGCAGCAGAACCGTGGGCACGTCAGCCTGGCTGAGCTCCAGTTTACCTGCATAATGGGAAAACGAGAAATAATTTTTATGTTTTTGTAATGATTTTATATTAGTAGCAAATAACATTGAATCTAAAACTGTTAATAGGCTTGCAGTCCATTATTTTTATTTTTTATTAGAACATATTTGCAGTACATCATGATTGCATTCATTGTGTGAAGTAGGTACAGGTACATAATATATTTTAATTCTGCTTTTATCTCCTCCTCTCCCTTTTTTTGCTCCTCTCCATACTTAAACTAAGAACAAGAATATTATCACTTCACCAATAATCATTAGAAATGTAACACATCTCATGCGATAGTACCATTATTATATCGCTGTTACTATAATGAAAATTATAAGATATAGATGATAATTACTACATGGTTCTTTTGTGTATAGCATTTACACATAATCATCTCAGTTAATCCTTATCACTGGATATCATTTTCCCTCATTTTTACAGATGACTCAAAGAAATAACTTGTTATAGAAATTTGGTACATGCTTTGTCTGAGATTCAAACCCAAGACTTTTTGACTCTAAATTGTATGCACTTGTTCCCTCCTCAAGTGTATATTTTTCCCCTGATCTTTATTCATCCTGCTCTTTTTTCAGCTCTGCCTACTCCTTTACTAATGTAGTCCATGCAGTTCTTCCCTTTATAGGTTATCAGACTCAAAACCCAAAGTTTTCAAACGCTTTCCTCAAAATCTAATCACGTCTGTCAGTTAATTGTATGAGTTGGGATAAAAAATGGGTGAATATTTAAATTAAAAAGTGACTACAGAAAAAGATGCATTGCCATTAATCTATCTCAAAATACTCTCTCACTTTGAAAACACTTACCTTTCTCGCCACTTTTCGAAACTTCTGAAAATTCTTTTTCTTGAGTGACTTTAGTTGTGCTATTGTAACTGCCCTGAACAGATTCAAACTACTTACCTTTTGTGGTAATTTTGACTTTGGGGAAGAGCCAGAAGTTGTATAGCGCCAAACCTGGCCAATAAGGTGGATGAGGACACACATAACACCTTCACCTGCCAGCTTTTCTGTTGGCAGAAATATGTACCTTATTTTTGGTCATACCTCATAAAGACACTCACGAAAGAGGACTTCCAGAACTGCTTCAAAAAGCAACAAGACTGATGAGAAACGTGTTTAAACAGAGAGGGAGTATTTTGAGAGGAGTTAATGCAATGTGTATATAGTTTCTCGTGTACCCCTTCATCTTTTGTTATCCTCAAAGTAGCTGCCTTAGTTATCCCCAGAAATGCCCTTCCCATGTCCACAGCAGAACTCTTAAAAGCTCCACACTCAAAGCCAGTTCTCCTGATTTCAGCTACTGGCACCACACCACGTAATCACTTCAGCAAAAGTTAATGAGCTCGTCCTTGGCACCTTCATTTCTCTCATCTCACTCATTCACTTCTTTTAGCTCTGCCTCCAAAATATAATCCTCTTCCCTCTGGCAAGCTTCTCCTTCAAGATCTAAGCCATATAATCTCTTCCTTGTCTGCCATTTGTCTCCTAATTCAGCTCCCCGCTGTCATTCATTTCCTTATGTAACCCATTCTCCATATATTATTAAGAGTAATCCTTTCAAACTATCAAGTGGGATAAGTCATTTACCTACTTGAAGCTCTCCAATCCATGCTGAGGTCTTTCGGTGTAAAATGCAATGCCCTCACTGTGGAACCCTGGTTCTGTCTGTTTGACTTCAACTCATGCCCTTCTCCTGATACTTCATGAAATACTTTTTTCCGGCACCCTCCCTGTCCCTTGATTCCCCCAAACTCTTTCCCAACTCAGAGCCTTTTTATTTGTCAACTTTTCCTGGAACATTCTTCTTAAGGAACCCAAAACTTGCTCTGCTGAACCCTTGACCTTACAAACAGCAGTATCTCCTGTGTCATTCTTCAGCTCTCAGTTCAGATGTCACTTTCTCACAGAGGTTTTGGCTGACCGCCATCCTGACGTGGCCACTATGTCCACGTTCACCCTGTATCACATTGCATTGTTTTACTTCTTCTTTCAAAATTACATAAAGTTGCCCTGCTTAATTTTTTCTTTATTTACACTTGATTTGTATTCTTTCTGCAAAGTAAAGTGTGTGTGAATTTGTCAGGTGCAATTTTGTCTCTCTTGTCCCTTGCTATATTCTTAATATGCAGAACAGTTTTTAGTACATAGGGGAAGCCCAGTGCTCTGTGTTGAAGGAATTAATTAATTAACAGATCCCTAAACAATGCCCTCCCTCAATCACTCAGTCCTCCCGCCTACAAGCTATTCCTGCAAAGTAATCTTACCACAGCTCTTCCTGGCTTCCTCTTGAAAATCCTCAGGTCAACATTTCAAATGCTCTGCTATCTACTCTGTTTATGTTCTATGAATACCTTGTCTTCTGCATTCTCTCTCTCTCTCTCTCTCTCTCTCTCTCTCTCTCTCTCTCTCTCTCTGTTGCTCTGTCTCTCTGGCTATTCAAGCCATGCTAGTTGCCTACTTCCTGGGCTTTGACAAACTATTAGCTGTTCCAGTCTCAGCTATGCATCTCTAAACAAGCAATTGCAGCAGGACTTATGGATTTAAGATTAATCAGAAGAATGAAAAGAGTCAATAAGTGTAAGGCACTTTGAACAGAGCTGGCATTCAGCCAACACTTAACAAAGGTTACTTGCTTATTATCTTTCAAGGTTGACTCAAATTCAGCATTTTCTCTGAAGCCCCCTTGAAAATCTCCCCAGTCAGAACTGATGTGTTCCCACTCCAGTACTCTGTACTCATCCTATCATACTGTAAATCCCAGGCCACCTTGGAGGAGAACCTAGAATAATCTGTATTTGTGTGCTAGTGAGTTCCATTACACAGATAGCCTCTTAGATCAGATTTGCTGCCTAACTTCAGATCCATCACAGGGCTTAGTCAGTACCTCACAAATAGTTACAATAAAAAGTGTTAAATTCAACAAAATTATTCAAAAATGCTCATTTAGAAAAGTCAGATTTTTTTCTGAAAGCAAAAAGCAGTTCACACTGATTAATTCACTTGGTTGCCTTCAAAATGACTGGCTCTTTGGCCTCATTGCCTTCAGGTATAAAGAAGAATGCTAATTCACAGAAGAAAGCAATGTTTCCAAAGAGGAAAAAGGCCTAGCTTCAAGCAAAACATAGTATGATCTCAATCAGCATTAAATAGCAAACTATATTCATTTCTGGTCAAGAGAATGTCACTCAATACATACTTTTTTCAAAATGAAATTTCTCCTACTAATATATGTAAAAGTGTTAGCACTCTAATTTCTTTTAAGAAATGTGCTCTACATGGTAGTCTTGGCAACATGGAGATAATAGGGAATAAATATTTGATCACCAAAATGGCTATCTGGTTTCCTGTGAATAAAAACCTATCTCCACATTGCCTTGTGTGTTCACCTGCTGAGTGCAATTCACTCCAGGAAATGCAGCCTTCCTGTCCCAGAGATGCCACACATCTGGTCTAGTATGACAAACAGATGGAAGCTAGGCACACCCAGGTCAAACAAAGCATAAGAAACTGGATCCTGATCAGTAGAAATAGGTGTTTTCATCCTATGTGCACCCAGACTTCTGTACGGATTCCGCAGAAACACAAAGTGTAAGATACACCAGGACCTCTGTTTGCTGAAGTTTTGGACAGCAAAAATAAGGCTCATCCTGGAGGATGCAGCTTCCCCATGAATTTAATGAAAGTAAGTGTGAACTAATGGCAGGTAAGCACAACACTCAGTTTTATGGTGTTTCAACTTCTGGTAATTAGATATTCTCCTTTATGTTAACAGGATGATATACGTGATAGATATGCAGATATAAGAATGACATAATTTCATGAATATATTTTGTGAGTATGGAATGCAATTTTCTCCATAAAAAGAGAGTAAGATAGTCTTTAGGGTTGCTTTTGAATATGACCACATTGTATGTGTATGTCTTATTTTAGTGCTGAAATTTTTTCTAAACTTTCAGAACAGACTGGAGGTCTATGTCAACCCATGTAGGTGACAATCCCTGTGGGCTACGTTGAGTCTTAGACACCGGGAAGAATTAAAACAAAACACTACCTTTCATCAGGTTAGAATTACCTGAAAACAGATTGAGTTATTCCCAAATGTTTAAATCGAGCTTGACCCTAGTACAGTGAGAGGAACTGAAGCATCCACCTAGAAATTTTGTGATCCCAGGTCCTTCTTTTCTCACTTTCTGTGGTTCTTTAGAAAGTAATCACAAGCCATCCGGGCTTTGAGATTTTGATTTGATGTGTTGGAAAGGCTGGGTGAAATTACATGGCTCCCACTTAGGCAGGAGATTTGTATCTTCCTTATCCGAAGTGTGACATTTGGCCGGGGCCAAATGCCGGAGTTTCACACACTTGCCCATAGCACACCTGGCTACATATCAGCACCACAACTAAGAGTGGTATTTGTAGCTTTTTGTCTAGACACATTTCATTTGAACTAGTAACTGAACTGTGCTATTTGCCTGAAGGAACCATCTCCTTTAGTGCTTTATTTCAAAAAGAGAACCACACTGCTGTCAAAGAGGAAGCAAAGCAAAGTGTAGGAAAAGATCTCCCAGAGAAATCTGTCATCAAAGACTTGAGTGACAGCTTTTATAAGACTCATACTTGGAAATCCAGAGCTGATAGAAATAAGTTTCTATATAAGATAAATGTGTAGACTATTCAAGCTGTAATGCTTGAGCAGTGGGGTAATTCCCTAAGATGAACTCTATGATATCTCTTTACCCAGACACGTGTATTGTTAAGCAAGGTGCAAGAAGAAATAAGGAAAATGCTGAGTACACTGAGAACTGTGGAGCTATCACTCCAGACTAGTGGGACCAGCCAGTGTGACAATGAATCCAAATGGCCCTATTTAGAACCTTGAAAGCAGACAGTGTTTTGGTTTCCAAACTAAATCCTGCCCAATGCTTTTGGTATTGGAGCAATGAATCACAGTTTTGGCTGTGGAATTACATGAATTCTGAGAATATTTCCTGGTGCCATCATAGCCTGACTATACCACATTCCACAGAGGGCTTCAGAAGAGAATACTGTACAGTACTTTTTTCCTAAATCACATTCTTTGGAGTATGGATTTTGCAGATTTGGGAACTTTGATTTGGTGATTTATAGTAGATGTATACTTTCTACGTGGACCAAAAGTAAGAATGAAATTGAAAAACTGAGAAAAATAAAGAGACGTAGAACATTTAAATTCTACCATAATGATGATACAACAACATCAGTAATAATATACTTAGAGAGGGCTTTACAGCTTGCACATAATTTTTTCTATTGATTACATTTTTCACAAAACCTAACGAGGCATCTGGAAAGGCATTAATTTCATTACCACTATGTAGGGATGGGAAATCAAACTCAAAGGGTGAGTGACTTGTGTGAGCTCGCAGAGTTAGCAAGAGGCAGAGCTTGAACAGTTCTTCAGAGTTTCAACCTATACTCTCCCTTCCTGTCTGTGAAAACATACAATACTTAATGCCAAAACATGTCAAAATATTGTTCTGTTATCATTTGGGGAACTCACAGAATTAGTCACTAGTTACAGAGTTTTAGATCTTGTAAATAAAGATGAGCACTAAATTTTCATAGAGAAACATCCCTTATCATCATAGCAAAACTAGAATCATGCTTTTGATGCCTTGCTTTGTTTGATCTTTTAGAAGGTATACTTTGTTTTTAACAATTGGCTTGCTTGTTTCCATCCAATTATTCCTAAAACACAGGATACACACACACACACACACACACACACACACACACACACACACACACACACACACTAAGCATTTAAAATGAGATATTTATGAACTCTCTCGGCTCTCTGACCTTATATAAGGTTTTCTGAGCTGCATGCATGGATTTGTCTTCCTAAATATAGCCTTCGCTATGTTAAACAACAACAACAACAGCAAAATACATTAGGTTACTAGTGCGATTAAAGCCTTCGGGCAAAATTTTGTTCCATTCAAATTGGTCCAATTAGTTTTCATACAGCTAACAAGGCCCTCAGGCTATCTGTATTCTGGAAGATTTGGCCATTTGGATTCAGTGAAAGGTTTCACCATCCAAGACCTCATAGCTTGGCAAATATGTTTTGTGGTTTTTGGATTATTTTACCACCTGTCACAATGATGTTACCTATGAAAGAATATTAGCACAGAGATGAATGGCATACACACCGTTTTCTGCTTCTTCAAGAGGCATATAACCAAAGTAGGAGTCATTTCTTTCAATCACAAATAAACTCAACAGATAACAGCTAACTAGTTCAGTTCTTTGACTCCAATCTAAGAAAAGGTGGAGACTCAACCCTCAGAAATACCTAATAAAGTGTTTACACTATGAAAATAAAGGCCTTACTACTGAAAAGCTTATTACAGTGGTCTAGATGATTTTTCTTGCACTTAGCTAAAAATAAACATATTTAAAACAGATATATCATGCCGGATCAGTGCTTTTCTGTGTTTTGCAATGTCAATGTAGACCACCTTTCCTAAGAGGAGAGCATCTTTGGCCAAACTTCAAGAGTATGACGGTCCAGTCACACCCTTAGGAATTGGCATTTGTTAATGTTTCAGTGAACGTCAATGTATTTCAGGACTTCATCCCATCTCTTTTCAAACTGTTATTTTATTTTTGTCTGTATTCCCTACTTGACAAAGTCCTAAATTAAAACAAATTTATTGCTCCCCTCACAGTGAATGGATGAGGGCCAAAGCATTTCATGGGGCCAGAGGTCAGTGCAAAATATCGCTTAGAAAAATCAAACCCATCAGTTTTCTTTCAGTGGCAAAAGTCCCCACGCTATAAAAGGACTAAAAGACTTGGCGATGGGGTCATTGCTCTGTTGGATCCATTAGGCAAAAATCCAAGGTCTCAGCTCCCTAATTCTCAAAGAAAAAAGCAATTAGGTAAAGAATTATGAATAAAGAAAAATGCAGAGAGACCTTAAAGTGTGTGCTAATTCCTGGGTGGGTCATAAATTATTAATGTGCTCAACAGTAGCCTAAATACACCACCTCTCAATTTACCCACTAATGTAAGCAGGTCTAAATGAGCTAGTGGTACAAACCAGTAGGTGGTAGGCTTTGCATGCCTTGACTGCTGACACTGAGGGATATACTTTAAATACAGTGAATTCGTTCATATCCTTCACCTTCTGTATTCATTATCATTCAGAGGAAAAAAACCACAAACTTTAAATTTTAGAACTTGGTAGCATGACATTCATAAATCCCACTCCTCTTTTTCTTGGTTTACTACCTCTCATTTTACAAGAAGGAAAAACTGAAGTCTTGAAAAACAGAAAGAAAGAAAAATAAAAAGATATCCAGGTTCTAAACCTGGATAGATTCATATATCATGGTTATGGGAAAGTCAGGAATATAAATTGGAATTTTAAACTTCTAGTCTTCTTTGATGGTTTTGAATATTTGCTGAGCAAAGGGAAACTAAAATTTACTGAGTGCCTGTTAGATGCCAGACTCTACCAGATGCTTTACAAATATTGTTCAGTTTGTTTTATCTAATAACCCATTTTATTTTATTTTATTTTTGGTCCTGGGAATTGAACTCAGGACCTTGTGCTTGCCAGGCAGGCTCTTACACCACTGATATATACTCCCAGCCCATAATAACCCATTTTACATATGAAGAAAATTAAACTCAGAGAATCCAAGTCTTATCTAAGATCACACAACTGTAATTCAAACTTAGGCCAGGTATTTTCTGTATCTCTTTTTCCACTTGATTCTGTTGGCTGTATACAGAATTCCCAAATGTATTTCTATGCCCTTATCTCTCTTCCCTTTTCCATGACTGTTTTGAAGCTCAGTGCCAGGAGCCATGCTCTATACTAGGGATATGGACAGGAGTGTGAAGGGTATGGCCCTGGCCTGTGGGATGAATGGAAATGTATCATGCACAGGTAGATTTCAACCCAGGAGAAGAAGGTATGTTCTGTAGGACACTCTTGCTATGCAGAGAAAATGAAGGTAAGCAAGAGGGCAAACACCTTGGCTAGGACATGACAGGGCAGGTGAAAAGACCTAAGAAATTAAAAGGTCAGTGTATATGTTCAATTTATTAAAATTTCTATTTTGAAACAACCTCAAGCAGAAACAAAAGTTATGTAACAATGATACAGCTTTTCATTTCTCTGCGCCATTTGAGAGTAAGTTATTAATTGAATGCTCATCATCTCCAAAGTACTTTAGTGTACAGTATTCCTAAAATAAAGACCTTCACCAGCATAACCTGATACATGCATTTGATTCTACCATCTTCTTGCAGGCCTCATTCAAATGAGACCAATTATTCTAATAATATTTCCCACAGCAAAATGATCCAATTCAGAATCACACACTGTATTTAGTTGTCATGTTTCTTCAATCTCTTTCAATCTGGAACAATTTCTCAATCTCTACTAGAATTTCATAAACTTGACATCTTTGAAGATGACAAGCAAGTAATTTTGCAGAATTCCCTTCAATTTGGTTTTATCTGAAGTTTCCTAGCAATAAGATTCAAATTATGTGTCTTTGGTGGGAAGTATCACAGAAGTGATATTGTGTTCTTTTCATTGTATCCCACTGCATTTTGATTTGTACCATTATTGTGTTGTTTGATTACTAGACTAAGGTGGTGTCTGACACACTTCTCCACTATAAAATAACCCATTTTTCTCTATATAATTCATAAGTAATTTGTGTAGAGGTAGGTGGAGAACATATAAATATCCTATACCTTAATAAAATTTTAGCTTCTTCATTTATATCCTAATAGACTTACACTTATTATTTTATTCAATGGATTATAATGTTACCATCATTTATTTTATTATTTTTTTTTGTACTGGGAATCGAACTCAGGACTTTGTGCTTGCCAGGCAAGTACTTGTGCCATTAAGCTATATGCCCAGCTACCATCATTTATTTTGATGTTCAAAGTATTTCAAGTTGGCCAGCTGGAGTACCTTCAAGCTGTCCCTTTGATGTGTGACCATTTTCTTTGAACCTTTTTACTTCCTGACACAAGATATTCCAGGTTTATTTTCCTATTCTGTACATCCCTTGTCCAATCCCTGAAATCTGCTGTTTCTTTAAGCACCTGACTTCCTTTGGTGGAGGGTAATATTTAGGAAGGAAAATCCAGGACCTTGATTTGCTCCTACTGGTGAAGCACCGCTGCTCCCAGGGCCTTTCATGGAGCAGCACAACTAAAGAACATGGTGGGTCTACATGTGTAATACTTTGGAATTTCCTCTCTGCCAAATCATGAGTTTACCCTGAAATTTCCAATTGCAGCCCAACACTATAGGGTTCATTCCAGTTTTCTCCCTACCCATATCTATAACACTCTTCTTTGACAGTGGTAAGTCTAATCCCATTGTCTTTATATTTAGTTATTTGATCAATGCTCATGAATATACAAATCTCCCATTGTTTTTGCTCACCCCCCACATCTCTCACACATGCAATTGCACATGCGTGCGCACACACACACACACACACACACACACATACACACACACAGTCCTTTTCCCATTTGGGATCCAACTTCCCATACTCATGAGGATGCCTTCCTTGCCCTCTTGCATCCTGACACATCCTGGCCTACTTCCCATGTCTGCTCCAAGTGGGTGCACACCTCCTTCCCTTAGGTACAACACTCGGCACTGAGCTGTGCTCTGGTGTGATGCCGTCTGCACCCCCTTCAGGCTCCAGTCTTTTGCACTGGGCTGTCTACCTCACAGAGAGTCTATTTTAAGCCTTATGCTCAAACTTCCCTGCTCTGGACACCTTCTTGGTGAGACGTCCTTCTCAGCCTACATGGATCCAGAGGTCCACCGCTCCGTGTGGCCACCTGATCACCAGGGTGATAGGCTCTAATAACCCGAGTGGGGCCACTGCTCCCAACTCCCCGCTTCAGGGATGCTTTTCTTCTCAGGCTTGGACTGAGGGCTTCTATTATGGTTTGCTCCCCTGCAGAGATCTCTTCCTCACCATACCTTGGCTCTAGCACTTTACCTGAGCAGGCCCAACCTTTCCTCCTCCACTGGTTCTATTAGAAACAGTGCTGGCATCACTCCCACTATCCTCATGGACATTCTCCAAGGGCTGCTTGGACTCTCATCGTACTTCATTCTGTGCTACCCCCGTCTCCTATCCTCTGAGCCCCACTGTGGCTTCTCTTTCTCATTTTTGTTCCTGCTGCAGAAACTCTGGGCTTGCTTTTCAAGCCTGCTGGATGTGTTCTCCCAGTCATCCTGCAGAGGTGCTTCTGTCAGGCACCTGCAGTTCATACTCACCTTTAACTCACTCTCCCGTCAACTTGTTTTAATTATGTGCGTAGCACATGTCACTATCTCGGTTTTCTTGTGCATTTAGTCATCATCTGTCTCCTATGGAAGCAGATATCTGTTGTGACTGAGTAACTTGACCTGCTTGGGAAGTCCCCTGCAGAGGCTTCTGTCCATTCTTATGCTTTCTGTGTCTCTCCACAAAAGGAGACAGGGAATCCAAGACTCCTTCTCACCCTCCCACATCACTCTTAGCCAATCAGAAATGAGACGCAGTGCATAAATACTCCCATGTCCTTGTTCCACATTGGGGCAATTCTCAGGCATGTTCCGTACTTCAGAGGATGCAAGATGAGATTAAGCCTCAGTGGGCCACAGCAGAGTCTTGACAACACGTCTCATGTTCACTCTTTTTCCTTTCATTTATCCTCCTGTGCTTTATAAGGTTGCTTCTCCGTGGAGAAACTTACACTCAGATTCTTGTCTCACCATCTGTTTCAGAGGGAACTCAAACTAAGATGCCCTGCATCATCTGACTAGAAGAGAAGTGGTGTGAGAGCTGGGATACACATGCCTTTCTTATTTACTACTGTGTCATGATCCTCGGTGCCTTAAACTAATTGTTCTGTGCTAAATACCCAATAAATATACATGAAATGAGTGACTGCATCAATGAGTGATGATTTTTCTATTGCAGATTTACTAATATTTATCATTGTTAATCTATTTTGGATCCTTTCTAATAAAGTTTGTGGTCATTAGTCAGTCTTCCATCTCTTTAGCTGTCATGTAAGACCGAACTGTATCCCCATGCAGGGAATCATAACATTGATAATAATGATTCGCTGTGTGTTAGAGCAGTGAGCTCTGCGGAGGACTCCCCATTCCTGTTCCTTGTCTGTTCCACTCCATCCTGAATGTTACTGCCAGAGAAATCTGGGAAGGATGCTCACGCTGGCATCCTCATCCATCCAGTGGTTCTCCATGTGGTCTCACAGATAGGAAAGGGAATTTCACCTCTTCTGTGCTGGGCATAGGGGGCTGTGGAGCAAAACGAAGCACTGCACCCAGCCGTGTCCTCTCAGAATCTGCCACAGAACTCATCTCATATGGCAGTGAACAATAATCATCTCTTTCTGCCACTGTACTGTGGATGCTTCATGGGGAAGAGAACTGCCATGGAGCCTTTGTACGCCTGGAGTCTCTCACAGCACCTGGCACCTGCCACAGTAGATACTCTGAGTTAAGGTAGCCCTCTGTATTTCTCCAGGGGGATAGAACTTTCTAATCTATGACACTGCAGAGCCATGTAACTTGGAAAAAAAGTTAATTTTTGTACTTCTAGAACACAGATCAGCAAACTCTTCCTATCGAGGGCCAGACAATAAATCTTTTAGGGTTTGGAAGCATACTCTGTCTGTCCCAGCTACTGTGTTCCTGCACCAAAGCAGACACAAGCATGTGTAAACAAAGGCGTGTAGTTGTGCTCCAGTGAAACTTTACAAAAACAGGCAGGGAGGTAGATTTGGCCCACGAACTGTACTTTTACCACTTTGTTACTTAGAGAAGCCGATAAATCCTGTACATGTTGCTCTCCTAAGGTGCCTTCCATTTTTGGGCTAAACAATGCAATTTCAGTCAAAGAAGGGTATATATTTTTCTTTCATTTTCATGGTTCCTCAAGAAAGCAGACTGTTAAAGCCTAAAGTGTGTGAGCTATTGGCAAAGTAGAAAAAATATATCGTTTCTTTATTATTTACCATATAATCAATATGTACAAGTTGCATTCTCACTCTCATTACAGCCCTTTGAAGAGGGTGAAATTTTTATTTTTATTCTACAGATGAGAAATGTAAGATTTAGAGGGCTCAACCAGTTTGCCCAATGTTACGTAGTTTATAAGGGGTAAAACTTGAATTTGAACTCAATTCCAAGTGAGCCCAAGCTTTTAACCGTGTCTCCATACTAATGGCCACTGGGTGGTTACATAAATAAAAATCAAAAAACCAATTTTATCCACAGAAGATGAAAGCAGCAACTACACAGGAGCCTACAGAGAAATACATATTCTTTTCCCCCTTTGGATTGAGGAAAGTTCAAAGGCCACCTTTTTTGATTTTAGATCTCTGGGCTCTTTTGTGTGAGTTTAGATCCCTGCCAGAAATTCCATGTTCCTTTGTTCTTTACGACAGGCCAGTCAGAATGGAAAGGTTTTAAAACTCCCTAAACTCTTTGAACATGCAGAACATTGATCTTCAGAAACTTTGTGAAACACCCTAAGGAAGTTACAAAATTACAAGCAACGTTTTTTTTACTTTGTTTTGGTTTTTGTTTTAAGTGAGTGTGTACCAAACCTCTGGGACCTTTGCTTCATCCCACAGCACCAAAGCTTTCCTTCCCTCCGCTCCATATTCTTTGCTGTCAGACTCTGAATAACAAAACAGAGTGATGTTGCTCAGGTTCCTTCTCTTGCAGACAAGCTCCTCTCCTCTTGGGAACGTGGGGCTCCGACCTTACTCTGCTGCCATGTACTTGCTCTGAGGCATCTTTGTATCTTGGAACGACCCAACGTTTGACATTTCCCGCTGGGCTGACTCCTGCTCCTGCAGTCGGTGTAGCAGGAATATGAGTGCATACTGAGAAGTGCTTGCTGGCCTTTTAGGTCTCCTTCCACAACTAGACCTCAAGGTCCCTTCTGTACTGGTGTTTATTCAGCCTTGCACGCAACACAGCAAAGGACACTCCTGCTTAAGGCAAAACAGGAGCCATGTTTTGTTATTTATCTCTACGGTAGCCCTGGCAGACAGGGTTTACATACTGCAGCAGTTACGTATTTTAAAGAATGGATTTGCATGAATTGAGCTCTTAGTCATTTTTCCAGCTTCATCTCTCAGCTCTGATTTCCTGTAAAGGTTGGTAATACAGGGTCTTAGTCATCTTGGGCCAAATTTCCAGTCATAACACTACGCTCTACCTGTTGCCTTTGAGCTACTTGCCTTGCCTTCCTGGAACTTGTTTTCCTCTTGTGTACCAGGATGACATCAGTAGTACCTATCTTTGTGACAATTATATGAGATGATATACATGGAAAGTGCTTAAAAATGTGTAGCACATAGTAGATGCTATGTACATATTAGCCATTTTATTATTGTTGTTTTTATTATTGTCCTTCTAATTAGCATTTCTACCTGTAGCATTGATTCCTTTTCTCCAGTAGATAATGCTACTTATTTGTCATTCAGGACTTGGTTTCTGTCCTGCACAGTACTTGGTTAGCTGTCCTCTTTCACATTTTTAAAATCACATTGTTTTATCATTATTTCTTTACGTGTTTGCCTCATTTAGTATTTAGCTCATATTCTGTCCCAAAGAACACAATTGTGATCCTTCTAAAAAGGAGCCTAACCAAGTCACATGGGACAGTGACAAACCTGCAAGGCTCGGGACACCCAAGCCCTGTGATAGCCCCATTTCCTTCATGGTTGGGCTCTCTTTCTTCTATACATCATCTCCTCTTCCTGTGACTTTCTTCCTCCATCTTGATCTTAGCTATATTCTCTGAATCCACAGGCATGATTCTGTCTCAGGGAATTTGCACTTCTGTTTCTGTGGCCTGAGTCACTGTTCCCCAGAGGTCTGTGATTCTCATTTTCATATCTTTGCTCAAATGTCTTCTAAGTGAGGCCTTCTGGACCATCTTATTTAAAGTGCAAACCACATCTTTTTTTCCTATTCTGTATTCTCTAACCCCAACCCATGCTTTAACATATTACATTATATTGTATTATATTATGTTGTAATCTATCTATCTATCATCTATCTACCTCTATATCTGTTTTTCTTGAGCAGTACTGCCTATCAAAACCAAGTCTTGTGCTTGTGAGGCAAGCATTCTACAACTGAATTACCTCCCCAGCCCTTATAATTTATTTTAAAAGATTATGTCACTGCCATCCCATATTAGAATAAAAACTCCACAAAGAAAGCAATCACTTTGTTTTACTTGCTGCTGTATCTGCAGAGCCCCGAAGTAGATGCCCCAGATATATATTTGCTCAATAAATGAATAAAGATGCTCCAAACCACAGAACTGAGATGAAAAATCTCTCAGGATTTTCATACTAGAAGATTCATCATGGGGCTTTTGCAAAAAGCCTTTTCCTATGAATTTTTGCATAAGAAAGGGTGGTGTGGACTTCCCACAGTCACTCACTAGCTGGGCCTACCCAGGTCTAGCCACAGCTATAGTGGGACTTCAAGGAGTCCTGCAATTCGTACAGCGTCAGGGTCAGAGGGCTGCACCTTGCTGAAAAGAGGCGAGTCCAGGGCGTTCTGCGCTGGTCCCGGCGGCAGCCCTCTGAGTGTCTGCTTCACGAGCCCAAAGGTGCAGAGATCAGCCTCCCAGAAGGCCCAACAGCCTGTTCCAAATACTTTCATTTGGGGCTGGGGATTTAGCTTAGCGGCAAAGCGCCTGCTTGGCAAGCGCAAGGTCGTGAGTTCGGTTCCCGGTACTGGAGAAAAACCAAAAAAACAAAGATCCAAAATCCAAATACTTTCATTTGCAGTCCCCACACAGGTGCTGAGAGTTTCAAGGACCTGCAACCTAACATACGAATTCACTAGAGCCTCGGTGACACTGCCACCAAAACTCCCGGACAGTGGCTGGCCCCGGGTTGCTTGTTGCCAAAGTCTGGTCTCTTGTAGAAACACTTCTCTGATTCATAAAAGCAAGAACTGCTCATACAACCATGCCTTGGGAATTGTGGCTTAGTTTAACTGCCCTGCTTTCCTGGATATGTGCTAACACAATATAAAACCCCCACAAATATCACACCCACAATTCGATGATACAGTACAAGCATTTGCACCTGAATAATCTTCATAAAAATAACAATTGGGATGATATCTATAAAAGCAATTTTGAAACCGCCAATCATAATATTTATTTCACTTGTAATTCCTCATTTAATCTTCCCCAAAACATGTAGGGTTGGGGTTAGCTGTTTCATCTCCAGGAGGAAACTGAAGGTCAGGTAGGTCAGGCAACTTGCTGGGGTCATCTGGCTCTTAATAGGGAACAGGAAGATCAGGCAGGAACCACACCAGGTTCACTGTTCTATCGCTCAGTGGTGTGGCCACACTACAGAGAGCTGTGTGATGCGGTGCACTGAATGCATGAGATTCTTCCCTCTTGTTAGTAATTTGGATTTTCAATTTCCAGTGGGCAATGGGCTTAGAATTCAGGCTTCTGGTCACGAATCCATTGGAAGTTTGCAACACGCAGTTTTGGACTCTCTGTGTTCACAGTCTAATCTTCAATTCCCTGTACAAATTTTCATGCAAGCCAGGGGCTAAGGTAAAAAGACAACAAATTTTAAACCTAAGAAAAGCATTAACTTTAATCTACATTTGAGTCACATAATCAATATTCCAATCAGAATAACATTATCTGGAATTGCTTCCTTGGATGTTGCACACATGCACACACTCAAGCACACACACACGTGTACCCGCGCACGCACACACAGGCATTTTAGATACTAGAAACAATGACCGCTTTTTGGAATATATAGGAAAAAGACGAATTCCCTCTTTTTCATGTTTTAAAAAATGTAAAAACTCTCAGTCCCCAGCCTGTTATATTGTGTAGGGAGAACTTGATCATGCAATTTCCACTACAGATAGCCCCCAAGCTCTGCTCTGCAAGTGTATCTCTTGGTCCGCCTTCTAATGTGAGACCCTGAGTTGAGAGGGAATCGTATCTGGGGACTGGGCAATCTGAGCTGCTGCAGGTTCCCATAGGAACGCTAGGCACTCACCTCTTCTTCCTTTATCTATGTGCATTTGCAGCTGCTGCTTGCTTTGGAATCTGGCTCTTAGCAAGTGAAACTCCAGCTCCCAGAGCAGCACTGCCCTAAACTTCTCTCTTTCAAGTCCCGACTCACAGCCTTCTCTTTGCGCTTGGCCCTGATTCACCATGGGGCTGAATACCTCATCTGGTTTACTGAGTTTTCCAGTAAAGCCTGAAGTACATATTTTTACAAATGAACAATACCTGGCCAGTGAATCTCAGCATGGGACTTTGGAAAAGTGAGGTGGGTAGGAAATGCAGCCTATGATAATAATTTCCTACCAGCAGTAACCGGAGAGATTTGATATACACATCTGCCTTGTTTGGATTTCTGTTGCTCTATCTGGGATTCAGCTACCTGCTTAGAAGATTAACAACATTTGGATGTAGACTCAGAATTACTTTGGGCTTTGCAGAAGCTATGTTTTATAGCAGAAATGACATTATGAATAGACTAGGATAGGTTTTAGAGAAATTTCACATTACTCTCAGGGATCAAAACACTTAACATTTAAGTAGAAATAGCTAGAAATATTCACTCATCCATTTATTCATCATATATTCATTCATCAGAGTCTCTGCCTCTCTTATAAAATTTATCATGCTTGCTGAAATGGCCTCTTCACCAACTCTGAGGACAGGGACTAGGTCCATCTTGCTGATTGCTCTGTCCCTGTGTCTGAAATACAGTGAGTTTTAATTAATCATTTGGTAGACATAGGAAGGCAGAAAGGAAATGAAAATAGATTTATGGAAATGGCAACATTTAATTTAGGATGTACATATGTACACACACATACACACAATATATATGTACTGATATGATATGCTATAAGTACGTAGTACAATAAGGTATGGATTTATTTTACTAGAATGTAGCTATTGTGTATTGAGCAGTAACTACATGCCAGATATTGTTTTAAGTGAATGACATAGATTCAGTTAATCCTTCCAATAACCATGGAGAAAGTACTATTTTCCTTATCTGTACTTCATTTTAGAAGTGAACAGAAAGGGGTAAATTAGCTTAGCAAAATGAAAAGACAGTGCCAGGATATGATCTGGTTGTTCCATGACATCGCACTCCTAGCTTAGCACACACAAGCTCAATGCACATCCTAATTTCACCTCTACAAACCCTGTGGGTGACTGAGAAAGGGCATTATCGAAGCATGTCTGCCACTGAGACTCAGGGTTGAGCTAGAACCCCCATGGAGTTACCTATCAGGACAGTCTGTCCAACCAGGGGAGGCAGAAGGCAGAGAAGGCAGGTTTATGCTTCCGGTGATAGCACCCGGACACTGCTACTGCAACCCTAGAGAGACTATTCTACCTTCTACTTCCACTCACCACAGAACAGATAAAAGCCCCAAGTAAACCCCTCCAAAGTGGATCAGCTCCACCTGGAATGTCCAGTCTAAGTTCAGCGAGGGACTTCTCTGAGGCTATTAGCCTGCCTCATGCACCCTAACTCCTGCTGCATAGACAGGTTACAACTCAGAGAGGACTGCCTTCTGTATTGTTGCCAAGTAGAGCAAGACTCAGGTACGTCATAATACGCTCTACGCCTCCCTTCCTTTCTCTTTCTCTTTGACACCAGTGTATTAAAGTGGAAGTGGAATAATGAAGTTGCTATCTAAAAAGAAATGCATTTTTTCATGACTTGAAGTCATGAGACCTAAGTTTCCATGCCAGAGGAAAGGAGAGAGGGAGAGAAGGTCAAAGAGAAAATGAAAATCTTAGGAAGAGCAGAAGGTGGAGGAGGTGATAAAGGCATGAATGGATGGATGGATGATGGATGGATGCATGGACGCATGGATAGATGGATGGAAGAATGGATGGATGCCTGGATGCATGGACACATGGATGGATGCATGGATAGATGGATAGTTAATGGACGGAGCAAATGTAACCCTTTCTGGGATAAAGGAGAAGCATATTTTTCTGTGTAAAGGGAAAGAGATGAGGATTCCTGAATTATAGAAAAGAATAGAGGAACAGAAGAAGAAAGTTAGTTGCAATGAGGAAAGATAGCCTCAAATTTTCAGAGAAGAAGGAAACAGGGTCACTTAAATTCTATAAGTGTTTTTAAAAGTTATGCATTTAAAGTTGCCCATTAAAGATTCTATTTCTTTGTTTTTTTAAAAAATGAAGGGTCATTTGTACTCAAGGCAAAGATAAACATTTCATATTTTAAGATAAAATGATAAACAATATAAATGTTAACTTTTGGCTTAACTTAGCCATGCCATGACACATTCTCATTATAGAAACTTCACATTAGGAAAATTCCATGTACAAAATCAAGTTTTCTTTTAATGATATATTGTTTAGGATTATTTTGTAAATCTTTACTTTGTAAAGAGATTCTTAGGAGCTTTCTTACCTATTACCCTAGCTGTCCTATTATTAGAAAAATAATTTAAAGACTTTAAAAAATTGTCCTTACAATTAGTTTAACATTGAAGACTACATACTCACCAAAAAGTGCATATTCTAAATAATATTTTTTAAATGCTCCTTTACATATGGAAATAAAATAGACCAAAACACTGATACAGTAATTGGAAACTTAAACTACAGATATTGTTTCAAAAACCAGTTATGTTGGAAGACGATGCCTGCGTCATTGACAATATGTTCCTGGGATAGATTTCAGGTAAAGCACAGAAGCCAGAAACTTAGTCAGGAATACTTAAATCCCCCAAGATCCCTGAACAGGGAGTAAGCAGGGTCTAACACTAACGTGTTTTTAGGGGCAGAGAGAGAATCAGATGTTCTCAAGATAAGACCAGCATACCTTGCCGAAAGAGGCAAGAGTCTTGAGTTGCCTTTTAGATCTATTAGTCCTTATCAGAAAAGCAGATGAAGGAAAATGCTGTAGGAATCCAGTAAATCAACAATAAATAAAGGGAGTGAGCAGTAGGAGGCTGTGTGGGAACAAGAAATGGAAATACACAAGAAGGGAGAACTCCTCTTCATTTCTACAAATGGGCTAATAATTCTTCTAGCTACCCAGACCAAAAAGGAGACTGTCACATCTGACTACAACGTTTACCTCAATCAGTCAGCACACTTTCCAGCTACTCTGCTGGACCAGTATTTTGCAAGATCAGTTATCATCTCTTTAGTTCTACTTGTTCAGCAGTTCCTGATCTGTGTCCTCTAGTACCGTAAACAACTGCAAGATTCTTCTCAAAGGCCAGATCCCCACTTGCTCTAAAGCTGTGTCCATTAGTCAAAGATGATTACACCAAGTGCACAATTGCCTGGTCAGTGGCTCTCAAGGTGTGGTCCCTAAATCAGCCTCAGGATCTCTTAGAAGCTCACTGGAAGGGCAGACTTCCTAATTTACAGCACACCTACCAAGTCAGAAACTCTGGGTGTGTGTCCAGTAATTGGTGATTTAAGAGGGTTTCCATGTGATTCGGGTGGCTTCAAATTTTGAGAACCACTGGCTTTTCCATTGAGACCATGAACTCGGCCTTTAGATGATCTAGTTGTCAATCCTTTCCTGCTTGCTACTGTAGCTGGATTCCTTCACAAGTCACTTGTTCAGCCTGTTTCCTTATCTTTGAAATGAGGTGATAGGAAATTAACAATGGTTGTTGTATTACCTATTGTTATTTTCAAAGTGGTTACTCAGATAACCAGACATAGGCACACAGGATTGATCAAACACATTAACTGTTCCTTTCAATAAATCAATAGAAATTAGTAGTACAATTATCTTAGCTATCTTGTGTGTGTATATATACATATATATATATATATATATACATATTTTTCCTTTCTTCTTCCTTTTTTTCTCTTTTCTCTCACCCTAGCTGTTCTTTCGTATTTCCTATCATCTTGTTTTGAAATCCTGTATTGTATTTATTGTTTTTGTGTTGTTTTGTTTTTGCCTTTATTGTTGTTATTTTGTTATTGTTTTTCTCTCTTTACAATTAAAAAAAAAGAAACGAGTCCTATTGAGTTTGCCATGGTGAGTTGTCCTTAGAAGATCATATATAATGCTCACCACAGGGCCTACACATACAGAACTCACAATAATTTTTCCTAACTATTGTTGTGAATGATTACCTGTAAAGCACTTTCTACAGGCTGGCTCAGCTGATCCACGGTGATCCACAGTTGTGATGTGTTATCTTGAATGAATTAAGAAATACCTGCCATGTTAGTAGAATGAAGTTTTGAGTTTGTCTGTGGCTAACTGACACCTTGGTCACACACTGAAGGGAAGATCTACCCTGGATAGATGTGGGTGATACCAACCAATAGGCTTGTAGCCTGGATGGAATAAAAAGGGAAAGGAGAAGGAAATTCTTCCCTTTGCTTCTTTGGAGGAGCTCCAGTCTTTGCCTCTGCATTTGAACGTTCATCTCTAGTTCCTTCAAGCTTCTGGGGCAAACTCTTCAGTCTTCCAAAGCAGACCTCCCTTTCTGACATGGAATGGCACTCAACTCTGCAGTGAGGTACAGGCCTTTGACTTTCAAGTGGATCCTCCAACTTTCCAGGGCATAGATGGCCATTTTGCATTGTTTCACCCCTGACTGCACAGGTGAACATTGGGAGCCTACTTAGTAACGAGAGAGTGCCTACTTCTCTCTCTGTCTTTGTCTCTCTCCCTCTCTGTCTCTCTCTCTCACTATATATATAATATTTTATATTAAATCTGTCCATTTAGTGAACCCTAACTGATATGCCCATTAACCACTTCCTGTGGAGGCTTCGTGCTGATCCATGGCTCAGTGACTTGCTATGTCTGAGATCAACTGTTTGTCACATGCATCAGTAAGGAGTGAATTCCAGAAAATGCTTAATGCTAATTAAGTGCCTTAGGGAAGGAGTAGAATTTGAAATTGGATAAAGGAAAAATTCTAATGAATGTTAATGAGGCATTGATTTACTACCTGACCTGAGAAAATATGATAAACCAATTGTCTTTTATTCCCATCTGTAAAATGGGATTAATGTTATTAACCTTCTTTGAAAGAATTACCCCTACAGATATATTGGACCAGAAAGTGCCCACAGGTGTTGAGAATGAGTCCTGTGACACATAATGAATAGCATCTGCCAAAATAGGGGCCAGCTGTAAATAATCCCCATTTACAGAGCTGCAGACAATGGTGCTTTTGTTTTGTTTTGAAATGTCATCAATGTTTCCTTGTAATTCTGCTCGTCGGAACACATGCTGTAAATATTTCTTTTAGACTTCTGTCGCAGCTGGAGAGCCTGACAGTGGAAGGACTTTCTTGAGAAAATATTCTCTATTGTGTGCTTAACAGTTGCTGGTAATTTTGGGGAATTGGCAGTAGAGAACATCTTATCTATGCAGACTATTCTGACCTTGGACAGTTTTAGCAGTAAGCTACCTTAACTTGTCATGATAAGAGCTGGAGAAAAAGCAGGGCTGTATAACGGTATATCCATTAACTACTCCTGGAGGAATAAAATGTTTGAGTTGGTGATTAGGGAAATTGAGACACCATCTTTAAATAGGAAGCAGATATGATTCTATCGGTTGTAATATTCTCCATGACTCATTATTCTCCTTTTAAACATAGCAAGACTAACTAAAACCTGATTCAGGCAATATTATGACTGAAGGCTTCTGCCACCGGCACCCACTGCCCCTTGCCAGGCCATTCTCAGAAAAGTTATACAAATGATCTGCCTGTAAAACAAGGGTGACCCTTCCCCATGCCGCTGAGGTCCCAAAGCCCACAGGAGTGAGAACCCATGGCCTAGTTCTGCACTTGCAGATCTCGGTCTACTTTTCTAGCCTCATCACCAGTTACTTCTGGCCTCATAGAGGTAAAATATTCTCAACTCCATCACACACTAACCCTGACAGTAGAAGGACTTGCTGTCTTTATTACCACACTAAATGTATCATATTGTACAGATTTCATTGGGATTTTTTTTTTTTTTTTTTGGTTTTTCTCTGGTACTGGGAACCAAACTCATGACCTTGCGCTTGCCAGGCAGGCGCTTTTGCCGCTGAGCTAAATCCTCATTGGGATTTTTTGACAGGATTATTGTTTTAAGTCAGAAAACATGCCTTGTGTTTGACTTTATTTTCAGCATTCAACAAAGTGTCTGGAAATTAGAAGATCCCTCCTCATTCCATCAAAAGAGGCATGCACAGCAACACCAACTGGTCCTCAGTATCAGTCAATATGTTTTCTGGTTTATGGAAATTTCAGAACAAAAATAGATAGCTGGAATAAAATATGAACATACCAATGTTATCATCCATAAATATACAGATGATATGTACTTCAGACCCACAGTCTTGACCCAGTTGTAATTCAAAGATCCACAGAAGATTTCTTTACCAGCAAGTGGGCTACACTTTCCTTCCCCTACAAGAGGCCTCCTACATTCAATGGTGTGACACTCTCCACTCACATTCTCCACTCACATTCTCCACAGATACAAGTTCCTCATCCTGAGTCAGATGCCAGCATCTCAGTGGAAGAAGGGATAGGAAACTGGCCCCATGTTTCATTGGGTGGAGATGGCTAAGTGTGGTGATGATCTCCAGGCTAAAGAATGAGCTAACTGAGGAGGATGTGGCTTCTGAAGACAAAACCCTCAGACTTCCCTTATCTTCTAGCAGGTATGTTCTTTGACCTACTTGAGTTTTCTTTTTAGATGCAGCTTTTAGTTATTCCATCAGTGTTTAGTCTCCAGGTGTTGTGGCCATCCCCTCAAGCCATGATCCCCTGAGTTTGACTACATCCATTGTCAGCCACCTGCCCCACCTGAGTTGGGTCTGACCTCAACTACTTGCAACTTATTCTTGACTTCTACTCTAACTAGGCTGTGCCTTTTGTAGAAGCAGTTGCCTATAACAACTATAAGGGAAACTTCACTTAAGCATCATAGCTTCTCCCAGTGTCTTTTGATGGGTATGGGCATTATAAAATGGTAAAAAAATGTCACCACTGCTTTAGCTGATCATATATTATTTTCTGAGAGGCACCAACAAAAATCATTCAAGTCTCATCCTGGGTTAGGTGTGGACGTTCTGTAAAATCACAGATGATGAGGAAAATGAAACACTTCACTGTTACTGTCATGGAGGGAGCTACCCTCACCCCTAGTCTCAAGCCTGCTTCCTAGGTTCTATAAAGCTCCATCATCTCTCAGTTTCCTGGGGTGTCCTTAACAGAGTTCTAGGAACTGGACAGCTATAAAGAAGAGGAATGTATTTTCTCACAGTTCTGGGGGACTGAAGTTTCAGATTAAGGTTCTCAGCAGGCTTGGCTCCTTGTGAAGGCCTGGAGGAACCGTCTGAAGCACACTCATCTCCTGGTCTGTGGTAATGACTGGTGAGCCTTGACCTTCCTTGGCTTATAGATGCACTAATCCCACCCCTGCCTCCATGGCCTTCACACTATGTGTCTCTCTCCTCTTTTCACAAGGAGATGGGCTAGGGGGAATTAAAAGCCCACTATCCTCCAGGATTAGCTCCGATTAACTTCCTATACCTGCCACAACTGTGTGTCCAAATAAAGTCACATTTTGAGGTACTGAGGTTTTGGACCTAAGCATATATTATAGGGGGGACACGATTCAACTCAAAACATTACTTCCTATTTTTATCATAACCTTGTTTTCATCACAAGTTCCAGACCAGGTTTTGTTTGCGGTCCTGAAAGGAGCACCACATAGGCTTCACGTTTAGGTGGACTTGGGTTCACTCAGAACTCTGCTTACTACTTCTTACCCAAGGGAATTTTTCCATATTCCTAGCAGTTCTAGCCAGTTTTTCCACCTTCCAAATGGAGATCTATGTACATTGCTATACATGAAATATAGTATATAGTAAGACTATATATAAATATATATAAAACAGTATATAGTAAGTTCTAAATTCTATTGAGAATTTCTTCCTTCAATGAATGATTGATAGCAGAAAAACACTAGCAATTTCTATTAAAATTATTCCTTGTATCAATATTTCTCCTATATTTTAACCTTTCCTCTTAGTAGTGTCTATTTCCACACAAGTGTGCAGTCACACCAGTTGCTGACAGCATCATGAAGCCCTTGCAATTTGTCAGCTTGTGAACCTCTGACAAACAGATCAGCTTGCAGGAAAATGCTTTAAAACAATTTCTCCTGGCATCTTGGTCAGGATGCATTTATTAGACTATATCTCATACTTGATCATAAAAGGAAACATGGGCATGAGTGACCCAGCCTTAAATGTTTTACAAAATCTGCATTCCAGGATTGTGTTCTATGATTCATAAGGAAAAGCTTCTGTGTTGGTGTACTTGGGTAAATCTGGGCATGTGAACTTTGAAAAGCCTTTGAAATGGAAAACATAGTTATCTTTTACTGCCTGACAATTTTTCCCAGGGAGACAGAGGCAGGCAGTGTGTCACCAAAGAGAACTTCACTTAATTAGTTGTTGTAAGATTATTTACTCCCCTTAGCAAAACAATGGTCTGTCAGAGCCAGATGCATCTGACTTTTGCAGATGTGGTGTGGCTCCTGAAATCTATAAAGATTCATCTAAAATATGCACTCAGGTCTCCTTTTGTGAAACTTTGACAGGATAATAGAATTAGATTTGCTGAATCTCACTAAGCTGTGAAGTAATGTGTCATCAGCTTCACTTACTTTTCAAAAAATATTTCTCTCTGGTAATACTCATCAATTTAGCTTTTCAACCCCTAAACATGAAATTCTGAAACAAAAAGGATGACTCCATCAGTTACCCAAATGACAAGATGTTAAACATATAACACTCCCACACTGTAGCTCCAGCTACCTCTGGATAATGCAAATGTGCTTAAATTTGGCTTAGAAGAGGGAGAAGAGAAGAAAGCTTTTGGTGAGAATGCAAAGTTCTCTGGAAGTGTGGAAGAATCTGAAGATGACACACCTGCTACACAAACCTGGGCACTGAAGGGAAATTGCAAAGAGAATCATCATCAGGATTTCAGTTCCTACCAGGACCCCTGTATCTCCACCTTTTCCTGGATTCACCCTGATCAGAGCACTTGGTGCACTGGATTAAAATTGTTTGTCATTAAGCAAAGGGATATGGATGCAGTACATTTCCAAATCCCAGTCAAACTGTTCAATGCTTGTGGGCTGAGTGAATGAACTGGAAAAGTATGTATCCACAACCAATTCCTCATCTCTGGCACCTCACCTGTGATCTTAGGTCAAACAGTACCTACCGCTCATTTGATTCTAACAACCAAATCTTTTAACAAAGGCTTTGGTGAGAGTCTAAATCTAGCATACACCTTACAGAGCTAAAAGTTTGTTTTCCTCTTCAAGTGTCTTGTCATGAGAAATAATGATGAGTAGAAAAAGGTATCTATTATTTTCTATGGTGAACCAATTATCTAGGGAGATGGAGGATGGGCAACACAGGATATGCACAGTCTCCCCATAGGAAGCTTTCCCTGTAGAAGGAGGAGTGCTGCAGGCAATGGGCATTTTAAGAACAGAGTGTGAACCTCTCCTCGGTGAAGACAGAAGAATATAAATAGCACCCCATCAGTGGCAAGTGTTCGTCCTTTCATTCAATGCACTTTTGATGAGTAACCACCATGTGACAGGCGTTATTCTGAGCACTAAGACAGATGGGGGTGGTGCGGGAGTGGAGACGCAGATAAAAAAGCAAAGGCATATGGCTGAGACGCTGGGCAGTGAATTCAGTAAATCTCAGATTCATCATCCATTTTTCAGTGTAGACATTAACAAATTGTGAGCTGTGAAACCCTCGAGTAAGTTAGTTTGTTTTCTTTCTCTTTTCTCATGTGGCTGGGTCTTTTATGTCCCTTTCTTCACTGTGCAAAGAGACAGACCCATAACTAGGTAACCACATGGGTGGTGGCAGCTGTACAAGATGGGCTGAGAACTCATACTGTTGCCAGTGAGCAGTCCAGAGGCCAATCCAGGGTTCAACAGGGTCTATGTCACTATGTTCACATGCAGTGCTGCATGATTTTCTACCCTCACGTCTACCCAAGTACTTATGATAACGCCTTCCAATCCACACAGCTATAGACACCTCATGTATTCAGGGAGACTTCTGGTTTTGTCACACCCTAGTGCAATTTCAGGAAAGACCCCTGGCTGCTGTATCAGAGCCCACCTAGATCACTGCACCCCATTGCCTGGAAAGAGAGTTTGGGGTCACAGTGACTGCCAAGAAAGCTGTTTGTTTCAATTTTTCCCTGGTCTCCATGGTTTTCAGTTATTTCTATTTCTGTTCACTGTAAGTCTCCACTTCACTTTTCTGCTCTGAACAACTTTTTGTTGTTCCTCAGACATGTAACACTGATTCCCATCTCCCTGCGCCTGCCCTGGCCCACGCTGCTCTCTTTGTCTGTGATGCCCTTTATCTCCTTCCCTGCTTCGGTAGTTTTTCCAGATTCAAGTTAAGTAGCATAGCTTTTAGAAGCCTCCCCCAACCCTTCCCTTGGTTTCAGGGAACTGAATGGCTGGTTCAGGTCTTTTCTTCCAGAACGCTTCTCTGGCCTCCTCACAAAACTATGAATTCCGCTAGGTCTTTGGAGATGTCCAACCCACCACTGTGTTTCTCACATTTACTACAGGAGATGGCACATAGTAGGTGCTTAATCAACGTTAGGGCAATGCATACATGTCCAGGAGAATAACCTAAAGGAGGAAGAGTGGAATTGAGTAAATGAAGGGGTTAGATTAATAAGGAAAAATGACACGTACATTTTATTTTCTCATGCATAATATATTGTTCATTCTTTAAGAAAATACGAACAATTCAAAGAGGGATTTAAAAAAGATAACATATTCCATTTGTCAAAAATGTTTATATAGGATTAGCCATCAAAATATTGCTACTCTACACAAGGCCAAACACAGTAGCCCAACACCTCTTTGTGTTGATTAATTCTACAAATTTTCCAATTCTAGCCATCTTTAAATTTTGTATACTGTTCAAACTCATGTATATGTATGTATTTGAAAAAAAAAACCCTCAGGAAACTTGATAATCTTTGAATTTCTTTTTCTCCTTCATTCCAGATTTTAAAATTAAAGGTGAAATTGATTGCCATTGTGCTAAAGCAATCATCCTTTTAAAAAAAACCACAGTACCCCAGCAACAAAAAACTTGTTTAAAAAATTCAAAATCCGATCATTTAAATAGCAGAAAACAGCTAATATGTACCTTTCTTAGACTAAAAAACATTTTATTTTGTAGCACATGTGATATGTCAAAAACAGCACTGTGCATCTTACCCTGGTGTTTTGTCATCAATTTGTACATATTTTATGATCTTAGAATTTATTTTCCTCTACAGTGACCTGATAAAATATTATTGAAGAGAAGAGCATGAGACTTATCTTGCCCTGAGCAATAGAGGACATTTTTAGAATTAGAAATAGAATTAAAAATGTTCATTTGGGTAATGCCAGATTTGTCATCTCAAGCATTTTAAGCACTTCCATATATTTTTTTTTAGCAGTACCCTTGCTTTTAGCAGGCAGGTTCACAATTAACTGCAAGTTTTCTTTTCAGGGATTACAGAGAAAAGCTGAAATCCTCAAAAGTCATTTCCCCCAATTTCTGTCACTCTATTCTTTAGCTCTATCAAAACATCCAGAAACCCTTACATTAAGCCAAATGGAAGCTTGCCTGAGGCATGATCACCAGCACCGAGTGTGACAATCAGGTGGTATAAACAAGTGAGGAAAAGTGATGAGAAATTCATGGCTAAAACTGTACTTAATGAGGAAAAAGGAGTGTCTTACTATTTCAAAGAGAATCAGTGATAACAAGGAGGAGGGAGTGCTAGAAGGAGGCTCCTGCATTCCAGGTAGACATAGGCTTTCCTTCCTCAGCCTCAGAGGGGTATTTATTCATTTTTTGAAAAACAATAACAAAACAAAGCAAAACAAAAAGCCCCACTATGACTTAGGAGATATTTATTCTTAGTTTGAAACAAAATGACACATCATCCTCCTAAGGATAGTATTAAGTGTTCCTCCCCTCCTTACAAAGGAAAAAGAAAAAAAGCAGGCAGGATGTTATCATGATCCCTATTTTAGTAAACCAAAGCCCAAGGAAATACTGTTCTTAGGAGGCAGAACTGGAATTTGAGCATAGGCAACTCTGCCTCCAAGATGCATGTTCTTTTCCAGGGTGGCAGCCAACCATCACTTCTGTCATCAGCAAGGCGTGTCCTCCCTCCTAAGCCCATCTTCCACCACACATCTGACCCGGCCAGGCTCCGGCCTGTAGCTCACCCTCAACTTCCCGTACCGCACTCTGTCGGACTAAGCTCTGTTGGGCTGAGTTGCTAGTTCCCCTCTGACTGCAGTCTGCCTTTGGGCCTGCTGGCAGTTTCTCTTAGCTTTGCTTTTCCTTTTTTGATGTCCTTCAGTAGAGTTTAGCACTGGGCTCACCACTTCTAGAGCCACATTGGCTAAGCGCAAGTCCCGCCTTAGGCATATGCTATGCCACCCCTGTTTTCTTGGAGCTCATTTTCTTCTCATCTGTAACATAGAGAAACTGATACCTTTCTCATTGTTATGGGCTTGAATGAGATATCACATTGAACATGTTATCTTGATTGAAAATAAGAACCTGGTATGGGTAGGTTAGGACATTTACTAGTTACTCCATCTTTACACCTGTGTCAAAACCCCCTTTGCAAGATGTGCACAGGCCCTGTGATCAGCTGTCCTTGCTGCCTGCCTCTCCTTGCTTTAACACTATCTTCTGTGTTGACAGTATCTCCAGTCAAGTGCCCATTACTGTGTGTACAACAATGATGCATCCGGGGTACTTTTCAGAGTAACAACTGCATGATGAAAAGATTATATTATGTTCTGTTTTTAATGTCTCCAGTCCCCAAAAAACATCTGGTAAAATATAGGCTTTCTGTAAATGTTTGTGGAATGAGTACATGACTGGTTGAGAGAAGAAAAAAAAAAAAACAAAAAAAAAACCAACTTTGCTTCATTTTCAACCCTGTTAATCCCAAAGGAACATGAACCTCTTGTGTCTCAGCGCACGTGTTCCTGGATGACTAGCTCCTGTGGCCTCCGTGACACTGAAGGACAGCACTGGTAAAGAATGCCAACTAAACTGTGCTTCTCTGTGTTCTTGGTGTCAGTGAATTCACCCTAATGTGAAGGACAGGAAATGAATACATTAAAGCAACAAAGAGAATTTGAGATCAGAAAGACACACACTGATAGAGTGCTCACTCATTCAAATACCCATCTATTCATTTCTTCTTTCAATATAGGTACGCCTACCGCGCTAGGGGCCCAGTATTGCAATAATGCTTAAAAATACAGAGACAAACACATAGTTCCTGACCTCAAGGAATGTGGTATGTGTGTGGTGTGTGAGGTATCTGTGTGTGTGTGTGTGTGTGTGTGTGTGTGTGTGTACACAGCAGGGGGTGCCACTGAAATGCACATAACCAGTGATTTTAATAGAGTCTGTATGTTCTGATGCAGATTAATGCATAAGACATGATATCAGCAAATATGATGGGTATCTAACCTGTTGAGGGTTTTCAGCAACTCTTCTTGCAGGAGGAGGCTTTGGGGTTGAGCTTAGCCTTAATTAAATTTCATATATCCATGTGGTAAAATGGTGGAGGGGAAAACAAATTTGAAAACTATTCCTGTTGATGTGGACTATTTTCAAGCTTATTTCGACTTACATTTACAAAAATGCATAAACAGAGTTTGCCTTGAAATACTCATAACTGATAGTATGGGGATCTCGTACTCAGAACATTATGTAATATCTCTATAAAAGTTAGAGGTTTGTTCAACATTCCTTTCAATATATTTTCTTTATTGTACTATACTATTTCAGTTGGCATTGTAGATATAAAATAATTTCACAGGGATGGGTCTACCCCTCCAGGAACTTAAGCAATGCAAACATTATACTAAGTAAAAAATGGCAAGTGAATTAAGATAGATACACCTTTTCTGAGGAGACAGAGCATGTCTGTCACATATAAGGATGATATAAGGAAATTTGGTGGAGAGAGGTGTGATAACCTTGGAGAAGGGGTCAGACGCAGAAAAAGAGGAGACGCGTGCAGAAACGGATGAGACGGGGATGTTCTAACTACAGCTAAAGGGTCCGCAGCTACTGGCAATTCCCATGCTTCTTAAATTTTAATGCACAATCATAAGCCACCTGTTAAAACCTTGTTAAAATGCAGATTGTGATTCAGCAGGTCTTGTGCGGGGCCCGAGACTCTGCTTTTCTGATGAGCTCCCGCGCCATGCCAGTTCTCACGCCTCATTACTGACGAGGATCCTGGAACCCAGAGCAGGAAGGGAGTTGCTCAGGTCGCACAGCTGATTAGTATGAGAGCAGCTCTTCTCCTTCACTATCAGAGCTCGGCAAGGAGTGGAAGGATCAGAGGCTTTGGAATCAGGCTGATCCAGGCTCGAGGCTCGGCCGTGCTGTTTACTAGGTGCAAAGCCTCGGGCAGATCATTTATCCTTCCCGTGCTTCTGCTCTCTCATTTGCAGAATACTGATAAATAACTCTTACCTTGTAGGAGAGTTGTGATAAGTCAGTGCCATGACTGGCCTACAAAAACACACAGTAATGTCTGGAACACAGCAAATGATCAAAGCCTGCAATACATCTTCTCTTTCCGTCTTTGGCCAGGTTAACACCGCTCCCAGTGCGGGTGGCAATATTAGCATTACCCCTTCACCCCTCGGAGCCTAGGCTCTGCTAGCATCTAGTAACAGGGTTGCATTTAACATTAACTGACAAATGTGTATAAGTTATGGCCAGGAAAACAAAAGGGATTTCTTTTTCCCCACTGTTTCTTTGAGTAAGGATGTATAGGATGGTAAACACATATCCACTAGTGAGCTTTTCATATCTGTTTGCAACTGAGGCATTTAAAACATCTGCTCATTAATAGAAAGTGCTCTGCTACTATCACAAATATTAATGCTGGATGTGTCTGTTGTTCATTCTCCTTTGGTTAGTCCAGGAACTGTTTTATGCACAATTGCTTTTTTCTGGTTGTCTTAGTTGCCATTACCCAAATATCAAGTAAAAATTAAATCCCACGGGTCCTAAGGAGATAATAAGGAGTAATGACTTGTGAAATGTGGTCTTTTTAAATAACAAACATCCTGTTTCAAAGGCTGGCCAGCAAAAGGAAGAATGTTGCTACTTTTACATTATATGAGGGTTAGATTTAGTCGATATGGAAGGCGCTGGTGGTAAAAAGAAAAAAAAAATATGAGAAATTAAACCCGTTAAGCTGTGCAGTGCAATTGTGAGAGCTGCTTCAGAAATCTATTTAGAAATCATTGCTCTGGTATCTGAATCATTACTGAGACACCGGCATCATCCACTTCTTATTACTGCAAACATAGCAACAGTTGCCATGCTACCAAGAGGCTGGCGACACAAACACGGGAGTCAGGGGGAGGGGCCCAAAGTCAGGGCTGTGGAGCAGAGCCAGTGCCACCTGTATAGATTTAATTGGAATGGTTGTTCTCTTTGGTCCTTGTGCTATGTCCTGTCAGACATTTCACCCAAGGAGAAGCAGTCTCCAAAGCAGCATTTTTCGGACCAAGTCTTATTTTCCTCCGCGCGCAAATGTAGCCACCAAAGGCAGGATCTTGCTTTGATGTATGCAAGAGTGGGTTTTGCTCCTCCTTTTGTGTCTGAATGGAGAAAGGGCCAGGGTGCCTTTTCATTTCCAGGAATGCGAAACTCGTAAAAGGCTCATCATTAGAAAGCCAGGCCACTCGTTGTCCCAATATGTCATTTCATCTAATTGAAAACTGAAGAATCTGTCACCATTTATTTAGCAGTTTGCCTCTGGCGAATCTTTGCAGGTTGCCTCCATGTGGCTGGGAATTAGTTAATTAGTATTACAAAATTCACGGCGAGGAGAAAGCACTGTGGCTCGCCCTTCGGGTTCCGAGGGAGCCCCTTTCAGGCTGCTAACAAGCACTGTGAAGGATAGAAAAGAGCACCAAATTACAGCAGCAGAATAGCCGCCGTGAGGGCTGCGTGTGACTCTGCCGCTCAAGTGGAAATGCTGTAACCTAAATATGTCACTTGCTCACTCTTTTCATGCAAATCTTTTATGTGTGACAATAAATTCAGGTCCTTCAAGTTTATTTATTTATTTTTCACAAAAAAGGTGGCAATTCTACACACGTAGGGCTCGTCTCCTCTCTCCACTTTCATCAGTATCCCATGTTTCATCACTCTTCGGAACAGAATATTTTGTCTGATGTTCTTTCTTTGACATTTTTCACCGGGAAAGGCTGTTTTGAGCAAAGGAGGGTTTTAAAAGCCAAGGAAAGGACTGACATTTTTTCACGTGCTCCTCAACTTGGAGACGGCACGCCTGTCTTTGCTCCATGAGAAATCTCCAAGCCTCGACCCGGAGAGCAGCTGCAGTCAGGAAAGCTGAGGTCCCACCCCTGGTGAGTCGACGGCCTGCTAGATGGCGCCGGAAAGCAAGGCAACTCGGAAGGAGGAAGGGAAAAGTTGGCTAGAGCTCTACTCAGGATGAAAGGCAGGCCTGTCCTAGAGACCTCCCACACCAGCACGAAGTCCAGTTCCCACAGTTCCTCAGGTGGCGGAAGACTGAGGTGCAGCGGGCACTAGCAAACAGTTGTAACTTTCAGGTTTTGAGTGCACAGGTGTGCATGGGGTTGTTTGCGTGCTCCACCTTAGTGCTCTCTGGTGCTGCAGCGCTTTAAGGCACCCAAAGGAGTGGTACAGAGTAGTTGCAAAAATGTAAATGGCTGTGTTAATATGATAGATAGCTGTGTCTTTGGGGGGCCTTCATGGGAACAGCTTTAACATCCTGAGAGACCCCTGCCTACCTTCTCTAATTTCCCCTGTCTTTTCCAAGACATTCAGGGACATAATGAGGTGTATCAAGCACTTTCACGTCCTCACATCAAAGCGCACAGCTATATATTACCCTTTCAGCCACATGCTCCAGGACATTAAGGTATTTTTCTTCTTTTGTTAATTAGAAAAATAATATTAGCTACCTCAAGAAGACATGGGCTTAAATTAAAGAGACAGTGTCAGCTGACAGGTATCGTGGCACCCAGGTAGAGCATAGCTTCTTCCTTTGGGTTTTACATTTTTCTTCCACAGACTCTTCATGAGTCTGATAACTGACTCTCAGCAAGTATCATAAAAATGCATATCCCTGAGATGACAAATGTCCCGAGAAAACTGTCTTACCCTTTGGTTTAGGCCAGCAACATTTTACTCTCCTTATACAATATGCGGAAGAGGACCGAACTTAAGTTGCCTGTTCAAAGTCACTGTGTTAGGAGAAAATTCCTTCTATAAGCTCAGACGACATGGCTGAAGTGAGGATTAGACAACCACCTGGTGCTCCAATAAGCCCTGAGCTCTATGGAAAGTTCTATCAGATATAATTTAAATGAATAATGTTTGAGTAAGCAAATAAGCAGTCCAAAAAGCCAGGGAGTCTATCTTTTCTTGAATTTTGTAAAGCTTAATCTCCGTGTAAAGGTAGTTTAAGGTTCTGATCCCAGAAGGTGTTTATGATTGAGAAAGTTCAGAGTATCTTTTCATTTTCAGGACTGAAAAAATCATGAGACTCACCACCAGAAAGTCAGAATGTTTATTGTCTCAAAATTTCAACGAGTTTTTTTAATTGTTTCTTATGTATAGTGAATGTGTACAAGAGCTATTGATCAATCAAAGTAGTGGACAGTACATTTACTGAGGAAATCTTAAAAAGGCCTAGTTTGATAATATTCTTAATGTAGTAAAGAAAGCAGATTAAAGTAGAATTATTCTCAAAATCTGTGAGTGTCCCTACATTGGCAAGTTTCTAGAAGAAGGGAGTCCATCTTTTTAGGTATTCTGATACCATCGCTACTTTTAGAAATATGGTTAAGGAGTGGGGCTGTTTTTGAGAGATGTGACTGAGGAGGACCCAGAGGCTGGTTTAGTCCATGATGTTCAATGAGACAGCTGTGTGGAGTTGCTGTGCTCAGGTGGGAGCTGTTTATAATGCTGGTGTCAGTGGTGGGAGCTGATTATAATATAATAAGTAGGAATAAAATGAAGCAAAGTGGCTAATATCAGAATTCGAATGAGAAAGGAAACTCCCCCTGCAATCAAGGGTTGTACTGGCCATAGACTTTGAGGCAGAAGGTTCCGTTGGATCTGGCTAAGCTTCAGTGTGAGGTAGTTCAATACCCTGGACAGCTCCCCGCTGGTTATCCTTGAAGCCCCAATCTAAAATGGTTCAAACATATTGATGAAGATTGGGCTTCAGAGACATCGTGATAGAGAGAAAACCCGATTAGATAGAGCAAGATTCAAGTATTAACTTGTTTTTTCTCACTATATTGTTCCATACAGATTACTTAAAATTATAGTATTTGGGTTTCAGTGTTTATTAAAATATAAAAAAACTTTCATGTTCAGTTATGTACTCTACTAATAGGTATTTAACACTTGCTGTGTACTACACACCGTTATAATTCTTATAGATAAGCAATGTAAAGGAGAGGAGTTGTTTATGCTTCATGATGTTTATAACCTCATGTAGATGCCAATAAAAAGGCAAAGGATCAGTTTAAACTATCATTCCAGATGGGCAGAAGGGCAATGACACTCTTCTACTGATTCTTGTTGGCCTAAAGTATAAATTTTAATGGGCCCTTGGGAGAAACACGGCATGGGCCCAAGCAAGTTGGGAGATCAGATTTAAAAAGAACCACAGAAAGCCAAAATTTTCAAGAGACAACAGTAGGACTAGGTGAACTAGGAAAAACAAAATCCACTCTACATAGAAAAATGCAGAGGACAAGAGACCTATTTTATACTGAGTATGAGGAAAAGCAAGAGAAATGAAATACAACCCTGAGAAGTGTCATCCACAAGTCTGTATACTAGCAAGTTTTAAAATAGAATTATTAGTACACATGCTTTCTGAAAAACTCCATATTAAAGTTTTATTGTGCTTCTGAGGTGTTAATGTTCCTACATTGCCAGCCAGGGCAAAAACATGCCCCTCTGTGAAATACAAGAAACTAGCAGAGATAAAGGCCTAAGAAACATGAGTCCACAATAGAAACAAAAATTCAAAATGCATTACAAAACCAGGCGGCAGAAGCAAGAATTATCAGAAAGAACAAGTTATAACTGCAAAGACCTGAGAGATTAGAAATAGAAAGTAAATGTGCCTAAACAATAAAAACAAATAAACTATGTACAATAAAGAGATCTTTCAACACTGTCCAGTTAAATTGTTAAAAGCTGAGAATGGAACATTAGAAAGGAATTGGATTATGAATGAATTTGAGGAATTAACAGCATATAGATTCAGCTACTGAGAGAATCAGTGAACTAGAATATTGACCTAAAAATAATTATTGAGAAAGCAGTGTAGATAAATAAAGAGTAGAATGACAAAAAACAAAAATGTGTCTGCATGACTGAGAAAAATGGAAAAGAGACTGATAAATTTGACTTTAAAAGTGCATCTAATTAGAATGTAAAAAGAGATAGTAAGAAGGTAAGGTAAAGGAATATTAGAGAGATAATGTCTGAGATCCCCGAACTTGTGAAAAATGCAAATACTCAGATTTTGGAAATTCAACAAATTTCAAACAATATAAGTTAAAATAAACTCATACCTACAAACAAAAATATCAAAGACAACCATAGAATATCAAAGACAGGGAAGTTCTAAAAGTGGTGAGAAAGGGCAAACTAAAAATTAAAGGAATAACAAGAGGTTGATAGACGATATTTTAACAGAAACAACAAAAGTTAGAATAGCATAGAAGAGCAACTTAGAATTGTAGTGGAGAAAACCGAGGATTAACATTATTGACTGTTGACACAGAGATAGACAAACATCTCAAGAAAATAGAAGAAAGCCAAAACATGTCTATCTAAATGTCTTAAGTGTATGAAAGAGTTGCTAACACAGATTATTTGGGAAAAGGGTGTCTATATTTTTAGGAGAGAAAGTAGGAAAAATGCTAAGTTAGCTTATAATCATTATTCTATGCCTATTCATTCTGTCATTTTTATTGTTGGCTGAATTTCCATAGCTCTATCTCTTCAATGAATTTGATTACCTCAATTTGATTACCTTTCTTAATTATCTCAACTCAATTCAATCTCTTTAAAATGCACACACACACACACACACACACACACACACACACACAAACACACACAAGAATATGGCAGTCACTTTGCTTCTAATACATCTCATGTACATACATTCCTTTCTTTTGTTTATTACAAAGAAATAAGTGAGCATTTAATGCCCTAATAAGAGGGAAAAGGGTGGGAAATGTTTGAATACTTACTATTCCATCATTTTTTGATGAGAGTAGTTTTGAACATGATAGGAAGGGTAGCCATCAAAAAATATAAATGCTAGCTTTGTATTCACTTAAACTGCAGAAATATAAAGCATAGTATTCATAGACCTATTAACAATTTCTCTAAATTATAATAAAATGTGAAATATTAACCACATAGAGTAAAATTTTAAATTAAATGTTGTAGGTACCTGAAAAAACAAATAAAAAGAAAAATCCTGCCCTTACAGTATTTATGAGCTAAGAGGGATAAAACATATAATTATAAGATGAAGTAATGGAAATGTATACTATGACAAAAATGACTGCAACCCTTGGGAAAGTACGGGTTGGGATGGAATAGACTCACAAAAGCCTTCATCATCACATCATAATTAGGCTGACCGAGATAAATGCTGGAGGATGATAAATAATTTGACAAGCTTGGGGGAGTGGTCAAAGTGAAGAATAGGTGGGCTAAGGTGACAGGTTGTAATAGGTTGACCTTGGTGTACCTATGGGATACAGTGGGCCGTCCTGTTTACCTATAATGCAGTTCACCAGGGACACTATATATATTTTGTGTACAGAATAATTTTGTATTTTGTAAGATTGCCAAAAACACTAGAAAGTTCAACATTCTGGCCCTAACCCATAAAATATTAGTAGTAATTCTTTAGTCATTGGGTTTTCCAAAAAAGCATTCCATGGAGTTCCTTAAAGCTAGAATGCTTTTGAGAAGGAGTATGTCAGTGTAACACTCTCAGTTCTGAACCATTGAATGTAGGATGCAAATATGTGTCATGGATGACTTTAAACTCCAAGATAAAATAACTTCACTCGGTTTTAGAGGCAGTGTAGAATTATTGGAGGTTTTAACAGCGATAATATCAAGTCCTACAAAAAAATTGTTTTGGCCGAAGACAGGTGGGATAAAGATGGAGAAGGTGGGACCGGAGAGAAACTGAAGATGTTACAAGGGGTAAGAAGCTGAGGTCAAGGTTGTATATATGAATGAGGGTGAACTGGGGTGTATGTGTCTCTGAGACAGAGAGAGGAGGCAGGGGAATAAAAGTCCATGAAGAAGAGAGAAACAGGTGAGACTTTAAGTTTAGTGTGAGCATGGTGTTAAAACTGCTGATGATTGTGATTTGACACAGGAAAGACATTGAGGATGAAAGAAGGAACAGAAGAAAAGAGAATTTTAAGGATCTTGGTGGAAGATTCAGTACAAAAATATAGGAAAGGCAGTGCACTGATGAAAGGAGAATTTGACCTGCAATAATAAGAGGCAAGACCAGGGTTAGATGGTAAACATCCCATTCCACACAGCAGCTGGTCCTGATCCCTTTCTTCCCTCTTTTCTTCAATCCTCCTAGGTGCACCAGTTCCATGGAGCTATCATCTTACACAATTGCTCTATTCCAGAAAAGCTATGTGTGAACTGAAATTTTATGTTATATTCAATTTTTAGAGACAGAAATGCATTCTAAGTACACTAGGCAAGCTTTCTATTTAAAGGAACCCTTTGATGAACCCTTTTTAGTGTGAAAGATTAATTCCATACATATCTGTTTTATGGCTCCAAACTCTGGATCCCTGGTTTTCATCTCCTGGACAGCTAACTAGGTCACTGCATTCTATTCTCAGAGCCAAGCTCCACACAAACACTAATTGGTTTTTGCATCTGAAAGGTGGTGTATCACTTTGTCATTTCTAAATTTACATGATGTAATCCATGTACAAGATGGGAGATTTCATACCCTGTGGGAGGAGCAAGTACAACATGCTTAGTTTTCCAAATATAGCTAGAGTCACAAAGTATTTTAAAAGAAGCAGAACTTCAAGAGTGCATTCCTCAATCTCAGATTTTATCAATTTGTGGTTTCAGCTGGAATTAATGAATTTCTATTATCTGTGAAGAAAATACCTGATACCATTTCCCATCTTGAAATTTGTTTTGTGAAGGAAAATAATCATTAGCAAACAAACATGGAAATGTCTTCAACCCAAACCGCCATTAAATCAAGCTTTACAAAATTACAATCGACAGTCTGTAACTTCATAGCCAGAAATTGAAAAATAAAGTGCCATTTGCAAACCTTGACAAGGAGACAAATTTTATACTCATTTTTCAAAATATAGTCTACCAAAAATCATGTTATGTTAAAAAACCAACCCCTCTAAAGCTAAAAATTATGTTATTGTGCAATTTAAATGAGTTGGTTTGGCAGCCCAAGGGTGAGAGTTAGGTAATTAACACTACAAGGACCTATCATGAAGACCAAGCAGGTAACAAATCTTCAATATGTCCTTTTTGGTCACAGCTGCCCTTTCACCTCTACTCTCATTTCTCTCTTCTGTGTGTCCATCCTCTCACTGACACTATTGTCACACAGAGTGACTGGCAGATTGGTATGGGTCTGCTGTCTTTAAGCATGCATCTCATACTTGATTGTATACTGGAATAATCTTGGAGACTTTGCAACATTCTGACGCCTGGGTGTCACAGCTATGAACTTATGGTTGATTCATTGTGTCAACCTGAGAAATTCAGAAGTTTAACTAAGTGACTCAGCAGGAAGCCAGGGTGCTCACTTTGTGAACATCCTGAGTCTGTGAAAGAGGAGAGCAAGGAGATGGTGTGACTGTTACACTTGCCCTAGGGCGTGTAGCCTGCTTACAGTATAACGGAAGAAGAGAGAATTCCTTTTCTCCCTTTTTTGCTCTTGTTGCTTTTGCTGTCTTCTACCACCATGAACTGTTGGCCCTCTACCATGCCACCCTGCTTTGGAGCCAGCTGATTACAGACTGAAACATCTACAAACTGTGAGCTAAATAAACCTTTCCTCCTTTAACTTTGGGTGTCAGGTGTGTTGTCTCAGCAATGAGAGAAAAGTTACCTGGACAGTGGTATTTGTGAAAGCTTTAGGTGATTCTAATGTGGCATCAAAGCTGATAACCACTGTTCTATAGGCTGTTAAACTCATGGCCCTGTTGGAATTAGTCCATCAGTTCCTATATCCTTGTGCTTTCTGATTTTAAGAGCCTATTGATTGCTGGCCTTGCTTCCTCTGCCTTCATATATACAAACTGAAAAGGCAACTACGGTCAAAGTAGATGAATTCATTCCTCCATCAGCTACTCAAAAAAACTAGCAGAAGTCCAGCAAACACAAGAATTACCAACTATATCAAACTTCTGTAATTGTCCACATCCTGTGACAGAGAGAACCCAGAAAGCACAGGAGACTACCGTTGAGAATTCCAGCTCTGTCCCCAACTTGCTGCCTAGTAACTTGGTAAATTTGGCTCCTGTTTCAAGGCTTATATTTGTGAATTATGAAAGTTGGAATGTCTACCTCCTAAGCCTTATTCAGTAGTGATAGTTCTTTAATTAGAAAGAATTGAGAAGTTAGCTAAAGCCTGTTCACTGATTATTTTCCTAGTGAATAATTACCATCTATTAAGCCAATTTAAACAATTATTTATTTTTATCTGCTATGCACATATTTCCTACGTACTGATTTTTATAACAATCACACTGCTAGGTTTGTGGATATAATAATGAATAAGAAAGCACCATTCTTCTCTTGGTCCATTTTACAGTTTAAACTTTTTACCTGGTCTTGACATTGATTTCAAACAATCCAAAGACTTAGCATGCTAGAGAGATGGTATAACTATCAGATTGACCTTCACATCACCCTTGTAGCAAATGCTTGGCAGTGTGCTAGGCTGTATATAGAGAAACCTGCACATAGCAGAGAAACACTTATCAGAGGTTGATGACAGTCATGAAAGGCCACGCTATAAAACTTTTTATGGGAATATCAAAAGGAGGAGTCCAAAATGCTTGAAGTTTTTGCACCAGTTGAGGCAGTTTTATTGGTACGGGATTACCTGTCTAGGTTCTTGAAGGCCAGAGACGCTATGGTCCCTCCATTTCCAATTTGCCCACTGGGGGTGCTCTGTGCACTTTCTCTGTAGCTCTCTGTGTACTGCACATCCTGTGACTCATCTCCATTACCGGAACTGCTATCTTTGCTGAGGGTCCCCGGCATCTTTCAATCACTCGCTGTCACTACTGTGTCAGGAAGGCCTCTCTTTCTAACAATCCTAAGAGCTGGTGTTATTGTCTGTATTTTACAAATGAGAATTAAATAGTATGAGCAAGATCACTGAGCTGGTAAAAGCAAAGCAAAGATTGAGTCTCAACTCTGTCTGATTCCACAGCTCATTCCCTTCCCCTGTCTCAAGTGCACAAACCTCAAGTGACTGTGTTTCAGCTTTAGAAATATCAAAATCTGACTGTTCAGACAATTAATTTTAAAAATCACAAGCAAAGAATAAGAAGAGCAGATGGAACTACAAGATGATGATGTGACCAAACCTAATCTAATCTTGGCCTATGGGTCCCTTATGAAATTATGTTGGAGACTGAAATCCAATAAAGAATTCTGTCCAGTTTGCCTGGCTATCAATCAAACCTGCTGATACTTAATTTCATGACATTCTATAGATTAATGCCCTCACGATTCAGGTTCCCATCTCTTCATCGCTGCAGCTGCAGTTCTTTTTGAAGACGAGGAATATAATAACTATGGCTAGAAAAAGTGACAGCAGCAATTGTAAATTGTGCACCACCCTCGCCACTCCAGATAGTCTTTCTCCACCTTCCACACGTTAAGAACCTCTACCCTGACAATGAAATGCACAGGAATGTGTGCAAGTGAATGTGTGCAACTGGGATGAAAAGTAAATGCTCTGGCGCTCCTCTGTAGACAGACTTTCTATCTTTTCTGATTTTCCATGAGTTGCAGTGCATACTTATGTACTTTCTAGTGTTTCCATCAAGCTCACAGCGACTTCTCAGCTCCTTATCTAGGAGAGGGAGACAGCCTTGTGTATATTAAGGAAATATGACACCACCGCCACTCCCACTATATAATTCTACCACAGCTATTTAACTCACAAAAGGCCAATCACATTGTCTTTCTTGGTAGACTAGATTTTTATTGCTAATTCACTATGAATTAATATCCTACCCTTGTGTCTATCAATTATTCTATTATTCTTCCATCTATGCCCTTTACTATGCTTGACTTTACAGTTCTTTCCACTAGAAAACCAGTGTATTTATTCTCTCTGTTGACAGCTGGGCTCTGCCGTTTGTCTTGCCAATTGGAAGTTAGAGGATGAAATTTGAGCAAGGGCTTTAAAGGTGCCTGTGAAGCTTTTGGCCTTTGGGAAAACATGCTTCAGGTAAAAGTTCTTCTGTGTGCTTATCCAAGGAGGCTGAGGGATAAATGGAACAGACCTGGGCATCATCTGTGGCTTACAGTCAAGCACACTCGAAACCAGACCTCAGACACATAAGGTGGAAATGAATATTCCTGCTGTATATCCCTCAGCTCCAGAATGGCTATGATGCAGAATTCTTATGGCAAGAGATGACTCATATCTCTCCATTAACCTTCACAAAAAGCCGAACAACTGTCTTAAAAATGGGCTGATTGTGGAAGAACTATACTTTTTCTCTTTTTCTGATATACTTTTGCTTTGTTATTTTTGCTTTTAATTTTCATTGAAGTAAAGTTCATCTAATGCAAAATTAACCATTTTAAAGGAAGAAATTCAGCAGTAGTTAGCACACTTAGAATGTTTTACAACTACACGTCTAATTCTTAAATATTTCCATCACCTCAAAATAAAACCCAATACCCCATTAAGGAGTCCCTTCCAATTCTTTCCTCCCCTCAGCCCCTGGCTACATCAATTCTTTGTTTTCATTTTTATAGACTAATCTGTTGCTGTCAACTGGATTATGTCTAGGTGAAGTTATGCCGAAGCCCTGACTGAAGCCCTCACGTGTCTGTAATGGATGGAGATAGAACCTTTAAATAAGTAACTAAAGTTCAATGCGATCACAAGGGTAGAGCCTTGATTCAATGGAACCGGTGCTTTTATAAAGAGATGAGGCTATACCAGAAATCTCTCGATATATGTGAGGATACAGAAAGTGAGGCCCTGAGACCAGGAAGGGGATCCCTCCCAGAACCCAGCCATGCTGGCACTCTAATCTCAGACCTTCAGTCTCCAGAACTGTAAGAAAATAAATTTCTGTAGTGTCAGCCATCCAGCATATGGTATTTTGTTATGGCGGTAGGATCTGACTAACACACTTTTGTATTCCAGATAGTCTTATAAAAAGGGTCACACAGTACGTGACCTTTGTGACTGGCTTCACTTAGCATGTGTTCAAGGTTCATCTGTGTTGTCACATGTATCAGTACTTTATTTCTTTTTAGGGCTGAATTGTATGGATAATACATCTTGTTGATCGGTTCATCTGTTGATGGATCTTGTAGTTGTGTCTACTTTTTAGTGATTGTGAATAATGTTTTTGTAAACATTTGGGTACAAGTATTTGCTTAAATACTTATTTCTAATGATTGTGGGTTTATTCATAGGAGAGAAGTTTCTGGGTTATGGTAATTCTTGTTACTCTGAACGTTTGGTGCTAAGATCCTCAAAGCTGCTTCCTGGCTCCTGCACAGAATTCTTCCTTGAATTCCCTAAAATAACCTTAGAAAACATATAATAAATTCCTCTTTGTTGCTTCAGAATTGCTGTTTCTTTTTATGCTAGAATTAACTGCTATTACGTTTAACTTAGAGAATGTATATCAGCCAAAAATAAAATTTCCAATATTTGGTTGTGCTAATTTGAGAAAATGCACTCAAAATTCTTTGTTCAATGTTTTCCACAGGGTTGGTTGACCCCTTGTTAATAGTAGTCAAATCAGTTGACTATCACGATGGTATTCTAAAATCTGGTTTTATTCTGAGACTCTTGCTTGTATGGCATTCACCTTTGGGGCCAGGCAGCACAGGACCTTGCGTTTAGAGCGTACTCCAACTCAAAGCGACTCGGCAAGGCTGCCACACAGCTCTGGCCAGGGCTGCCCCCGCTCAGCAGGCAAGCAGAAGAGGAAGGTGAAAAAGATCCAGTGGTTACTGGGTGCCAGAGACATCAGCTGAGTGAAGGAGGCATTTAACCAACTGTTTAATAAGTCATTTTTAAAAACCCAACAGACATAAGGTATAGTACAGCATATGCACTTTAATGTTCTATTCCAGGATTTATCACATTTTAATTTCTATTCTCAGCTCATTTCTGGATTTTCCTTTCGGCCTCTGACAGCAACACCTGGATAGTTTCACTGACATTTTGACCCAGTTCTATGTTAAGAGCTGCTTTGTTAAACTTGGTGTCAGCTTTCCAAAAACACAGTAGGTCCAAGTCAGGTCCATAAAACAGATAGGTAGATGTTATTAGTCCATGATCAAAAGACCCCCCCCCCATTTTTTTATTAGAGCAATAAGATTTGTGAAAGAGTTCTTTTAAATTGTACCTAAAATTATTCTCTTTGCATGAAATCACTGCCTTGACATAAAGTAGATTTTTTCATTTTCCCAAAAATACATCTGTTTTATAAGGTGAAGTGTACTTTCATGTCTGGCAAGTGTTTTCCCAGAGAGAACAAGGCAATTCTTTTGTCACACTATATTTCTTCAGATGTTTAAAATTAGCTGTTGGACTTATCCTAATTTTCTTTCTCCCATACTTAATTTTAAGTGTCTCTGTTTCCTTCAAGTCATTCTCAAATTACATGATTTTCAGCTCTTTCACCATTCTAAACTCCATACTTAAAAGGTGCCCCAGTCTTCAGTAGTCCTTTAAAAGGAGGAGGAGGCAGCTGGGTACCATTTTGTTGATCACCTCAAGTCAGGGATGATCATATCTTTCATTCTGTAGCAAGACAGCTGCTTCATCTTGCAATTGCCAAGGAACATATCACCCACTAACTTTCATGGTGCTTCTAAACTGCGTCTACTCTTTCATACTTTTGTTGTTATTTCCTTGGTTCAGGTGCAGAATATTGCATTATTCTTCTTACATTTACTCTTGTTTGACATGTTGCTGTTATTTCATCCTCTGGGGTACTCTAGAATCCTGCTTTTGGGTATTTTTGGTCGTCTCAAAATTACTATATCTTCAGATGCATGATGAGCAGCCCTGTCTTGACTTAGGTCTAAGCCACTGACTGGAAAGTAGAAGAGAAGAAGGGGTGGGGTTGATGGGACTTCACAACTCCAGTTCCGTTAAGACTGTGGTCCGTGAATTAGTGCCACCCAAGCCAGCAGACTCTTTTTGTACATAGCCCCTTTATCTTTTCTGAGACACATTACTGAATGGTGTGGTCAATTTAACAAGACAAGCTAGGGTAGCAGGTCCTACCATTGTCCCTTTCTGTGGAACTCCAGCCTTCCTCAATCCCCCCTCCCTAATCTATGGGATGTATCCCCAGGCTAAGAGTAAGTTTGCTCAGGCAAACACAAAGACTTAACAAGAGAAGATGCATGCAGTTCAAACCCTGAAGTTAACTCTTGACATCCAGGCTTTTGGCCCATGCTCTTGTCCATAGCTACGCCTGAATCCTCACCCAATCTGTTACTACTTTCCCAATTTGCTATAAATTTCAGGACCAAAGAGAAGAGAAGTGGAGTTTTATGTTTAAAGGCTGAAGCCTCCTTTTAAGGGAAAGGTTCTCTTTTAGAAGACCCAGGGAAGAGTCCGGGGACAGAATCACTCACTGCAGACTGCAACTTGCCATCTGGAACCCTTTGCCAATAAACCAGGTTCCACTGACTCTCAGCTGAGATTTGTTTTAAAGAAGGGAAGCATTTTGCGGATGGCTCTCCTTGGACGTTTATTTGTGCAATCTCAGCTTGATGCTGTTCCCGCCGATTTTACCCCTTTCCTTCACATGCAGATATACACATGATCTCACACGGTTATGTCCTTCCCCTCTGCCAATCACAACCTCATGCTTTCAGGAATATATTGCTTTTGAATTAGTGCTTCTGTTCTAGTCCTCTGCCTATTCTCAAATGCTATCTCTTCACCAGGTGTACAGCAAATTAAGACAATCACTGAGAAAATTAAAGCAAATAGCTCCTTGATATTAAGGGAAGAAAATTCATTAACCCAACTTCCAACATATAGCACTTTAGACATCATATGCATGGTTTGAAACCAATGCCTTCCAATTAGTTTATGCATTATTTTAGTGGCCATTTTTCTTATTTTTATTGAACATAAGTGGATGACAGCTTAAGATTTTGGCTTTTATCTCCCCTTGTGTAGGAACTGATTTAAGGAATCGCCTTTGAACATATTTGTTATGCTTTCAAAATTTTAACAATAGATTATTTCTTAAGCTGAGCATGACTCTAACCATGACCAATTATTTGTTGGAACAGCTCAGATTCACTCCAAATTTACAGAAGTAGCTGATTCTGCTCTACCTTAGGGGTTTACAAATAGGGCAGGTCTGAAAGGAGTTATGGGCATTATAGTCACTTTCTGTAGGTTCCACCTCACCTACATTCCCAGATGCCCTTGGATATTCAAGATTTTTTTTGTATGGACACATTTCTGAAGGTAAAGTTCTTACCTCAGTGTTGCAGAGATAGATACTCTTCTAACTTCATAACAACTTCAGAAAACTCGGGTCTTCCCTGAAAATAGAGGAGATTTTCCCTTAAGAATAAAAGGAAGAAAACTGTCTATGGGTTTTAAAATTGAGTATTTGCATTTGTAAAGGCTGAGATTAACAATAAAGTATATTTTTTATTTAAAATACACTTGCATTGAAGTGTTAATTGAATGTTCATTTGCTGTTCATGGAGGGATGTTGAGTCTTCTTCTGATAAGAGTTTTAAGTCAGAATTCACAACTACAGTCAGATAATGAAATAGTGGGAAAGCTTTAATTAGCTTTGCATGTTTTTTAAATGGCATGTTTTCGTCTTCAAAATGAAAGAATAAAAGCAAATACTAAAAAACTATTAACTATCTCAGTGCCTTATAATATGCTGCACATGTGTTTGAAGGAAAAGAATTGCTAAAGCTAATTTTACAATTATGCAGCTTCACTACTGAAAAGACAGCTCAGATTTAAAGCTAAGACGGAGACACAGACCTCGTAACTATGCCCTTTTTAGGGTTTAAGATAAGATTTTTTTAAATCTTAAAAACTGTCATTAAAGATACTGTCCATTATAAACCTCATTGCCAGATAAGTTTGGTTAGCTATTTCTTGTATTCTGATTATATTTCGAGCTTTGTTCCACTTGCAAAGGATATAAGAATAATTACGAATCTACAGGAAAAAAATCATAAAATGTTAGGGAATGTTCCTCTCTTTTGAAAAGCATGATATGCCTCCCTTTGTCAGAGCCCAAGGACTATGTATCCTGTCATTTCTCCCTTTATGAAATTTTCACTGCCAGGAGGTAGCGAGCCCAATTTAACATTCAGACGCAGTTACCACCTAATTTAGCATCTTAGTAGAACAATTTCTCCCTTAAGATCCAGCCCTCCCCTGAGGACGCTGCTTCCCCTGAGCCCTTTTCAGCGGGAGCTGCTTTCCCCAGCACGCTCCTGCTCCTCTCGGCTGGGGTGGGAGTTGGGGGTGAACGTGAGCGAGGGGTCCTGTCTTCCATGTTAGCTCTGCTTTTTCCTCTGCACCCACTGGCTCACCGGCTCCACCAGGGAGCCCACAGTCCCACAGGCTGTGAACGGTTTAACACGTGGCTCACTGGGGCGCTAAGATGAATGTCCTTTGTACTTTCACCGTCCGTACAGTCACTGCAATAGCCTGACTTCTGGGTTCCTCTCCTCCAACCATCTTGTTCTCTGTGTCCACATGGCCGCTCAGCTCCAGAGTCACGGCCCAGCCCTTGCCCCCGCCAAGGCCTGTAGAGTCCTTTGTGTTTATTCTGGGCTCTGCCGCCTTCCTTTTCACTCACTTCTAGAATCCAGACTCCAACGATACTGCACCGCATGGGTACTTCCATTTTACCACTTAAAAAAGCAAGGCTTTTCATTGTGAACATTTCAGATATGTCCTAAGCTAGACAAGTATATTCTCTACCAAATCTATAGTGTTTTATTTTTCGTTTATCTCATCAATATTTTGCTGCTGTCTTATTTTCTTACTTCTTCCTTACCCACCTTAGATTTCATTGGCAATTATTTTCCCCTGTCATTCCCTTCTGCATAGCCATGACATCCTTGCTCTGTCTTGTATTTGACACACCACCCTACCCCCAACATTGATTACATTCACCCAGACTGGTCCTACTTCAAAAGCATGACCCAGGTATTCTCGTTCTAGGTATCTTCCTGAAAGAGTTAAAGACATCATATTATAGTGATCCACACAGACTCGTGTTTAGAACAGCACAGCTCACAATAGCTGAATCCTGGGAGCAGCTAAGATATCTGTTAATGGGTAGTGGATAAAGAATGTGTGTCATTTATATGCAGTGAGTACTAGCCTGCCATCGATGGATAAATTTGAGTCATTTGTAGATAAATAGATGGATCTTGAGACCATAATGTTAATTATAGTAAATCAAACATACCAGCTTAAATATAGCATAAATGCCTTCTATGAAAAACCCAAAGTATAAACAATCTAAAGAGCAAAAGAAAAGATAGATGATGGAAAATAGGGGGACAGATCTTGATAAATAGGAAGGGAGTTTTGATATTGAAGGAGAAGGAAGGGAGAGGAAAATGAATATAAAGAAATAAGATACATTATGGATATACCTCTACCCTCCACAATGAAGATCATCATTATGTACTCACAACACACACTGACAACAACAACAAAAAATCATGACCCTCAGTGGGCTGGATTTAATACTCCTGTGATCCCAGCATGTTGTGAGGCTGAGGCAGGAGGATCATGATTTCAAGCCCAGTCTAGTCAATTTAGAGACTTGGTGAGAGCCTCTCTTTTAAAACAATGGTCTGGGAATTTAGCTGTCATACACACAAGCAAACACGACCGTCATACCCCAAGCACACTTTTGGTAGAGCACATATTACATATTTCTACCTCAGTCATAATCCCACAGACCAGATGCCTACCTTGTGCCTACCCATTTCCCCTCAAACGTCTAGCTTCTACCTACTCACCCATGCCTGAACTCAGGCAATCTGCCTTTGCTTTTGTTTTTATGGATGAAATTTGCCTGTCTCCACTGAGGCCAAATCCAGCAACAATTCTTCCTTCTACTTTTTGCATAGCCAATTTTCCCTCTTTATTGTTTAATCCCTACTAGTGTACAGGCATACTCTATGTTGCCCAATTTAAACACAAACAACAAATTAAACTCCTCCTTGGGGACGCTTCCTCAGAACATGCTTCACTTCTCCGTTCACCTGCGCTGTCAAAGGGCTGTAAAGAGCAGTCTCAATTTGCTCTTTCATTCCCTTCTTCCTGTTTCCCTCCCTAATCAAGCTTTCTCCTACAAAACTGCTGTAGCTGTTCTCGTCAAGGGTGCAAAGACCTCCCCACTGCAAAATTCAATTCTCAGTGTCCGTGCTCATCTCATTTGGCATAGGGTTAAATAAACTGGAACAGTTATCCGTTGGCTTTGAAGTCATCATTTTCTCATTGCTGTTCACCCTCTCAGTGGCTCTGTAATTCCCTCTTGTGGCTCTATGTCCTCCCTACCTCTAAATTTTGAATTTCTCTAGAACTCAGTATTGGAGTCTCTGCTTCTCTACTTAGAGTTAATTTGTTGATGAGTTGATTCAGTGCCAGACATAAAAAACAACTCATATTTCTGTCTTTTGACTAATAGTCCCCCCTTTGAGTCTAAACTCATACATGCAACTGAATGTATACATATACATATGTATATACAGTCTTTTTTGTTTCAGTAAATAGCAACTCCATCCTTATACTTACATGGACCAAAAGCCATGCAGTGATCTTTGATTTTTGTCTTTGTCATACTTGCTGTTAACTCTCCAGCAAATCAGACTGATCTGAGTGGTCGAGTAGCTTATATCAGAACAACCCTCCCACAGACAGAAACTATCAACTCTGGACAAAATGTAAGAGACAACCCCTTGAAGGCCTTTAAGACTTAATAAAATTAAGCTAGATCCTGGACAAGTCATTTAGGAGGAAGGAAGGATGTGGAGAAAGTTTTCCATCTTTTAAAATATAAATATTTAGTATATAATATATGCAATATTATATATTATACACACATAGATGTGTGGATCTTATCTGTATATTAAGAAATTTTGATGACTTCCTTGCCTGAAGAGTAGTATGGCATAATACAGGGCAACCAGTGTTTAATTGGTATTGTTTTCTAACAAATTCCCCCAAATTCAGTGGTTTAAAATAACTCTGACATTTTATCTTACAGCATCTTATGGATCAGGAGGCCAGTACAGATTTTTCCTTTGTTTCAAATTCTGCTGAAATCAAATCTGCGATCAGACTTAAGGTTCAGAGATCTCTTCCAAGATCACTGGTTGTTAGGAGACCTTATTTCCCTGAGCTTGTATGACTCACGTGTTGCCAAGTATTGTCCAAGAATGACCCTCAGCTTTCAGAGGATGTTCACAGGTGCCTTCCACATGACCCCAATGAGGAGGTCACAACATGGCCATTTGCTTTTTTCCTGCCCAGCATGAGCATGTGTCTCAGGTTGCTTCCTCTTACTAGCTAGACAACATTCCTTGCATTTAAAGGGTTCAGCTAACTAGGTCAGTCCCAAACAGGCCGAGCTTCACTTGCCATATGATGAAATGTAATCATGGGAGTAATATCTCACAAAGTCCACATGTTTTGTTAACACACATGCATGAACTCCAGGGGATGAGAATCTTAGCAGCCCACTTAGAGTTCAGTACTGATGTATAGATTCTAGGAAGCAACAGAGATGCTGGAGAAAGAAAGCCTAGAATCTGAGTGTCATTCCACCTAAGTCTCTGCTCCATCCCCTGACCTGGCTGTCCTCTTTAATCTGTGTCTGTAGATGTGCTGTTGTAGGCAACTCGATTTCCTAAATTCATTCAAAATGTTTGCTTTCCATGGCCATTTTGACTTGGGAGATGAAACACAAGTCACAAGATGCCAGATCTGGTCAATAAGGTGGACAAGGACAAATCGTAATGCTTTTCCAAGCCTGTGTTTCCTTGGGAAGGAATACAGCTGCCACATTCACCATACTTTTTGATCACACCTTGTAAAGATGTTCAGGAAAGAAGAACTTCGGAACTGCTTCAGAAAGTGATATGAATGATGGGCGTGTCTGAGGGGGTGTGTTTTGAAGGGGTTAATGGCTATGTGTATTTTACCATAGTAAATTTTTCTATTTAAACACATACCACCTTGCTCATTCAAGTCTTGTTCACATGTGTGGGACTTACTCTAAGTAGCTCAAGCAGGACTACAGAGAAGGAACAGAGACTGGCTTTGCTGCCTATGCTGTTCTTAGTATTTTCTCAGACTGCATTATCTACCAGTTATCCACAGCCTATGGAAATCCCCTGTCCTCTGCTAGGTCCAATTTACTAGCCATGTCTTTCTTGAGTCCACAAAATAATTTTTCACCATTAGTTAGACTGACTTCATTCTTCCTTGTGTTATAGCTCGGCATTGACATAACTATCCCCCTCACTAAAAAGTACTTTAAGGAAAAACATTGTTTATTTACTCTTGCACATCTAGATTGTTCATTTGAGCTGAGATTTGCTAAAATGAATTGCACCAAGATAACAAAAAATTCATCCAAAATCTGCCTACTTCTCATCCCTCTTGGAGTCCCAATGTCTCTTGCTTTTGTCTTCTATGTTTTCTAGTTTCTTTTCTAATTTAGTAGTGTGTCCCCAGTGCAGTAGTCAACAGGATCTTTTAAGCGTGTACTTCAGATCACCTAATGCCACTCAAAAACCCCACAATTACTTCCTGTCTTATTTGATAAAGAACCAAAGACCTTGCATTCGTCTTGAAGGTGAACCTGTCGCCTCTGTTACTCTCCGACCTACTCTTCCTCGCACCCTGTCCAGTGTGGCCGCGCCAGCCTCCTCGCATCAAGCCTCCCATGAGCTGCAGACTCTACACTCGCCCTTCTCCCCTCCCGGCCAAAGGCTCTTGGCGTCTTTCCCTTCTGTACGTCTCTGTTCCAGTGATACTGTATTGGAGAGTGTTTTCCCCACGCTAATGCTATCTCCTTTTCTTGTTTTATTTATTTACTTATTCCATAGCATCATTTACTACCAAATGTCTTAATACTTCTCTTTGTTTTTGTTTAACGCTTATATCCATTCATAGAACATACACCCATGAAGGCAGGGGCTTGTCACTACTCTAGCTGGCGTGCCATGAGCGGTGCCTTGCATACAGAAGGGACCTGTATTTGCATAAAAGACTTGTTGAACCAATGAGAGAATTAATGAGGTGATGTTTTCTTTATGCTTTCTTCTGTTTGCAAACTATCATGTGGCAAAGATAGAAGGCTTCATGACAGTCTGCCTCCTACATTTTGAAATCAGCCAAGGAATACACTGTAAGTGAAGGGTCATTTCTGAACTAAAATATACATGGTGTTACCATTTCATTGTGAGATTGAAAAAGCATAAAAATAATGGTAAAATTTAACATTTACTGAACATTTAGAGCATCTCATTTAACTCTCACAATGCTCTGTCCTGCAGAAATTTATTATTATTTCTATTTCACACATGAAAAAGCAGAAAATAAGAAAGCTAAAATATGTTTTGAAGATAGTATAATCAGTAAACAAGAGAGCTAACTTCAAAGCTACACGGAACCTATGATTTTAATGTTCTTTCATATTCTCTCCCCGAGTGTGGCATCTAAATCTTTTAGGAACAAAATAATTCAGTTGCAATTGTGTAAAAGTCAGTGCCTGAGATTAGCTTGTGCATTCTAGAAAGAGTCTAGAATGCAAAATAAAAACCTCAGTGAAACCCTAGTACCTGTGTGACTTTGCTGCTTTACTAACCACTCTGAGCTTCAGTTTCCTTAGCCTTACATGGGCTAGCAGAATTTAGAGAGCTCACTAACATGATGTTTGCTGAAAAACAGTACAAACTATAGAGTGTTTCACAAAGTAACTTAAATGCTGTAGGAATCTGTACTAAGGGCTGTGCCTTAGATGTGAACCCACTGAATTTCATTTTAAACTCTGTGAAAAGTAAGGATGTCAGCCATTTCCTGGAGTCTTGTGAGAGCGCCAACATGTTCATTGAAAAGCAGAAATCATCAAAATGCCTCGGGATCTGTACATACTACAGCCATGAATAATACATGCCAGTATTATGATGGCATTGCCCTCTCCTTTCTTTTTAGGTGGATGTCTAATTCTCTTTGCCATCCTGCATCAGCTGGTGGCAACCTGCCCTCCGTCTTGTGTGGTGTGCACCAAAGATGTGACCCTCTGTCAGCAGCTACCCTATATCTTAGGTAATAAAACTAATAAGTCTAGTAATCAGTGTTCAGTGTAGCTGGAAAATCCATGGCTATGCCTTTCATTGTGCAGACTGAAGAGGTAACCTTTTAAAGAGCAGGACTAGACACTGAGTGAGGACACTGCCAATATTATTTTGTTTTTCTGTGCCTGCTGGACTTGATCAAAATGATTTAAAAAGCTTCAGAGGTAATTGAGGTACATTTATTGCAAAAATATTACTGTTTCATGTAGGCACATGATTTTTAAAGTGAAAAAAGATAGATTCATCCAATTTTTGTCCATAGTTTGCATAGATTTGAACCCTACCACTCTCTGAAAGAAATACAAGTGAATCAGAAACCTGAACGACAATTGTTCAACATTAGTAAGATTAAGTGATGTACCAGTGAAACAGATTATTATCAAACTGCATCTCATTTTGAAAGTCTGGTCTTTTTTTATTGGTGGTAAATGAGCTGTAGAAATGCTAACAAGATTCGCTGCCTGTATTCATTACATATTGCTTGCTTAAGTCAACAATTTAATAAGACACCTTATTAACAAATTTGAGGAGAATGTGATTTACATCCTGATATTCAGGAAGAGATAAACAAGCTATAAGCTCTGCCAATGGAAAATTTTCAGAAACAAAACCGAGTTAAGAAAAAGTAGGAGAAGATAATTACTTTCATTTCTAAAATCCCAAGACTCTATGAGAAATAAGGGGTAGATACTATCATCATTCCTGACAGGAAAAAGATTTCAAGGCTAGTTTCATGAATATACTATTCTCCATCATATTGACGACATTTTAATGCTAAAACTCTTATTCTCTAACATGGGTTTCCTGACTTCACTAAATTTTGTGTGTATATGTGACCAGAGAGACTTGCTATCTATAAGAAATAAACGTTTCTCAAATACATTGCCACACCTCTATAAACTCCTCATTCACAGAATGTCATGTGTGAAGTTATATTTCGTAAACACCGAGAAGTAAATGGATGACTTGTGAGCAGCATTTCTGTTCACTTTTAGACAAGAAGTAATTGACAGAATAATAGCCTGCTCATTCAGAGTCTACAAATCCCTAAAGGAACGGGGACGCATAGAAACAAAACTCCTCCAGCTCATATCAGAAACAATGACGAGGAGAACGAAATGCCAAACTGGCCAGAATTAATAGAATTCAAATGATCAATAATAAATGCTAAGAAAAAAACCAAAAACCCAAACAAAATAACCCTGATTTAAGCTTGCTTGTGCTGCAGGGATAGAAGCAATTTTTCTAAAAGAAGCTACTCTGAGATGCCTTTGTGCTTTACACTTTTTTTTATCTCTTTGTTTCAGCTATGCAGTCTGAATTTCCTAAGGGGATAGTGAGTTGCTTCCCCCATGGTTCACTGTTCTAATATCACCTGTAGACCTCCCAGGGACAATGGACTTCTCCATTCTAATGACACTGTCATTTGCAGTCAAAACAATTTTAGCATGATAAAGATGTGTTACAATAACTCCTGATTATAATACATCTTTATTGAGTTAAAATGCTTTGATTTCTAATGACAGAGCAGTGATAGCTCTGAGGTGATTATGGTGAAGGGATTTAACAGTTGGAGGCCCTGAATACCACCTGTCATCTCATGATGGACTTCATTGGAGGGAACACATATAAGACAGGAGGCCAAGGTGGCCCAGACTATAATGAGAACCCCACTGACAGATCCTCGGCTTGTCTGGAGAGAATATAGATGCTTACCAAGTTGCCAACTTTTAGCCTGGAGCTAAAAAGCAGAAACCAACGCTCCTTCTCACCCGCCTCCCTCCTTCATGTTTGAGAGAAAGGATGACTGACTTCATGGCACAAATACACATCGCTAGCGGAAAACCGGTTAGGAGGCTCTGACCACGGCTCTGCTCTTCATGGGTTTGTGTGGGAACAGCAGAGTTGGATCAGGACAGGACACAGCCTCAGGGGGAGGAAACCTGAAAGTCCACCTTCAACATAGCATCAAGGGGGATAATCCCAAGCAATGAATTAACTTTGACATCTAAAGGAACAGATGGGTCTGTGTGTCTCAAACAAATATGTCACAGTAATAAAGAATATATTAAGTCACCATTCTGATAGACTGCCAGCTTCCTCTTATGTTTAGAAATCAGAGGGTCATTTTCATTTTGTTTGTTTTTCTTAGCCAGGTGAAGAGATTAGGGCTTTGAGGGCTTTCATTCCCTCTATTGTCCACCAGACCCCTTCCCGCTCCTGTGTAGCCCACTTTTAGCATGTTCTTTTCTCCCTGCAGCAGTCCCCACGACCACGAGGGTTTTGATAATCACCGATGGACACCTCTCCTCTGTAGAGAGTGCAAATTTGTCTCTTTTGTTTAATCTTGCCCTGCTCTCCCTGAGCAGAAACGGTATCAAGGACATTCAAGGTGAGGCCCTGTATGGGCTGACTCAGTTGAGGACGTTGTTGTTGGGGCACAACTGCATATCCAGCTCCTCTCTGGCTGACAACACCTTCAGCAAGCTCCTCCACCTGCAGGTGCTGGTGCTCAGCAACAATGCTCTGCGCACCTTGCGAGGAGCCTGGTTCCGAGACACCAGGGCCCTGACCCGGCTCCAGCTGGACGGCAATCAGATTACTAATCTCACAAACAGTTCTTTTGGAGGCGCGGATCTCCACAGTCTCAGGCACCTGGATTTATCTAACAATTTCATCTCCTACATTGAGAAAGATGCTTTCTGGCCCCTGCCTCAACTACAGGAAGTGGACCTTTCTCGAAATAGGTTGGCCCATATGCCGGATGTTTTTACTCCGCTGAAGCAGTTAAGCCTTCTGAGCTTAGATAAGAACCAGTGGAGTTGCACCTGTGATCTGCAGCCATTGGCCCACTTTTTAAGGAACTACATCAAGTCTTCTGCTCACACATTGAGAAACACCATGGACATACACTGCCAGCCATCCCTTCCATCTGCGGCTGCCAAAAGCGTGCTGAGGCTGTCTGAGACCAACTGTGACTCCAAGGCTCCCAACCTCACTCTGGTTCTGAAGGACAGGCGTCCTCTCCTCCCAGGGCAGGATGTGGCCCTGCTGACGGTGCTTGGCTTTGCAGGTATGTTAAGAAGAAGTTTGCCCTCCTCATCTCCTGTCTTGTGTCCATGTTTGTGAGCCCACTAAATGATGCCTTTCTCAGGGAACTGGGAGGAATTTGCAAGGATTATGGATGGGAGAAGTTGACAGCTCATGTGGGAGGATGTTAGCCCAGTTGGCACAAATCTCGAGAAGTTCTATTTCAGGGAAGCTGTCTAATATGATGGAATGAGCCTGGAATTCAAGAGCTCCAGTTCTGATATGATTAACATCACAATCTTGAGTAAGTTGTTATGTAGACTTCAGTTTTCTTGTTCGTAGTGGAGCAATATTATCTGTACTTGATCAATCATAGGTTTCCTAAAGAGTACTGGAACATTTAATATGACCATAGAACATAAGTATTAAAAACTTATCAGACACAGATATTTTCCTCAAGACCTTCACATTTTTGTCCCTTTCCATGGTGCAATAATAGACAGTGAGCTTTCTAGATCCATGAGAGGATGCTACTATAATAATCACATGCCTCCTAATCTGCTGTGCTTGCATAGCTCAGTAGGAAAGTGCTTGAGTTTCGGAGTGGAACCACCCCAGTTTGAATTCAGCTTTGCTCCCACAAGCTGTCTAACCTGCTGCATGTTATTTAACCTCTGTGGGCCTTAGTTTTTCTTCTGTTTAAGGGTTCTGGTTTCTTTGAGAACATTTGTTTATTTTACTTTTTAAAAAGCTAGTCCCCATGCTTCCCCCAGACAACCTAAGGAAAGGATAATATTCAACCTTAAGTATTTTTGAATAATAATTTAGAACCTATGCTTTGGGTGTCATTCAATCTCACGAGATGAAAGATATCAAGTGATGTCATTAGTTGAAGAGCAAATATGCACAAGAATTCTTGAGTTATGTAGCTCTGAGTACATAATAAAACCAACTTGTGATGATGGTGATAATGGTGGTGGTGGTGGTGATGTGTGTGTGTGTGTGTGTGTGTGTGTGCGTGTTTAAGTTTGGAAGGCCAGAGACCCACAGATGACACCTAGTACTGAAGTGATGCATGTTGAATATATGGTATAAATCATTACTCAATAACAAATTACTGGTGAATTAGTTAATTTACTCAATAGTGAGTTGCTTTTGAATTACATGAACATCAGGTTTTTGACTCCTGACAGTTGTAGTGTTAATCAGGATAGATAGAGACCACCATTTGTTCTAGACAACAGAACTACCACTAGCAGTAATCAAACTAACTTGAAAGAGAATTTCAATTTATCTCAGTAAGATAAGTGGTTTTAAAATCCATGTAACCATGTTAGTAATTATATGTGTTGAGAAATAACTTACCATAAATGACGGAAGTGATACAGTAGTGGTTTAGCTTTAAACCTGCTTCTTCGAATACTGGTACTAGGGGATAATTAGTAGATATTCTGATAAAAACACAGAAGAACACAAGATACTTAAACGATAGACTCTGGAGATCAGCTAGGTTTGGAGAATGCTAGGTTAAGCAACATAAAACAGGCTTATTGTCTGCAGTACTTCACCTATGCTTTCTTATTCTAATGAGCATGTATTTTAGTAAGGTATAATGTGGAGCATTTCTCAATCTTAATTCATCATGAACCTTTTTTGTTCATAGAGGATTCCATTGAATTAATGTTCCCCATGACATCATGTTGAAAATATTACAATAGTAGGATAATTTTTAGTATCCTTTACATTTTTAGAAATATATATTCAGAAGCATATTTTTCTAAGGTAAGTTACTAATTACTATAGAGACAGATACAAATTCTGAAGATTCCAACAGTTTTAGAAAGTTTAATACACACAGGGAATTTCTGATAAATTATCCATATGATTATAGGTATGTTGAGTGTTCGTGTGTAAAGCAATCATACTAAATACTTTTCATTGGCTAATTATTCAATATACTGTTTTGAGAGAACATTCTTCTTTAAAAAGATTGATGTTATACCAATTTGTTCCTTTAAAATTCACCTCTTTCTGAATAAATATGGTGGATTTTGTGTACCTCTAGCTTGTAGAAAAAAGAGTTATAAATTTTGCCTACGATTACTCTTGGCTCTTCAGCCATAAATAAGCCACAACAATTAAAATAATTATTAATAATTATATGTACAGTACTTAAAACTAATCAGTAGATATTTTGTGCCAAACACTAAGATCTCACATTTCTTACTCTGTGACCTGGTGGACAGAAAGTTTTCATGAAGCTGCCATATGTGTTTAGTGTTTTTATAAGAAGTTTCCAGTTAATTTGCCTTTTTTGTTCTGACCAACTCAGAAAGATTATGAAAACACTTGTGAAAATGGAAACTGCCCACAGCAATGAAAATTCAAACATCTTAAGAGCATTTCCAGTCTGTTTACAAGCTCTATTTGCACCTTTTGCTCTTTGCTTTCATCTAATATATTGGATGCTGCTTTATATCCAGCCTCAATAGTTGGAGAGTGAGCACGTCCTTCCCACTTAGAAACAACCACAGGAGAAGCTACCCTTTCACTAGGTTATGCTGACACTCACATTGCTGGCTAATGGGCAGCTTTAGGATACACAGGTCTTTCTTTCCTTTTACTTGCTTTAGTAATTCATCAGCCATAAAAATATTCTCTGCATGATTTGTTTTTGAGCTTTTTTCCCCTAAGAGTCAACCTATTTCAGCCATACAAATCCTAAGGCATAGCACCAGCTAAAGGGTTATGATTTGCATCTTCAAGGTTCCCTAAAGGCTCATGGGCTAAAAGGCTGGTCACCAGCTTGTAGTGCGACTGAGAGTTTGTGGGACCTTTAGGATTAATGGAAGTGAAGCCACCGAGGAGGGTAGGTTCTGTCCCTGGCTCCTTCTTGTTCTTTGCTTTCCTGCTACCATGAGGTGAGTGGCTTTGCTCTACCGTGTGCTTAATGGTATGATGGGTGTGATGGGATCTCACTTCAGGCCCCAAAACAATGGAACCAATTGATTATTGGTAGAACTCTCTGAAATCATAAGCCTAAATAAACCTTTCTTTTCTTATATGTTGATCTTCTCAAGGACTTTGTCACAATGACAGCAAACTAACACAACCATAATCATAAACACCACAATGATCATTCACAGAATTTTACTACATATATCAAAGCAATTGTGTTCCACAAATCACATATATTATCTCACTTAATCTCTGGGTGGTATTAATTATCACCACTTGAGGAAAGATGAAAAATAAGGTTCAGAGATATTAAACACACTCAGTAGGAAACTCAGAAACTCAGTCCTGAATTTTCTTATTCCATGTAACAGATAAGGAATGTTAAGATTTATTTTCCTCATACATTTTTAATGTGTTAAACCCAAGTCCCCAGTAGAGAGGGTAGATAGGATCAAAGTGCATTAAATGCATTTATGCAGATGCTGTGAAGAAATCCATTTATTTTTATGATTAACATATGCTAATAACTATAGTAATAATAAAAAAAGAGCTAAGAATAGGAAGTATCTCCTTCACTTTTTCCTGCCTTCTCCTGAAAATAAAATAAAATAATGATAACAAACACAAATCTTTGGAATAACTCATATACTGTGATCTGACAATAAAATGGTATGATATCGTTTTTGGTACAAATTCAAGATAATATTATCATTAAGAGAGATTAAACTATTTGAAGATGTTACGGTACTTTCTGAGACTGCCCTGTCAAATAAATTAAGTTTATAATGTCTCATGTTCTGATATACCATACAGTGTTTGAAATGTTTTACCAGAAACTGCTCTTTTCTTTACTTTACCTTTAACTGAAAACTGAAACAGTCATGCCCGACACTCTCCCTTTTCTTTAAGTTCAAACTATCACATTTTCATGAACATTGCCACCAGCGGAGAGAACCAGACATGCTGCACCTGACTGATGTACCTAGAATGCTGGATCCTCCCATCCACTGTTGATACTTCCAGAGGAGGGAGCTGACTGGTCCAAAGTCAGAACTGGAGTGTGGGAAGACCTGGGTCGAATGCAGAGATCCTTATTCAATCTGTACTGACTTTGATCTTGATGACCACAATTTTTGGACTTCCAAGATTACAGGACTCTGTTGTCACTATCAGAATTTATAACCAGAATTCTTCCTATTATTTAAGAATCATCAACAAACTTTTCCAGAGCACCTTCTTTGTGATAGAGTTGTGGGCACCGGGAATAGGCTGCTGAACCAGACTGAAAACGTTTGTTCCTGCATTGTAGTTAATTTGGGCAGCGAGGACAGTGAACCAGCAAGTTAATGAACAAAACACTATCCTGTTATAAATGCTGAGAAATGAAATCACTGTGATAGGCGGTGGAGATATGACTAGCAGAGTTTGGCTTGAAATTTCTAGGTGGAAAGAAGTGAGGCAGGAGGAGAGGACAGTCCACAGCTGGGCTCGAGAAACACCATCCCTTACAGTTCTCCTCAGAGGACAAGTGACGCTTACATAGCATGTGAAATGACAGTACCAGGCCAACTGGGATCGGATGCTGTTCATCTTTTCAGGGCAGTCCCCCAGATCTCTGCAGGAGGGAAGAAACAGCAAAAGCATCAAGGAATTTGGAGGCACTGATTTAAATATTAAAAAATAAATAAAATTTAAATAAGCAGAGACAGGAGAAGGTATTTCAAGCATTACTAAGCTCATCCACAAAGGCTACAAAGTATGTTTTAACACTAATAATGAATTAAATAGTTTGAAATATAGTGTTTGAATGAAGAGAATAAGGAAAATAAGGCTAGGTAAGGAGCTAATAACAAGAATGTATTGAATCTTGAATGCTAAAGACTTTGGCCTTTTGGACAATGGGAAGCCAAGGAGCTGGGGTAATGGTAATCTTCAGGGAATGATTAAAATACGGCAATAGCATGTAGGGTCAATTGATCTTTTAGGGGGATAAGGTTTGGCTATATGAGATTCTCAGTCTTTTTAAATTAACTATGATATTAAGGAATAGGAAAATGGGAATTAAACTGGTTTACCATAGTCAGAAAAATAAATTTAATGCAGGAATTATTTGTTCTTGAATGAATTTCAGTCTTGGAAAAGCACTTTTTTTTCTACTAAAAAGATTCCAGGTGGTGTTGTTAAATAGATAGATAGATAGATAGATAGATAGATAGATAATGAAGGCAGAGTAATGTCAATTAAAATGTCTGACCCACCACTGTTCCAAATGGTGATGGACTTCCTACCCATTCTCATGCTGTTGAAGCCATAAACCTACGTATTTGTGGATTTCATGTTTGGTGATTTATACGTTCTTTCCTACGATGTTATCATTTAATGGTTTCTCTATTTGTCACAGGAGCTGTTGGTCTCACTTGTCTAGGTTTAGTTATATTTAACTGGAAACTCCGACAAGGCAAAGCAAATGAACACACATCAGAAAACCTTTGTTGCAGAACCTTCCATGAATCCCTGTGTGCTCATGAAGCAAGAAATTACCACTCTAAAGGATACTGTAGCTGCCACTTAACTCAGGAAAACGAGATAAAGGTCATGTCCATTGTGGGACCTGGAAAGGAAATGCCACTTTTACAGGAAAACAGCCATCAAGCAACATTGGCCTCTGAGTCCGCAGCCCTTGATGGATCATTTCGAAACCTGAAAGGGAAAGACCGAGGGGTAGACAGTGCTTTCTTGTGCCTGGATAGTAGATTGCTGCAGTCGGGATGCTCAGAGCCTCCTGGGAAAAGGGCAGCTTTTAACGATGCAGGTTTAGTTACAAGATACTGTCCAACGAGCGTTGAAAAGCTGAGGAGTCTTAAGCATGGAGCAGTCCAATCTCAAACACTGCCACAGCTTGTCACAAGAACAATAGGTGAGTTTGTCTTATTTCAGAAAATTCTTCTCTATTTAATTCCCTCTGAAGGAGGAAATCTCTTTAATTTCCTCAACAAGGAAGTGCTGTAAAAATCACTAAAGCACCACTCTATTCCTCTTCTGCAGCTCTAAAGATTGCTTCTCTCTCTCTCTCTCTCTCTCTGTGTATATGTGTGTGTGTGTGTGTGTGTGTGTGTGTGTGTGTGTTGAGGTGTAGATGATGTGTCTGTACCTCAGGAATTGAAAGTGCATCTCCTGTCTACTGAAAGAGAATTTTGAGGCCCAACACCTAACAATGTTGAAAAAAAAGAAAGAATCCCTTTAAATAGCAATATCACTGTGAAGATTTATGGGAGGGTGAGTATCAGCTTTCATTCCAACATCCTTCGAGCACTAATGCCAATTCTGCAGTAAGCAACCTTCCCAGAGCATGACAAGTTAGAAGAATGGGCCTTCTAGTGCTAGTGATTCATTTCAGGAATGATGTCAAGAAACATACTTTGCTTGCTGAGCTGTCAAGGATGATAACTTCCCAGTTCAGGGAAAGTCAGGACTTAATTCATTGTCCTATGTTGGGAGCCAAGTGAATCTGGCCGTGACATCTACCCACTGTACATGGGCGATGTCAATATGTACGTGGAGGCAATGAATTAAATGTCTTCCTTTCTCTTTCTGCATAGTAAGCCAATGCTTTCAGGTTCAACAGTGAACACTCTGACAGCTGCTCTGTAAAGAGGCTCCTGTCACTTATCCAATTGGTTTACAACACACGCGGAGCTTTCTCTCAGAACATGAATGACAGAGGTGCTGCATCAAGAAATTCTTACCTTGGGGATCTGGCCCCAAGGGTAAATTTGGGGACACCTGGAGAGGAATGAACCTATGCTCTTTGATGTGTGGTATAAGGCACGATGCAAATTTATTTAATTGTATTCCTCACACTTCAGTACTTGCCCGTTCTGGGGGCTGGTGATTTGACTAAAGTGAGAGATGGCCGAGGAAAGAAACACCTGCTATAAAATCAGAGAGTATTGGTTTTATTTTATAAAGAAATAAGCACTTAACCTTTCAGAAGAGTCATACCTTAGGCAGATGTTTCATTTGAGCTTTTAGCTCTGTCTAATGCTTTACATTCTCACAGAAAACTTCTACTCTGAAGAGAATGTAATTCCTTAACCATTTCAAAACCAGTCTTTTGTTTCAGCGGGTTTTCAGAGTGATACAGTTACTGTTAAAAACAGCTGAAACTCTGCTGTGTGTTGAGCAGTGCACTGGAGCTTGAAAGGGCAGGTATCTGAGAAGAAGCCAGTGGACACCATGCTTGCTACTTTGAAAGGAAGTCAGTTGGAAGTGAAATCAGTGGGCCTACGCCTTATAACTTGGAAATACAAAATTACAGGCTTGCAAGAGAGAGGGGGTTTTAGAGATGATCTACTTTAATAGTTCTTATTACTTATCTTTGATTTCCAGAACTCTGAGAATCAGATAAAAGCTGCTCATTTTTTCCTCAGTATAATTTCCATGCTCGCATATAGTTTCCATTTAGCCTGACCTTCTAATACCCAGAGAGTAAGTAGCTCTGGAGGGTCACACACAAAGTTAGTAGGCAGATCTTAGATTACATTTCTTTTTTTCTCACAGAATAGAAATACTTCCATTGTCTCCCAAATAAAACAATTTCATGAAATAAGAGAGAGTATAGTGATAAGATACAATTTTCATCTCAGTATTCACGCTGGTTAGGAGGACAAAACTGAAAGTCAGACAGACCAAATTTCAAGCCCTGGCCACATTATTCAGTGGATACACAACTAGCAGAAAACAGGAACCTCTCTAAACTTGTTTCTTCATCTGTAAAAATTATCATAATAAGGCTTTTCCAAAGGATTATGGGTCTTGTGAATCAAATAAGATAATGAATATGCAAGATTTAGCATAAAGCTTCGCTCTTAGTATATGTTCAGTGATTTATTGTTATCTTGCTATTTGCATTATTTAACATATACCTTTAATCTTACATTTACTTATACCATTTCATAGTCTCAAGCAGAAATTTGTGCACCATAAAACAGGCCATATTCTAAACCTATTTATTTAATGACTATTTAATACACATTGTATTAAATTACAGGAAATGAAAAAGTATCTGTTTTCACTGAGTCAATAGGTATTTTCTTTTATTGTTCATTTTTGTTTGAAACCTGAACATTACCTAATATTGCTGCTATGCCTTTGACAGTATTTGAGTTCCAAGTAGGAAATGAATGCAAAAAACTTACTAGGTCATTTGATAAATACTTAGACATTATTTACCTTTACGTTATCCTACCAAGTGTAATATAAAGATGTACAATTATGAATAACATTTATATTTATAATTCTATAACTTTTAAGTCAGTGTTACAGCTGACTGGAATGTGTCCCTAGAGTGTATCATTGCAAACATACCAAACTGCCAAACATCTTTCATGAGTTGGCTAAAAATTAGCAAATAGTCAAGAATTGCCATAATCAGAAGAGTCATTTTTATATTTTTCATAAGGTTCCAAAGCATCTGTTGGTTGGGGCAATAAAACTATACCCAGTTCTAAATTCCTGCATCTATTCTTCAACAGATATCAGCAGTGACACATTTAGAAGAAGGTATGCAACATCCGCTTCAGCTTTGGCAAGGGAACGACTTGAAAAGCATTTAACAAATGAATCATGGCAGCCTCCAATAGAAAAAGAAGACAATGGCTTACAACCTCACAGGAAGAGACATTTTATTACAAGCTCAACATCCAAGCCTCGTGTGCCTGAGGAACACCATGTACAAAAGATCTTACACAAACAGAGATCAAAATATGATGACCCGTATAAACCATTAAAACAGAACAAGACTCAGTATTTCCAACCAAACAATACCCTATCCTGTAAATATGTGCTGTGTGATCAATTTCAGGATTATATGAAAGAAACAAAGCTAAATTGTAGCAAACCCTCAAAGTGTGAGGCAGAACAAATCCAAATTAATAGTGCTATAGAAAAATTCCTTAAGAATGAAGATAGCATAGATTTTTCAAAGTCATCAACAAAAATCCAGAAAACATACTCCCCAAAGAAGGTTAATATCTGGGATCCTGATTTAGTAGGAAAAGCATCAACCCACTGGCCACAGCAGCAAAGTCATGGAAACCAACTCATCAACTTGGATCTCAAGAAGTATAGCAACCGTAGGGACAAACACAAAGGAGGAAAATGGCTTGCTGACTCGCAGATTCTGAAAAAGGAGAGAAGCAAGCAACTGGATCTCAAAGGCAAAATTAAAAGACAAAATTTAAGGTTAAAATTAAATTTACACCCTTTCAGAAAAGTCAGAGTCCATCCAGAAAAATCCTTACCAGAGCTCCCAAGGAAACGTAAACAAGTGTCTGTACCTCATAAAAAATTACTTAAAACTTCTGAGCAAAAAACCAGAATAAACCCTGTATCTTCTACAGATTTCCCTCAACAGCCAGAGGGTAGCAGCTGTGTTAAATGCACTTCACAAAGGCTGATCTTCAAACATGCCTCAAAGCAGACACCACTGTACAAAAGGAGCAGTAAAAGTGCCCCTCCCCTCAGCACTAAGATGCTGTCTGCTGGCAAACAGAGCTCTCTAAAGGATGACTGTTACCTGTCTGGTCTTTTTCCGAATGCAAATGTACCCGTCTTGCCCCAGCCTACACCTGCAGAAACTGAGGCGAACCCCTCACACTCTCAGTTCTCAACTGAACCAGAGAAACGTGCAACTCAGCTCCTACCGGAAGCTCCTAGTTATTTGCCGGATACTTTGGAAAATGCAAGGAATTACATTTTACCACCTCATCCTCCCAGTGGGATAGGTGTCCACAGTGCAACAGAGCCCACTGAGCATGTAGAGGAAAACAAATCAAAGACCAGTGAACAAAACCATTTTTCTGTGTCTCCAAGAAGCCAAACACAAATACTAGATGTCTACAAAACTGGCACCTACAACAAAGCACACCCATTAGATCAAACTCCAGTTGCACAACATATGGGGCAAAACTCTGACCATAAACAAGTTGGAAATGAACCAGAAACATTAATGACAAAGCCTGAAAGATCACATCCACTTATGGAAAGTTCCTTTGTGGATCACAAAGGAAATAATGTAGGAACAAATCTGCCTGGCACAGAAATTTCTGATTCCTTGCACATTTCTTGGACACAGTCCAAGCACAACCTACCATTTATGATGACGAAGTCCATTCCAGACGAAAATACAATAGAGCTTCCCAAGGAAATCAAACCATCTCTTGGTGGTCAAGCCATCTGGCATCTAACCAACGGTAGCAAAAAAGGAATCGACCAAACAAATACTTTGCCCAGAGAGGACGGCACTGAAGACCTAGAGAGAAAAATACTAGAAACAGAAGAAGAAAATATACTCGATGAAAGCAAGATAACTTCTGGTATGTTAATTTGGACCACACAGATGACTTTAAAAGGCCCCCCAAAAGAAAAGCAGCCAACTTGGGAAAATGGAAGAAGCGAGAAACCTGCATTATGTGATTCAAGCTCTGCTGAGGAGGCTGTTACAGTTCAGGATTTGAGCATCACAAGCTCCCATGATGCCATAAATGGAATACTTCATCGTGAAATAGATCCTGAGGCTAAGAGCAGTATGCATAATTTGAAAGAAATTCAAAATATTCAACTAGATAAAGATAACAGTGCACATAGAGATGGCATAATGATAACAGAGACACATGACAAATAAAAGATATTCATTTTAAGGCACAAAATGAGGTATCTCTAATTCCTAACAAAATAAGTGAAGCTGAAAACTCTTCTCGCAGACCTGAACTCTACCCACCATCTGCTGAGTATGCTAATACATCACCTTTAGAAGCAGAACAGAGTGAATAAAATAACCCAAATAATCTTTTTCTACTTTAGCTCCCTTCAAAAAGGATAGACATTGCATAGCCTTTACATATATTTAAAATGCATTATTCTGGAGAATAAATTCTCAGTAATTCTTCATTATAAATAAAAAAGAAAGTCGCAAAAATCAAAGACAGGGCCACAGGATATATTTGATACAATTAACTGAACATACTTCTTGAAGGCATGAGAAAATGAGAAAGAAGATGTGTCTAGTGCTGGAAACATTTAAAAAGAGGGAGAGAAGTGCTCAAAGACATAAAGGATTAAATATGAAAAAGGACTTAAGTAGATTTACATTTGATGTTTATTTTATGGAAATTGCTATACTTATCTCAATTAGCGATAGTTCAATATTGCTGTTTTGCACAGATGATTATAAATTTATATTTGCGCCTGATCTGTTTTCCTAATTATTGTACAAAAATAAAAAATCAGCCTTGTTTGTTAATTGTAATCTAGCTAGTATGCATAGTGATATATTCATCCATTTGTGTTCTGTTGATAATTATCCTAGATCTTAAGTAGAAGTCCTTAAAACCTTTCATTTCTGGGAGGAAGAGAGGGAGAGAGAGAGAGAGAGAGAGGGAGAGAGAAAATTTGCTATCTAGGGATGTAGGTTTTGTAAAATCTGCAAAATCCTATAAATCCTCTAGGTGGAGATCTCAGCTTCATTCATTTTAGACAAAACAGAGGAATCAACACAATGGATCTTGAACAAAAGGAATTTTAAAGAGCTTTATTGCCAATTGTTATTAATTTAAGACTTTGGAAAACTAAACAGCCCACTAGCATGTAGCTTTCAAAATTTGATCTCTTGAGTTTAGCATGCCACTGTTTGGTGGGAGCAGTCCTCTTGTCCACAGGAATTAAATGTGCTTATAAACATTTGATTTAGAAGTGATGGGAGAATAAGCATCTTTCATTAAAAGTTACACTTATTTGGAAAATGTAAGTATACTTAAGCAATTCCTGTATTGATGACCTAGTAAAATGTTAAACCTTTCTTTTAGCATGCTTTTACAGGATAATTTCCTAGTTGAGGGAAACAGTTAAAAAGAAAACAAACTTTCTCTTCTATCTCTCATCTGTCTCTCTGTACTTATATCTACATTTGGCATTACAAAGCATAAAATATTACAAGAAAAATATACAAGAAAAATATTGCATATGCATCCCACCTATCTTCCTTACCTCTTCCTATTCAGGATTGCCAGCAAATGACATAACTTTCTCGTTTATAAATCCTTACTCTTCTTTCTCTTTCCTCACTAACATTCAGGACTCTCTGGCTTTGCACTTCCACTCCTGCCCCCACCATTTTTACTCGGCCTCTCTGCCTGAGCATACCTCTTATGCCATCTGTCTGCTTCTCTCGGTCCCACTTCATTCTGATAAGCACCTTTACTGAGAGAGGAGCCTCTATGCCAACTTCTTGCATGATGAGTTTATTCTAATTGACAGCTCCCTCAGCTCTACATATCAGGTTACTTTCTTTCCTGTATCCTTCCTTCTCCTTTCCCTATTTTTATTTTTAAAGCACTGCCTCTTCACTGCAGTGCTTAGCTTTGTTCTTTGTCCTCACTGCTAACAATATCCCTGGTATGTGGAGGCTTAATATTTCCTCCTGGTCACTATCTGACTCTCAGAATGCAGCAATGACAGTTCTCCTGGGCACTTTCCTCTTTTTCATTTCTGAAATCCAGTCTTTTACCTCCTTATGGTGTTTCCTTTGAAACAATTCTCGGATTTACCTTTGCCCCTGGATCTACATGGTAGGTAGTCAAGGTAGTCTCTGTGATAAACAACTGGGTTACTGTAAGAGCAGCCCAGCTAGCTGACCTGACTGCAGTATCTTCTGCTCCAGTTTGAATCCACTAGTTCTCTATCTTTACTGCGCACATCTTAATAGGGTGCTTGTTGAAATGTATGTTCTCCGGCTCCATCTCAGAGATTTTCATTCACTAGATCTAGGGTAGGCCCCAAGAAGGATTGTTATATGCACACTCCAGGGTAATTTGGAGCATGTAGTTGTCAGCCCACATATTAGTATACAATGCTTAGCTATTATAGTTAAAATTAGAAGATAACTCAGCACTTGTTTCTTTATAGTAACTACGAAGTCAATAAATTCTCTATGCCCACCTCAATTACATTTCCAGAAATTATTTTTATCATTCTCCTTCACTGCTTTAGAGACAACCATAAAATTTTGTATTAATTTCATGTCCAAATTCCCTACTCTGGTTTCCAAGGTTTTCCAGTATCTGATATGATCTGTCAGGACTCTTTCCCAGTCTCCCAATCACTTCTTCTCATCTGCAATACCCTGGGATTCTCACCATCCTCTAGGTGCTGTGTTGAAGTCTTGAAAATATTTTTGTTAGAGCTTATTTATGTCACAGATTGGGTTTTTCTGTGGCAAATTCATACATGCATGTAACATTTTGCTCATTTTCATGTGCATATTACGTGTTTGAGTCTCAACTAAGAAGACACCCATAGGAGAATATATTGTGCTTTGTGTGCAAGGAAAGAGGAAAAGATAAATATGAAAAAATGACTAGTCAAATTGATAACCTATGCAGTAAAGAACAGCAGAGCATAATGTTAGTGTCTTAGATTTAGAGATGGACCCATTTCCAATGGGACCTGAGATAGAGATTTAACCCTTCAGGGACCACAATGTTCAGTTACTGCTGAGCCCCTTTTTTCTTCTCTCCCAATAATTTGCAGAAGTTTTTTTTTTACTTGAAGAGTTTTACTCTCACAAATCTTTCATTCAGCAACCTCCCATTTATGGCTTTCCATCTCAGATCACTTCCGGGAAGACTTTTCTGACCTACACTATCTCTTTGTCTCCCAAATTGCTGGAACCCTTTAATATATATCCTCCTCGAATCTTGTTTCCTTTAATCTTGGCTTCTAGCTATAGAATCAGTCATATGTTTATTCAATTAATCTCCATATGACTATTAAACTTGCCGCTCCATGAAGAATATATCTCTTCTGAATCCCCCGTCCCTAACCTTGGACAGAGTATAATAGGAATTCAATAATTTGCTTACTGAAGGAAAAGAACAAATAGTCCATTGTTCCTTTTTTCATCATCACTTAGCCTACTAACATGATGAAGAACATTCTGGGGGATGTAATGACCACAGAAGCAGCTGAACTTCATAATCCTAGAGTGGATATTAAGCACAAGCCACCTAAACTGACTGAGAAGCCCAGCTATTGTCAGTCAGCTGGAGACTTTGCTTTCTTTCTATGATTTTTCTCCATCTTCTTCCTTAAACCTCATTGCTACATCCCAGGCCCTGTGCTGATAAATTTCAGTGGTTAACAATACAACTTCTCCATGAAGCGATTGATTTTGAATCATACGTGTATATATATTCTATCATATGTATGCCATATGTAGGCCTTATTTTAGTTTTTCTTTCTTAGTTTTGATCTTTTGCTTGAGACTTACATTCTATCTCCACAGTGCTTTTAGAACCTGACAGTGATTTGATTTTATCTCTGTATTAAAACTCCTTCATGTTCTTTAGCTATAATTAGTTAATAAAAGCAAAAGAGATTTCCTTGATTGTTATTTGATGTTAAACTTTTACGCAGCTCACTCCCTACATAGAGAAGGAAATTCTGGAGAAGGTAATTGGCATATTTATCCGCAGAGAATATGCCTGAAGTTCATTTTGAAATGTAAGGAAATGGTTCCTTAAATTATTTTAACTTTTAAGATAAAATTTTCTTTACATCAAAGTAAAGATGTGGAATCTGAGGCATTGCCAAGCAACAGAACAATTCATTTATTTCCTCGATAAATATTTTTAGCAGCCTGCTAGGGATAGTTGTAAACACTGGACTTAGAGCAATGGATAAGATAAAAAAAAATCTGCTTTTATAGAGCTAATGTTTGGGTAGTGACAATATTCTAAACAAATAAACATAAAACATATTCAACTGACTGGTTAGAGGAAGAGGTTATCTTCTGAGATACTCAATGCATAGCCCATTAAAGTCTTCATTTTTCTTCATAACAGTTTCTGCTTACACAAGGGGGTTGGTCTGGGCTTTGCCTTTAGGAAAAGAGAAATGTGCTTCCTTTTTTTAAATATCTGGACTAGAATTTATTTGGTTTCTTCTTATTGAGATACTTTTTTGAAGTAATAACAGTGCCGCTTTACCTACTGTTTGGTTGAAGAGAGACTAAGTGTCTCGGAACGTTCAGAAACAAGGATGTATGAGGAAAGGGCAATCATATTAGGAAGACTTGGACTGGACAACTAAAGACTGTCAGCCCTTTACAGATGAGGATCTCCAGTGTGAAGAAGACAAACTAATGCTCTGTGAAGAAGAAGAATTGATGAATGGATTCCAAAACACACGGATGTCAATCAATAAGAAAAATAGGTTGACAAATTCTTAGACACTGGAATGAACTGTGATACCAAGACAAGTTGTGGAGTCTCCTCTGCCACATTTGGAGAACACAGTAGATGTCAACTGGTGTGACACACATAAAAATTGTTTCTTGGATGCAAGTTGAGATTTCATTATGGCATTATATGAGTGATCCTTCTCTACTCTCAGATCTAGCACCATACTTAAAATGTTCTTTTTGCTGTTTACATATCCTATTCTACTTTTTAATTCATTCCTCCCATAACACAATCTCTCCATTTGTACTCAAAGTCTATGCTGTTAATCACATAACCAGACAGTCATATTCAGGTCTTCTGATTTCTGCTTGAGCCAGTGCCACCAAAGACCACTGGGGTCTCTGTTTGAAACCTGATACAAATCCGTCTTTTGCCAAATTTCTTCCTTTAGAAAATGACTAAGTGTGGCCCAATTGTAGTTAATAAAATTGCAGCTGACTTGAGCCCATGAGTCAGAGTCCTACCCTGCTGTCTCTTCTACTAATCAGGTGTGAGAAACATTTCAGAATCAGAAAGCAGCAGCAGATATGAGATACTCAGGCTGCTCAAGGCAGTTAGAAACTAAAGAGCAGAAGCCAAATCCATCTTCCTGCCTTGACAGTCTTAAAATTCACACTGAAAGTAGACTTCGGAGTTACACTATCTGTGACAGATTCTGAACACATTTTCTAAGAGGAAATGAAAATTCCTCACCTCGAGATATGCATTCCAACTTCGCATCAGCAGAGATGATATGTACTTGGGAATGCAGTAACCAATGGGAAGCCTGCTGCGGTGGTACCCGTGTCTGCCGCCACATCACTACAAACCAAATTGTCAGGTATATTTTGATATTCGTATATTTATTTGAAGAAACACATGCACACAAAAAGTCATCAAAATCAATCTGTATATTATTGACTAAGATTCCAAAGAAATCTCGGTTATTGTTTCTCCCTATGGCTTCACCCAAATAGCAGATAGTCTCATACTCAAAGGTTAACTTTACAGTCATTCATGTGGCTGTTGATTTACTAATGAGCAGAAGCAGTTTATACAGGAGAAAAGCCAAATACAGGGAGAAGTCGTTTAGGGTGTCTGAAGTGTAGGGTACGCATTCAGTGTTACAGGAAACTGAAAGATGGACTGGGTAATACTGGACAGTGTCATGAAATCCAAGGCTGGAGAACTAAGACAACTTCAAATCCTTTATTTCAGCTAATACTACTCACTCACCGAGTTCCGTAATACTGCCTGCATGCATGGATTTCTGAATATTTCTCATCTCACATTCTGCATCGCTGTGCTGTGGTCCTCAGTACTTCATTGTAGATTCCTGTTTGATCAATACTTTTCTATTCTGCAACCAGTGATTTCTATGCCCTTTTGAGAACCAGAGTTATAGCTATTTTTCTTGAATATGTTCTGTAGCAAACATCATGATAGAAACCTCTATGCAAAGTAGGTATTATTATTATTATTATCTGTGTGTGCCTAGTTTTTTATTTATAACCATTTTAAATATAGCTAGCAGTGGGTGTAGGCTTTTGTTCCAAAATTTGTACTTCTTCAGCACATATTGCAATGAAAATACTTTGTAAACAGCACACGATGCTCTGTTTGTTACTCAGAAAAACTATTGTGCACCAGCGGGAGGATCAAGTTGCAAAATGTTTCTGCTTTCTGCCCTATAGACTGTGGGGTTTTAAGCATTCATCTATATCTTAATGAGTTCTGAGATATAACCCACTACTTCTCTCCTATCAGCATTCACTCCCAGTCGGTTCTGCTTATCCATCTACTTCCAGTAGATCCGGTGAGATTATGTGCAGTGTAATTTAAAACAGCACATCTTGGTTTATAGATTATTCTGAATTATTACCTCATTTTTCCAGTTGGGAAATTATCTTTTTTGTTGAAGTGGAGAAATCAAGCACGTTAGAATAAATAAAACCTTATCATTTAGAAGAAACCATTGTTAAAGTATTTGAGAGTATGTTATGTTTTTATAAAATTGAACTTTTGTTGATATACAAGTATATCAGTCTTTTTTCTAAATTAAAGCATTAATTTAAGCAATTAAGCATTTTTCTGTGTTATTAAAACTCTGTTAACATGTTTTAATGGCTCTGCATTTACTGTGATTTGCTTAATCACTTCCTTATTTTGAGTTGTTCTAAATACTTCAAAGAATATCTTTTCCATATGAATTTCTCTATTTCAGAAATAATACATTTGTGATATACTGAAAGGTGAAGGTAGTATGTTGGATGGCATATCTATTTTATAGACTCCATACATACTGATAAGTTATTTTCCGAATAGTTGTTTTAATTTAGACTCTCAACAGCAATTGTGTGGGAAGGTTACCATGGTATCTGCCCTAGAGAATATTTTACTAATTTGAGAGGCAAATGTGTCCATCCATTTAGGTTTTTACTTATCAGATGTGTCTTTGTGTCATAAAACATAGTAACATTGCTCTCAGTCCTTTCAGTGGTTACTTGACTATTTTTAATTCTTTCCAGAGTTAAGTCCATCAATAAGCAAAGAAGTAAACTAATGCTTAGTGATTACTGATCTCACTCTAATTTACTTCATCATGACTGTTTCGATAGTATTGAGCTGGTGCATGTAAGCAGGTGTAGTGAACACACTTAAACTAATTGTAGATTTCTTCATGTGTGGATAGTGAGTGTTCTTAAAATGAGTCAAACTCAGACCCAGATCCCAGTCACCTCCCCTTGCAACTCTTAGATTCTGATATCAAGTGTACAGAATTACTTCTTTGCTTCTTGGCAAACAAGTGTATAGAAAATCAGTTTCAGGTGAATGATACTTAATTCTTCATCATTGAGAGTAGATTTTGCAAAGCTTGGACATCTCTTTCTCCCATTTGTCTTACTCATTCTTGGCAGTGATACTGCTCCTTATCATCTCTGCCAGGGAGTGGACAATACAATGTGAGAGGTCATGGGATTAAAACTCCTCACCCCTAGATATATCAATCTTGCTTAGGTGGTTATGCTACATTAATAGATAAGAATCTTTTGACATCATAGATTCAGGGATTGGACTGTCAGCCAATTCATCACATTATTAGCTTGATTCTTATAAAATATGTTAAGTGATTTATGAAATATTCACTTCTTCTTTCACAAAGCAAGTTTTGCCATTCAAAGAGACCAAAACTACTTTAAAGTAACTGCTGTTTATTGAACAATTATTTCTTCAACAGTGCCTTGATAATTATAATTTATTAAAACATAATAGCTTCTAGAGTAAAACTGTGTGATAGAACTTTCCGCATTGATGAAAGTGTGCTGCATTGCTTAATTGCTAGCATAAACATTTAGGCCATGATAATGTGGGTGGTAAGACTGAGAAAAATTTTTAATTTAATTTCAATAATATAAATATAAATAAATAACCATGGTTAGTGGCACCACACTGGACAGCACAGTTCAAGGGGATAACTTTTTCTCTCTCATCCTGAATGAGGAGACAAGTTAACTACAACTGGAACTACATAACCATGGGAACAACTTGTGGATTCACTTTATTCCTTATTTATCAATACTTTATCAAGGGAAGAAGACTTTGAATGAAGATTATCAGTGTTGCCTCTGAAAAGAAATATCGGGTGAGTTACAGAATGAGCATCCAATATAATATACAACAACTTTTGTCCATTTATTCACATATCAAACTGTATTGAAAATTCTGCGTACATGATAACAGGCTAAGAAAATGTCTGGCATTAATATTTTCTGTATGATTTTGTAAACCAATGGATAATTAATAAACGAATGCCTGGATTTGTCGCTGTTTTTCATGTTTCAAGTTTAAAGTCTGAGATATGATTCCATTTGCCTGGCATTCTCTTCCCTCCCTTCTTTTCCTTCATGACATCTGTTCTTCATGACATCGTTCCTTCTCGGTCTGCGATAGCCAAACTTTTAGAGACTGCAACCTCAAACCCACTAACTTACCGCAAAGTGACCACACTGCAATTAAACCTGGACACTGGGGTTTTACTTTAGATAAAACAACTCATACCCCTTTGGACGACACCTCCGCGATGGCTCTGCATTCTCACTGCAGCATGCGTGCCGCAGGTTCGCCACCAGCATTCTACGCCTTCTCTGACTGTCTGGATACTCTCCCTGCATACTCCCGCAGCACCTGATGCTTTCACACCAACTCCTGTATCATTGTACATTTCTTATTTACTTGCTTGGCTTTGCACATAGATCATAAGCTTCTTGTGGTTATGGGCTATGTGTTTACTTTATTGTTCATCCCATGCTTCACAAAGTAACTGGCAATGAATAGGTATCCAAGAGTTGCATTCAGTGAATAAGTGTGACCATTCAAAATGTTACATCACTGCAAAATAATAAAGATATTATTATCTTTACTGAATGAATGAAAATGATGGCTTATGCCAAGAAGTATCTTACTCGTTTTTTATGTTTTTAAATCATAGCACTAGCCATCAAGAAACATTGTAAAAAAATACGTTTCATCTAATATTAAATTACAACATAATGAGGTAAATTATTGAGAGCTAGTGGTGAATTTAGCCAACAGTATCTTTTGTTCAAAACACTTGGTAAGGGACTTCGATAAACACAAGTAGTATGATATATTAAGAAATGCTCTTAACAGGAAAGTTTAAGGCCTAATTCCCAGTCTGACTATGCCATAAACTTCCTGGGAGATCCTAATTAAGCCTACTCACCACTGTAAGAATTTCATGGATATGAGAAACCCCAGGAAAGACATAGTGCCTTTGTGATAAGCGCTGGCTTCTGACAGAGGGGTCAAGCACAGAAACCTCGAGTCCATCAGCACAGGACACTGAGTGCGCCTTGAGAAAACCCTAACCTTAGGTTGTCATTAGGACTAACTGGCTTGTTGTTGGAACTCAAGATCTGTTGTAGCTGTCTGTGTTTTTACTACTGTTATTTGAGGCAACAAAGGTAAGGCTGTACTATACTCTTTCAGTTTGATTCTAGAAAAGTAGATATCAACAGCACAATGGTATGCTTTCTTTTCCACTTAGATCACAAGATATGAGATCCTTTGGGTTTTGGGGGGATGAGGATATGGCTATCAGGGATGAATACTGAATAAAATTTTACATTGAGTCATTGTAGATTTGGAGAGGACCTCCCGTCTCATCTGTCATGGGGCTCATCTCATAATCCAACAGTATGCTGTGAGCACTGCGGTGATTATAAGTATGTGACTGGCCATGATGAACTTAGTTATCTATCCACTGCGTACGGGTATATTGGCACTAGATGTGGAATTCCTAAAGCAACAGTTTTCTATTTCAAAAAATTAAATCTAGAAATTCATATTAAAAAGAAAGGAGAATGATAAAGTGAAATATTTTATTAATTAAGTATTGACCAAGACACGATTGCCAGAGTGCTTTCTGCAATGTTGATTGTGTGTATGTGGTTAAAAAATACAATTGATTCAACTCTATTGTTTTTAACTACCCAGGCTGTGGTGAAACAAAGCAAATGTGTTCTACCATCCCAGCGAGTGCTAAGACACATTCTTTGTTAAACTGACACTTTTCAGTGATCTATCACCACAGTGTATAGCATCTGAGCGAGACAAGATTGCAATCTTGAGATTGTACTAAGAACTGCTTAATTTTTTAAACCACATCCTATTCTCATTACATACTGTCAGAAGAATAGATTAATTTGCACCATTGTCTATTCTCATTGCAATCTTTGTCAGTGTAATGAAGTATCAGGATGTTAATATCAGCTATATTCGCAGAAATATCACCATCTATTGAATCGATTTAATCTTTCCAGTGATCTGTGCAGGGACTGGGTGGCTCCTCTCTTTTCGGTGATAGACTGATGTGGATTAGCATAACACGGATGAGATTTGCTTCATGCCTGCTCTCCTCCCACTTGTCCACATCGCCAATGTTTTTCTGAAATCATTACATTCAGGATGTTTTTGGACTCTAAGCACATATGGAGAAAACCATGAGAAGGTATAGAAAACATAGATGGCTACAGATACAAGACCTGTAAAATAACTATGTCTCCAAGTGTACTTTGCAATTCATGCAAAAAAATTATATGTGAGACCAAAGAAGTCTGCAAGCCATGCTTGGCTCCTGGACTTTCAGTTCTCAGTTCCAAATTAAAGTCTCAATGTGAAGTCACACCAAAACCTGGCCATAATAAATTGGCAGATGTTCTTAATTTTCTGTCACATCCCAGACTGAGTTGAAGCTTGGCACTAAGGAATCCCAGGACACCAAGTTGAGTCGCCTTGTGAACCAGCCGGCATCACACAGGAAAACAAAAGGAGAACAAGACGCTTTTTTCTTTGAGTTCAAACTATGATTTGAATATGAGCCACAAAACAGGGTACCTGGTCATAAGGGGAAGGGATTGGACACAATACATATTAATAGACTAATTCACCCCAGTTTTCCTCTTTAGTTTCTCGTGATATATCAGACGAGACAGCCCAGGAGAGAAATAAAATCTGGGAAGCAGGTGTTGATTTGTTTCTCTGAAATGTATCCAGAACAGCGCTTGCTTGCCAGGTTGTACCAGCTCTTTTTTCATCCTGTTGGTTCTTCTTTCTCTCTCTGCTTGGCTTTCTACCTTGGCTCCTCTTCCTCTGAATCTTTTCATTTCCCTCCCAAATCTGTTCCTTTTCCTGTATCTGTCATCATGCTGTTGGCTAAGTCAGAAGCCTGGAATTCACCCTTGACTCCTTGATCTCCCTTGTGTTCTCACCGCAATCTACTGAGGAATCCTATTCAAATTTCTCCAAACCAAACTCTCTTTCCTCTTCCAAGCTTACTACTCTATGTAAAGTCTTAGATATTTCTTCTAGAAGACATGGTCCCCTTTCCCCTGGTTTTGAAATCCTCCAGTCCTGGCTTTGCTGTATAGTAGGAGAAAATACTTAAAAATAATAATAGAGTTGTAGTATGTCTCCTCTTAAAATTCTGCAATGACTTCTATTATTGATATATACAAGATCTATGATGGTTAATTTATGTATTAATTTAATGGGATCATATGATAGCCAGACAACCAGATGAAACATTACATCTTTTAGATAATTTCTTAAGAAACTAATGTTTGAATAAGTAGACAGAGTAAAGAACACCCGCTGTCATCAATTTGGGCAGACATCATCCAATTTATTGAGGGCCCCAATAGTAATGTGCCTTAGTAATCTTTTGGACACAAAAATCAACACTTAGTAATCAACCTGATACATCTTTCTCCTCTGTACTGGAAGTGTTTTGGGGACCTGAGAAATTATGTATTTCTCTTTGTTTTGCTCTTAGTTTAGCATGGTTCCTGGCCAGGAGAAGCACTCAAATATAAAAACTACACTTTTTTGTTGAATGCTTACTACTATTACCACTCTTCCAATTCTTAGGGGTACATCTATCTTTAGGAATATTTTAAAAATAAGCTCATGTATAGTTAAGTGACTTGCACCAAATCATAAGACTCATACTCTAACCCATTATGCCAAACATAGTGTTAACTTGAAAAGTATTTTCTTTTAGAAAATTAAATTAATTGCCAACATTAAAAACCTTTTAGTTTTCCAAAGAAGCAAACTGAAATCAGTTGTAAGGTAAGAGTAAGAAGACATACCTATATCTTTACCTCAGTACCATCTGGCTTCAGCTGGTTAACATCTGTTCCCTTGAGCCAGAGCAACCAACTTCCTATTCATCATAGTTTGAGCTTTGAGCATTTGCATGCTTGGGATAGGCCTTAAATGCCCTTTACCTTGTGACCCTTGTGCTGGAGAATGTGAGGATTTTTCAGTTCTTTTTAAATTGAAGATTTAAAGGTTAATTTGAATATGTGCTATTGAAAAGATACCCTAACTTCAAGTTCTTTAGAGTATATACCTGTACTTCTGTAGGAGTCTATGCTAATATTGGCATTCTAATTTTATCATTCTCCCAGAGGGTAGCATGCTGCTAAATCCAGAAGGATGAGCCCCGTGTAATGCTGCTACTACCATAATTGATCATGCTGTCCCACACTGCAGTCATGGATTTGTTGCTCATTGTAAATGGCTAATATGTAGCTTATATTGAATCTGATGCTTCACATAATTTATTGCTTAACATATGCTAGATTGCCTCACCACCACAATGATATTAGCAGTCTCATTTCTTGATGCATGGTCACTGTCCAACTTTTATAAATCCAGCATCTATCATAAACAAATTCTTTTTCCAATAAAGTACTATAAATTTTAATATCTAGTATACTAAAGCAAAGCTATTCTTAGGTATGACCTCTATCTTTTTATTAAATAATATTGTCCCTCTAAAAAGAGTAAGTATTTCGAGTGGATGGGAGAGGCACATGAAGAGAAGGGGATCTTTATCTTCTGGTGATAGTAATTTTAGAATTAGCAAAGCACAATAGAGTAGAGAACATTAGTAAAATGTGTAAGCAAAACATGATAAATACTATGATAAACAGTGATGCGGGATACATAGGAAACTGTGCTTAATTTGATTCTAGGCAACTGAGGAAGAATTTTTAAAGAAGAAATCATGTTTAAGCTAAGATCTAAAAGTCAGTTGGGGTTAGAGGGATAAAAAGTGTGGAAGAGTGTTTCTGACCAAAAGGTTAGTGTGTGCAAGGTATGGAGGGCACAGGAAGCAAGTAAAGGATGTGCAGTCATTCCTTGTGGTGGGAAGTTAGTGTCAGGATGGCTGTGGTAAAAAGGAGACCTAGGGAGGAAAGCGGGAAAACAGATATGAGAGGCTTATAGGTTAGTTTACTTTATCTTATTTTGTCTTTATCAACATGAATGAATTATTCATATTAACTGATTGAATAAGGGTAATGAACATTTCCTCTCATTGTGCACTGTGATTGGAAACTCTGAGCTCCTATTTTCTAGATCTTCATTAAATGCATGAAATAGGTGAGTATGAGCTATGCGCTATGTATGTGCTGATGTGCTGTGGTATTCCAGATCTGACTACTTCTATCCAACTATGTTTTGGTTTCAGTACCTGAACTTGCTTTATATCCTCCTTCTTTGGACTCCAGTGATCAATATTCCACATTCAGGTTGACTTTGTAAACTTCCACAGGCAAGAGAAAGAACATACAGCACTCATCTTATGTTTGCCTTCTTTCATTTAACAGAATATCTCTGGGCTCATCTATGTGACTGTAAATGACAGTGAGAATATATATATATATGTATTCATTTGTTGATGAGTGTCCAAATGGATTCCAGATTTTCACTGTTGTGAGTAGTGCTACCATAAACATGGGAGCACAGGTATCTCTTTTGTATGCTGATTTTATTTCCTTTGGATATTTATTCAGAAGTGGGTGTGCTGGATCACATGATAGATTTTATTTTAGTTACTTGAGGAATTTTTGTACTGGTCCCCATAACAGTTGTATGAATTTACATACCTACCATGGTATATATGAGTTTCTTCTTCACATCCCTATCAGCATTTGTTATTGTTTTTACTTTTGCTAATTGGAGTCAAGTGATATTTCAGTGTGGTTTTGATTTGCATTTTACTAATGACTAAGTCATTTCTCCATGCTTGTTGTCTTGTTTTACAGATCATTTTAAGAAATGTTGTTTGTATCTTAAAAGAAAAGGAAAAACATTTTGTGTTAGGGAAGGCCATGTGGTTAGATTAGAATTTTGAGAAATCTGGAATTTTGAGAAAGCTAGAGTGGTGGAAAAAAAGATGGGGACCAAAACTGAAGAAGAGAATATTGTGGGATGCTGTGCAGTGTTCATTACAGGAAATAAAACAGAAACAGTGAAGTGGAGGGTAAGAGATACATTTGAGAAGCATGGATATGAGATACTTGGAAAGGAGAATTAAAAATAAGAAAGTTGAGAGAAGGAGACTGACTTCAGAACCACTGGAGAGCATTCTGGAGTGATGGAAATATTCAATGTCTTGATTCCAGTTTTGGTTATATAAGTATATATATCTACTACAACTCATTGAATTATTGACCTATAAGGGCAAATTTTCCTACATATAAGTTGTACTTCAATAAATCTGAGTTTTTAAAGAAAGACCATTCCAGCAGTTTAAGTGAAAGGTGGTGGGGTGAGCTAGGAAGATGGTTGATAATTCCATGCACACTGTAACATGGCTTAAGTTTTATCATTTAAGCCATTGAAAAGCACATAGAAAAACATTAGGACAATTGCATCATCAGTCCATTCAATAAACTGCACAGAGAAAGTGACTCATGAAAAGTAAAGTTTGATATTTTCTGGGGAAAATACAAAGAGAAAAGAGTATAAAATGTGGGCCTTTGCTCCATACATGAGAAAAAATACATATATTAAGATTCTGGCTAAGATTTTTACACTTTTTAAAGGAATGCTTAACTATCCTCCATTTTGACTATATCCTGATTTACTGCTATAAGGGGACCATTAAGAGCTCACAATATAATTCATTACAAGCTTATTTATAATCTCACTTGGCAGCTGCTTTTTAAGCATGCAAGGTTCTAAGGATGCCAAGTCCTCATGGAGTCTCCAGTTTAGTAACAAGACTTGAAAACATCACAAATAAAATCAATAGACAGATGCAAATAATGTTTACCTGGAACCTAAATTATTTGAACTGTGATTACTACATCTAAGCAGAATGTAAGGTGTAATTCAAATCCAGGTCATTCAAAAAGCCCAACTTTTCTAATGTATCCATATATGTAATATGAAATTCTTAGGAAAAGCAACTGTAGTCATAACAGGTTTCTTTGGGGTTGTTACTTTGTCATCCCTATATACACACGTTAAAATATTGCTAAAATCTAACTTCAGGAAATATAGCATGTCTACATTACCTGTCCCCACATGGCATATGGCTACAGTTACCTGCTTACTTTCTCTGAAACAGATAAATAGGTACAATTTGTTTCTTTCGTTTTTTTTTTTTTCCTCCAGTACTGGGAATCGAACTCACGACATTCCGCTTGCCAGGCAGGTGCTATGCCGCTGAGCTAAATCCCCAGCCCCTGAAATATGTACAATTTAAGAAACTATTCCTACACTTTTGAGTACCTGTGTCTAGTTTTCTCGACCACTCATATTAAAACAACAAGTTTGATTCCTTGCCTCCTGTCTTGTCATCCCACTGGGAATAAGCATTTTGGGGTAAAAGCAGGCCTTTTGTTGCACCATGCCTTAGCTGGCTTGAGATGAGTGAAGGGAGTCCTGTTGATGAGCAGCTCCCGTGGGCACAGTGAGTAGCTGAAGACGCGGGGCTTGGCAAAGGAGCAGGGGCACTGGGTGAACACCTCGGGGTCATCCAGTGGATGTTCTGCACCGAGAACAGTCACAGGCCTTCAATCAGGGCAGACTGTCCTCAGGGCAGACTCCTTAGAGGTTCCTGATGCTCGAGATACTGCAGTTTACAGCATCAGTGCTGTCTTCATCTGGCGCAGTTGGTGCACGCATGTGTGCACGGGTGCGTAGCGTGTTTCTTGTGTGCGCACTCCTGCATAACATTTTTGTGTGTGTGCACTTGTGCATAGCGTACTTATTGTGGCTGTTCAGTTTCTCGGCAGGTACTGTTTTCTAACCATTAGAAGATCATAAAATTCATAATTCTTCAGAAAATCACCAATATTAATCACCAAGTAACTGCCTTGTAAAGTGATTTTCAAAAGAGCAACATTTCCTTAGTTTTATTTTTTTTCTTCATTTTAGTCTATGAGTTCCTTTTCTCCTGAAAGTTATACAGGCTTCACAACAGCAAACAATAGATCCATTCAGGAACCCTATGACTTAGGGTAAACCCTAAGACTCAGAGTGAATCAGCCCCCAAAAGAGGCATCTGCCCCTTTAGGGTCTTCAGGTTGTAATGTAGGAAGTCACTACACAGCAGTACTTACATGGAGGAGAGAAAGGTCCATAGGTGGCCACCTAGAATTTTCATATGAAGTAGATTTCTCATTCCAGGATCAAGTTTATCCTTTTTTTTTTTTTTTCTGGATATACTGATTTTAAATTCTTCTTGTGCAGTATCTCAGAAAACAAGTCCCTAAGATGCTACAAATTCCCCCATGCAATATTATAGCCTCATCCACTGAATGGTGTTATTTAAACTGTTTTTATTTGCAGAGCATATTTTTCAGTTTAAAAAATAAGTTTCCACCCTTGGATGCGAATGCATACATTTGGTTGATTTGTAGGTTCGAGGACAGACGCTAGAGTTTGAGTGAGGAGATGAAAATTCTAGGTCTGGCTGTCCCATTGACTGGGCAGCTCTGCTCAGCTCTCTCCTTCTTCCTGGACCTCATGTTCCTCAAGGGCAAACTAGATGAGTCAGGCTCTCCTAGCTCTAAAACTCCATGACTCCATATCAATTCATTATGTTAAACACTTACGTCTCCTGAAAGAAACCAGTGTTCTGTTATTACTCGTACTGAAATCCTGGGTAGAGTGCTGGCTGCTGTGAAATCTTTGGAAATGTCTACCTTATTTTGAAATCATGCATAATTACAGCTTTCCAAGAATATCTTTATTCTGATTATGTTGCTCACATGCAATTCTCCCACATGAGCTTTTACATCCCAAATAGCCTCCATTTATATAGCAGATTACGCCTTGTGTCACAACACTGCATCCGTGGGAGTAGGCAGAATGTATACCCATCTTTTTCCCATGGAGAGAGCCATAGAATAATTAGCGAACTTAAATTAGGCCGCATAACTAGTAAGGAAGAAAATAGTCTCCAAAACAAATACAGAGTAGTGCTGTGCTTAAAGACTATGTTGCTAGGATAAAAGGATTAATGTAACTTGTTGTTGAAATTCAATTTAATTCAATTTAAAGTTTATTTAGTCAAGGAGTCTCTGACGGCTGCATTTTAGACTCGCTTGGTGAACCTTTGAAAATATACAGGTATTGGAAATAAGCTTTGGGCCAATGAAATAATAATTTCTAGGGGCTGGATTCAGGAATTATGTTTTATTTTTTCCCCAAAGTGTCTGCACTGATTTTAACACACGGCCAGGTTTGAGCTTAGCTGTCTCAGGTCCTAGATGAGGTTTGTGGATTCTGCTACTTTTTTGGCCTCCTATCCTACTTCTCTTCTCCTTGTTCCACATCCCGCAGCCCTCTACCTGTGAACACACAGAAATCCTCCTGCTTCAGAGTCATTATACCAACTGATCTTCTTGTGTGTGACACTTTTCTCCACATCAGTGGGAGTCAGTCAGGTCTCACAAAATGTTACATTTCTCTCTGTCTATGGCAGCTCCATCACTCTGCCCTCATTTATTTTGGGTTTCTTTTTTTTTTTTCTCATAACACTCATTACCACTTAATATTTATTTTTGTTAATTTGTGCAGCATCTATCTCCTTCTGGTGTAACATTAGCTCCAGAGGAAGAAGAACTTTAGTTTGATCCTGCTTAATATCCTTAGCGAAGAGAAAGGAATTGAGAATTTGAGTGAGACAATGGCTTTGTGAAGTTGCAGAACTTTGGCTGTGATTTTTGACCTTGGTTTTGAGATGTATCTTTTGACACGAATATGTGGTTTTTTTTTCTCTGTCTTTCTGAATCAAGATTTCTGTAATCTCTGGATGCAGACAACATGACAAAGCAACCTAGGGTTTGCTGTTACTTTGTTCCTATAATTATAGAACAATTAAAATGTGCAAGCTCAGCATGAAAGGAAGCTAGAGGAAAGCCACTTTCACTGGAAGAAATGTCTTTGTCTCCGCAGCAGGATAATATTTTATGATTTTATTTTAAGTAAACTCCCAAAACAACTCTTTCAAGGAACTGCTAGAGAAATGGATAAGATATACTTGGAAAAAGTTGTAGATAAAATAATGTAGGAAATGTTTCAGGTGTAACAGAAAAAAACATCAGAGGCATGGACAACTCTTTCTCATATGTAGATAGCTGCATTAAGTAGTAGAATTAACAGATAATAGGCAACTAACTCTAAAACTAGTGGCTTACCACTATCTATTAACTATTCATAGTTCTCTATTCTAACATTGTAAGGGAAGAGGTGCTATAGCCAAGCATTAATGTTTAAGCAAAACATAAATTATAACATCTCAGGCCAGGACAATTGTTCTCAAAATGCCTGCAATTGCATCCATTACCTGCCATCCCCTTCGTTCCCCTCAACCTCGCTCCTCACAGTAAGTACACTTCCCTTTAGGAACTACCTGTGATGTCTAATTACCCACACTTGGAATAATTTTTCATTCTTGCTTTTACTCCTTGTGCTTACACGTTACTTAATCATGTTTTTCTGGTAGCTCTTTTTTCTTCAGATTTAAGATTCTCTGTCTCTCTGTCTCTCTGTCTCTCTCTGTTTCTCTTTCTCTCTCTCTGTCTGTCTGTCTGTCTGTCTGTCTGTCTCTCTCTCTCTTCCTCCTCCCTTCCATCATTTCTTTTCTGGTCGATTGCAGTAGACTCCTAAGCCCAGTCAGTCCTCTCTTCCAGCTCCTCCCTGGCCACGTTTGCTAAGTGTTGCTATTCTGACAGTTCCTCTCCTAATAGCAATCCTCAATCATGCCCCACGGCCACCAGGCAGAAATTCAAATTCCTTTGCCTAGAAATTTTCTGCCCCTCCCAGTCTGGTCTCAGGGCCTCTCTGTGACCTCTTTTTCCACCACGACATGTTTCCAGCCTCCTGGGTTCCAGCAAAAAGCCATGCCCATTCCCCAAACTTACCATTCACTGTCACATCATGTGACTTTGCAGTGTGGTACCCTGCCTGGATAGCCCTTCCCTCTGCTCCACCTGGATGAAGATGGCTCATCTTGTAAGGCTTGTGCAGATTTTTCCCATGTTAGACACATTCCCATCTATAAACTTCCCCTTACTTTTTCTTTCTCTACTTTGTCCCCCTTTGCCCTGTTAGTCTGTACTCTTATTTACTCAACCAACTTTTATGGAGCCTACCATGTGTCAGAAACTGCCCAGAGGGCTGGAAATGCAAAACTTTTTAAAAATGTGGTTCTTGAGCTCAAGAAACTCATTTTCTAATGAGAAAAAAATGGTAAGAAGTGGACAGGTTGAAGCATTATGGAAGTTTACTGGTGAAAGAATCACCCTGCACCGTGAGAACTAGGCACCATGAATTGGAATTAATCACAGGATGGAGAGGATAGGAGAGAATGCCTGGAGCAAAGGCAGAGTGGAGATGAGAAGTCTGAATTTGGGGGAGAATTCAAACAGTTTGATATTATTGGCATATACAGGGGAGAGAGAGAGAGAGAGAGAGAGAGAGAGAGAGAGAGAGAGAGAGAGAGAGAGAGAGAGGCAGAGACAGTTAGGAGCCATGCTGCATTGTGAGAACAGTTGCACATGCTGGTTTCTGTAGTGTAGCAGCCAATTTTCCTTCACTGCAGCAAAATATGTGAGACTGGGCACTCTATGAAGAAAAGTGGTTTATTTAGCTCCCAGTTTGGGAGACTGAGAGTCCAAACTGCCTGGAGCCGGTTCTGGCAAGGGTTCCACTGGTTGTGTCACACAAGTGGGGCAGCAACATGGTGGAATCACACATGGTGTGTGAAGGAGGCCAGACAGAAAGCCAGGGATGGAAGAGGCCAGTGTTGCTTTTTATATAACAACCCCCCTCACAGGAGCCAACTGGGGTCCCAGGAGAAGCGCAGCGATCCTTTCGTTTCGGTAGGCAGCAGCCCCAGCGACCTCATCACCATGCCCAAGTTCAGCCTCTCCAAGATTCCCTACCTCCCAATATCATCATCCTGAGCACCGAGCTTCCAAGATGTGAACTCTTGGGGGACAAACCAAATCCCAACCTTGTGCTCAAGTAGATTCCACTCACCTGTTCAAATAATATTTATGGAGCATCCACTAGATGACAAATATTCTTCTAGGTGTTCAGAGAAAATTTATTCTTCTCGAAAAGGAAATGTAAGTAATTGGTCTCTAGGCCAGGCAGTAAATTGCAGGGTGGGAGGAAGGGTATCTCTGGTGCATTGTGCTTTATTCATTGTTAGACCAGTAGCATTTTTATCAAACTACTTCTCATACTGGAACAAACAAATACAGAAAAACAAACTGAAAATAGACTCTACTATTTTAGGCAGTAATCAGGGTTTAGAAGAGTAAAGATTATATTATTGCATCATTAAGTGCTTAATGAGCATCTATCTATAAATAAATATTTAAAATTCAGAGAAGACTGAACTGGAAAAGGCATTGGGGCTAACCTAATTTAACCCTTTTTTGTTCCTAAGGAGCCCAACTGTCAGAGACTTTAAGTGTATCAACACAAGCTATGGCAGTACTGGCAGCGTGGATTCAGAGTTCAGTTCATCGAGGGCATCATCTCAAATGTTAGAACGGTCCCTGGCAAATAGTAGGTGATCAATGAATATATATTTTATGAATCACACCTATGTGCTTTCCCCCAGAGCATGATATTTACTTTCCTCATGCTATTATGGAACTCTGGGAGATGCAAACTCATAGAAGTTATGGATTCCATCTTCAAGAAATTTATAATCTCCTAGTGAAAACAGAGATGAATGTTTTCAAAGAAAATAGCATAGGTTAAAAAAGGGATTAGCTTTCAGGTGAGCTTTGAAGGGCAGTCAGTTATTAAGTCTATAAATATACGGTGAGACTGTCATAGGTGAGGAAATTTCCTATACAGTAGGATATAGCGGTGAAAGACATAGGTGAAGACTGGGCTTACATTGCATGGAGGAAGATAATTTAGAAATATAGACAGTGTAGGTGCATAGATGTAAAAGTGGCAAAAAGTCAACAAGGATGCTATGGGAATGACATGCAGAATGCAAACACATCAGGAAATGCTAGAATATAATGAAATTTCCTATTCATTTCAAGATAGCCATTTGGATTTTCCTACCTCTTTGCTATGTACTCATAAAAATCCAAAACACCAACTTCTAGAATTTCCTCCCAGAGTCATTTGTTTTTTCCAGTTAGTGTGGAGCCACCCTCCCTATCTGGTGTGAAGTAAAGGGTAGGGGATGGGTAGGTGTGAAGTTGACAGAGCCTGCGTTAATCAGGGATAGCACAGAGAACTCAGTGGACGACCTGTTCTGAGTCTGTCTTTGGAGCTAGAGAGGCCATGAAAAGAGTCAGCAAAGCCAGCGTCAGCATTGTGAATACGCAGGGCAGGAAATGAGCTGAGAGCTGAGCAAGTGAGGACAACAGAGCACAATCCTTGCTAATGATGAGCTCAAGAGTTTCTTACTGAATGACATCATGGAGGACTGCACGTTTTGAGAAGAGTGGAAACTGTGGGAACATGGGGCACTGATGGAAAGGGGGGCAATAAAGACAGGAGCAGGTACAGTTAGACTTAGATATTCCCGTGGGCTGGGACTAGTGCTCCCCACACTTTTGCAATCTTCAGTGAGTGCCTATGTGGTTAATATCAGCAGGCCTGATGCAGGTACACTGAGGCTCAGAAGTTGGCGAGCGGTATAGTTGGTAACTTTTGCTTGGAACCTGCATTCCAATTTGAGTCTCCAGAATATTCCACTTTTAGGAAAAGCTGACTCCACTGACTCCCACATCAATCAGATCCCAAGGAGGAGCCAGGAATGCTGCCATCAGATGACAAATATTCCAAATATTCTGACTGGATGAGTGAGGACCTATCAGCTAAAGCCCAAATGATCTGCTTTCAGTGCCTCAGTGTTAGGTAGAGACTGAAATCAGCAGACCAAATGGAAAGGAATCCAATATATTTGGGCACCATGAAAACACAGCAGCAGGAAAGACTAAACTTGCTCCCATTTAGAGCCCGCTGATGTGGTGCAGGTTCCACAGGGAGTAGGAGGGGAATAAAGCACAGTCACTGCAATCGGGGGAACTTGCCATCCGCACTGGGGAGTGATCCAGGTGCACAAGTGTGAGTATTATAGACAGCTAAGTTAGATAGAAATGTTATAGGCAGTCAGGTAGGGCTGGGCCTTCTAGAGAGTCAAGAAAAAGGTGAAAACACACCACAGTTGTGGTGGTTAGATACATCAGTTGGAGGTCAGACCTCAAGATAACAACAAAAGGTCCAGAACTACATGCTCCCCAAGGAGTGAAATAAGTGATAATATCTGGTCTAATAAAGTCTAGAGAAGTACCAGTCACCTCAGTGGGTGAGATCCCAGATTCCAGTACCAGTCACCTCAAGATCCCAGATTCCTCACTTACATGAGAAGTTCCTTGTTCTTTCCATACCTACTCTGTACATGGTTTATTTCCCCACTGGATCAATATTACCTAAGTGACTATACTTATAATCTTACTGGCTGATCACAGCTATAACCTACATTGTATACATATGGTTGTGCTGTATAAAACTTGCCCCAAGAAGTGAGGTCCTGGGCGATCACTTTTAGGTGTCCCTTCTTGTCTTTCTCAGACAGGAATTTCCTATCCTTAAATAAATATTTCCTACACTTAAACTGCATCGTCCCTAGAATTCATTCTTCCATTTTCAGAGAAGGTGAACTTGAGATATTAGACATCTAATAGGTTGAGAGTTATATTTCAATTACATCATATTTGGAGGTTCTGATATTGTCCCTATAACATCTGGGCTGGGGAGATGGGCTGGGGAGATGGTTATCAGCATCAGAAGAGAAATAAAAGAAGGGTGAGGGGAACGCTTAAACTTCCTTTCCCCCAAAAGACCACCTGTGAAATTTGATCTTATCTGCTGCCTTTTCTATAAAATCTGGGGAGAGACAGTCTTCAGTTATGTGTGACAAGGCAGAGGGCCTTCATGCACAAGTTGTCATTTGGCGGGAACAGCCCTGTGAGCCCTTTTGATTGGAGTTTGACAGATAAGCAAACTTGCCAGTAATTGACTGAATTGCATGCACGTCAGCCCAAATCCCCTTCGGAAGCAAAGCATAGAAGAGACGTAAGAGGCAATAGATAAGAAAAGGTAAGTTTCATTTAAAGGAAGGTAAAATATGGTGGACATACTCTGTGATTCACAAATGTGTACACACATAAGCTGTGTACAAACACATGCACACACATGTGCATTCTAAGCAGAAGCCTCTTTAATGTGAAATGCTATTGAGGAAAACTCTCCATCTATATAGAAGCAAGTTTGGTAGATAAAGGCCAATAAGTCTTATATTCTTCAAGTAATGTATTTTACATTTCTGGATTCAACTTTTATATTTCATTTGAGTGTGATTCCAATAGTCTATCCTGTTGTCTACCTTGCAATAGTCTATCCTGTTGGCTACCTTGCAGTTTTGTCAGGTAGGGCTTAAGCAAGCAAGTTTCACGGTTAACAAGTATGAGTTAGATCAGTCTTGCTCTATGGGTGCATTTGGTCATCATGTTTTTAGGAGAAATGATATGCTCGAGGAGTGTTTACCAAGGCGAGGATTTGGACAAATCTCTATGTTTTACTGTTATTGATCTCTTATCTTGTTTCTTATTCCCCTTGATTCCTTGGCATCAGACGGCAGGACTTGGACTCAAGTGTGAGGTCTATTACTGGTGCAGTTATGCTCTCCTGTGGAGGGAAGTTCTGCGCTAGGACCTGCAGTGCATATCTTAAGAGACTGCACTCTGATTAGGAAGAAAATGTACACTAATGGGAAGAAATATAACCATACATAATCTAGAATTTAAAAGGACTTTGAGTTTGAGAGATCAAGGAAAGAACACAGTGGATGGAAAAGATAACTATGAAAAAGATCATTAACCAAGTAGAAGAAATAGCTGGAAGAAAGGAGAAGGACCGGGAATAGTATGTAGAACAAGAGCCTGGAGTCAGAGGACAGGGCTCAATGTTTGGTGTTAACTAGCTCTTACTAATCTTGTGATTTGGGGCCAAATTATAACACTTTAACTTTCTAAGAATTTTATCTTTTAAAATTCTGAGAGGAATAAAAGAAATCAAGAGGTAATAGTAGGAATTTTGTAATTTTTTTTTTTTTTTGTCTATTTGAGACAGGGTCTCTCTATGAAGTTCAGGCTGGCCTTGACCTCACTTTGTAACCCAGGCTGGTCTTGAACTCAAAACAATCCTCCTGCCTCAGCCTCCAGAGTGCTGGGATTGCAGGGGTGTGCCACCACACCCTGCTATATTTTGTAATTTCTTATCTACTAAAGAAATTCTGACTATTAGTAATGCACATAAGACACAGCTTACAGAGTATTTGTGGAACTTACATACAAATGTACTTTGTAAACTATAAAGCCGCCTATGTAGCAGCTATTGAGTGATAAGTCTTGTAAGAAAAGTGACTTCCTCACTCAAAACTTATAAAAGAAACTGATTTTATCAGAGACTATTTTAACTCTCTTTCAGCCCTAGAGAATTTCTTCCCCTTCCATTCCCATTGTCTAATTTTCAAAATTGTTGATGCTTTGATTGAGTCAATTGTTTGTGCAACAGAAATATTTATCTCTTTGAAGTCTCTGCTCTTCACAGACCACTCTATGATAGAGTTCTTTGAACCTAAACAATGCACACACTTAGCAGAATATGAAATATAATGCAGGGCAAGATTTACTTCATACAAATAAGCCAGGCGACTAGAATCCATGCTCTGACCTTCAATTCTTTCTTTCTCAGCAACACAAGCTCACTCTCAGAAAAGAATACTCCATTTGCAACGTGTGTGGATGTCTGTGTTAAATCTTTCAAGTGTTTTCTCCAGTTTTCTTTTAACCGAAAGTGAGTAGATGTTAAATTCTGCTGGTTACTTTCTATAAAGGAAAAATTTTTTCCAGCCTCAGAACTGAATTAATTTAATGAAGTCATTATGTAAGGATCATGAGTCTTTTCATTTTAATTGCCTGTATTGAAAATTTACCTAAAGTGCTCAAATGATTCATAATCAGTTGGTTATGCACTGTAGTCCAATACTAATTGTCACTATTAATCAGACTGGCCTGATTATTAGACCATTTTCCAATTCTGATTTTCTTCCAGAGCTGGATGGTGTGGAGTTCATGGTGGCCTTAGAAAGATCAAGGTGACTTGCTACTTTCATTCTACCATTAGGAATTTTTAAGTCATTAAAAACGCATAAATATTAACTCTTCTTTTCACAATTACGGAACCATGTAATTGCCTGTGTCAGTCGCTACTAGCAAACATAGTCTCAAGATATGGTGGACAACCTCCGGTGTCCTTATTTGAAGAGACAGCAGCCCCAGAAGCGTCAGCTTAATAACACAATGGCAATGCTTTGGAGACTTGGTGTAAGCCACCGTTTTCTGATGTATCCCTGAAGGTGATTAACTCACATGATTAAAGACACATGGCTATCGGCATGCCTGGAAGCATTCCAAGGGTTAAATCAGTGGAAGCAATTAGGCTTCATTTTCAATCTCATCACACTGTGAAAGTCATTAGTTTACAAACACATCTGCCTGACAAGCAATCACTCAGACCCGAAGCTGAGGAGCCCTGGATCTGTCGGCTGCCACATTTTGCCTGCAGAGCTACGTGATGGCTCAGGACTGTCTTCCTTCTACAGACCTCTCATTGGGGAGTCCCGCCTCGGTGACCTTCAGCACAGCCAGTTACTTTGTTCCCTTGAGAACCTTTGCCACTTGCGAACTCAATGGAACCCCCAGTACAGGACCTCTGAACCTTGAATGGCTGCGGGTGTTTTTCAAATAAAATGTGGGGTACCGACTAGACCATAAATGTGGGTGCAATCCACACATACTTATTCTGGAGCTTTGTACTCTTTCCTAATAAATATAAAATATTTTAGAGTCATCTAGGTCAGCTTCCGGTGGTCACAGTATATTATTATATATTCTCTTTTGGTTCCTTTTGCTTTTGATTCTCTTTCTCTCCCTGCCCCCCACCTCCTCCTTCCCTGCTTCTTATATATAGGTAATAATTACTGCTCTGGAAGTTGCTACCTTCCTGAGGGATTATTGCTGGAGGCTTTGGATTTGAGCCCAAGGGTAAGGGAGAAGCACATTTGTGCTCAGGGAATGAAACTGATGGCTTCTATTCATGTGCTCTCCTCATGTGACTGGACCCTCAGGAACTACTGCAGGCCCCCTCCCAGTCTGGGCTGATCATAGAAAACTAGTAAGAAGTATAGGATAGTATCAGAAATCATTTACTTTGCTTCACAGCCAAATTAAACCTCTTCCTACATTTGGTATGTTCCTTGGGGTTCAAGATAAACTACTCCAGCACTGCTACTGTATCCAGCACACCTCCATGTCCAGCTCTTACCGTGTCAAAAAAATATTTTTTGCTGTTGCTCGTTTACAAGGTTCTTGAAGCCTCTGGAAGTCTATTGTTTAGCTTTTATTTCATCAGCACACCTCCTCCTTGTCAAAGGCCAGCAAACGCCAGCTTGAAGATCCCTATTGAAGTCCATAAAGTGAAATCCTTAATAGAAATTTGTTTTTTTGTTTTTCTTCCGGCACCAGGAATCAAACTCACGACCTTGCGCTTGCCAGGCAGGCGCTTTGCCGCTGAGCTAAATGCCCAGCCCCCAAAATTAAAACTGTGCTTTTGATTTATTGCAATGCCAGAAACTGAACCCAGTTTGGCTTCACACAGCCTCACCTGGGAAACCTCCTGTCTACCTTTTGCTCTTTAGAAGAGGGTTGCAGGAGCAGTCATGCTGACCACACCCCTGCCTGCCGCTGCATCCGGGAACGGCGATTCACAGATCTGAACATAATCTAGGTAAGAGAGGAGCACTTTACCAAAGCCTCATAGCATGAACCTCTAAACACCTAAACCCTAATTTCTGTGAACTCTCGGAAACCATGGAAACAGAGAGCTCCAATAAATGCAAAGGATTGTAGAGCCTTGACTTTTTCTAAAACAAACTTCGGTCTGTCAGGAACATATTCAAAAGCTTATTTCTAAAGCTACTGGATTTGTCCCCTTGCCAGTGGGATTGAAGTGGTAGATTATAAGATTTGTGTTGTGGTTAAACCCACTTATTGAGGGTAATGGGAAAAAACCTCATACTCTTCATATTTGCTCAGCACATGAGAAGCAAGCGAGAAAGTGATAATGACTGGGTAAATCTAAGGAAAAACATACGCTATTGTGAGATTTCTATGAGTAAGTAGCCAAGAATCAAAACACATGTCCACGTATGACTAGTTCTTTCTTACTCATAGTAATAGGGTATAAGCTTATGGGGAACTTTGGTATGCAAAAAAACAAAATGGAAGAGTTTTGCATGCTGAAGTAAAATTCAAAGCAGTATCAGAGAAGATGACAGCTGTGTATTCATTATATATAAATTACTTTAATTTAAAATTGAGAAAGGGAAGAAGGATGTGAGAAACCATCAAATAGATTCTATTTCGCTCACAGGATTTTGTTCCATGTTATTTTGTTTACTTTTTCTGCTGCATTGGGACCGTGAATGAGCAGAGGCTTTTGACTTGAGCTGACTGTGAAACCTGGATTTTCAGGTCACAGAAAAACAGTACAGGAGAGAATTTTCCCCCAAAGCACATAGGCAAAACTTTGAAAGATGAAAATGCCAGAAGATATGTGATATCCATATACATAAAAATAATAATTAGCTAGTTGATTATCCAAATAAAGTTACCGTATCAAAAGAATCAAAGAAGTTTCCAAATTTTACTTTTCCTAATTCTTAATCAACAGCTCTCTCACTACATTTCTGAATACTCAGCTATGAAAATACTGAATATAATAATGCTCCCATGCCAAGCTCTCTCTGTGTAAGTCTGGCAATGGGTTGGACATTTGTAGGTGCTGGGGAAAAAAACACAGTTGTTCAGAACAAAAGACAGAAAAAAACTCAGGGAAATGGTATCAAAGAAAGACATGGAAATAATATCAAAGTCTATGCAGCAGAAATTTGGGATACTGAAACAGGAGACAGAGCAAGCAATATTTTATGAGTTGCAAAGGGTAGCAGAGATAAATGACCTCTTTGATCAATCTTGTATTCTTACATCTGGCAATCCAAGCAACTTTGTTGAGGATTACAACATGTAATATAACAACCATTGTTAATTCCAATCATCTTGTTTTGAAATCCTGTATTCTTTTTATTGTTTCTGTGTTGTTTTGCTTTTGTGTTCGTTGTTCTTATTTTGTTATTTTTTTTCTCTTTTACATTTAAAAAAAAAAGATTAAATGACCTCCTACTGTATAAAGGAAAAATTTGGAGAGCTTTGTTTTTTCCAAGGCCACCTAATGGATCTCTGGAATAGTAACTGCTCTTTTCCTACCTCTCATTACTGCCTATGCACCGTGGGGATCCAAGCAGGTCTCAGCCAATGCTGAGGGCAGAGAGAGGGGTGTTACAGCAGCCAGCTGAGGATTATTCACTTTTCCCAAAAGTCTTCTTCCCTGTATTTAAGAACCCAGAGCCGAAACTTAACTCTTTGACAATGGGCCAGGGATCTTTCAAGCAAGAGATCTATGCCAGCTCACTATCTCTGCATATTAAAATTGATTCTAAGACACAATAAGAAAGTCAGAGGGGAGGGGAGGAAAAGTCCAAAGACAAGGGAGAATAATGGAAGAAACATATGAAAGATAAGTAAAGAGGACGAGAATCTTAGGAGTGTAGCATGCTAGGCACCATTGCTCTTTTGCATTCCAAGTCTCCTGTTAAAGATCCTGGAGTATGTGTACAGATGTTGAGCAGGGGAGGGATGATCTTAGAAATAACAGCTGGGAGGAGACCTGCACTTTATCAACAAACAGGGCTTTTAGTTTTAAGTAGAGCAGCCTTGGACTTGGGCAACACACTAAGAAAGCAGGCGAGCAGGCGCCCCTATCTCCGACAAGCAGAGGCTCTGCTCCTGCAGAGCTTGACCTCCGCAGAGCTTCTCTCTCAACCTCTCAGAGAGAGCCACAAATAAGTGTTTTTAAAAGCATGTCTTCAGGGGACTTTGTGTGCAATGCTTTGGGAAGCAGGGATTAGTAGGTACTTCAGGAAAGAAAATTGCTTACCTACTAGATTAATCTGAACCTACGGCTTTGACTGTGGTACCTCTAGCCTCTCCTTAGTGAACTGAGACACTAAATGCCCATTTCCCCGCAAAAGTGCAGGTTCGAAATGTATTTATTCCCTCATGCTTTCCATCAAGGACACTTTGAAAACTCAAAAGAAATGAACAAATCTATTTTTCAAAAACTCACTAAACCACTGTGCGTCTCTTCATTTGCTGAGAAGAGAGCTGTTGATTTTCCCACCCTGGACACTAGATAGTCTTCCCCTGAGGGGAGAAGTATTAGTCACAGGAACATGAGTTATCAACCATGAAGGTTTAGGGCTATTTTAGCTCTAACTTCTTATCAGTGCTTGTGAGACCATCCTCAGAACAGCCCCTGGCTCCTCTCACTCCTCTCCTGCCTTTCACTCATGCTGTCTTCTGCAAGTCTGAATTCATTTCCAACTTTTCCTGTAAATAAATATCCCCATTTTTTAGGATCCTACTCAGCCATGTTTTAAATTTTGGCATTCATGGCATTTGTTCCCAATAAGATGTAAGCACCCAAAAGCAAGAACCAAGAGCCAGGAAAACCATTGGTAATCCATAAACTGGCACTGAATTCAAATTACTCCTGACACTTCAAAAGTAAAGAGCAAGAAAGTATTAGGCAGCTGGGGTATGGTATGGACAGGTTGTATACGGCAGCAGCTTCTAAAAAATTGAAAGTGGTTGTTACTCAGAATAAATTGTTTCATATTTTCTGTAACTATTCACACTTGTGACTTAAACATTGAAACTTAAACCTTAAATTTTGCCTTTTTAGTTATATTCCAGGCAAATTCTTATTTGCATTTGTTCTATTTCCTCCAACAAATATTTGAATAATATTTCTTTGGCTTCTGCTGCGTGGCTGGCTACTGTGCAGAACACAGCTTTCCACTAAACTCACCTTTGCAGTGAAGATAAGGAACGAGTGAAATAAACACTCCCCACTCTGCCCCGTAATCATGGACTATCAAGCCTGTGCCGGAGCTTTCTGCCTGAAGCTCTGTGCACACCGCTGCATTCTTCTCTCATGCTTTTCCTGACAACCAATTCTTAGCCTTGTCTGAAGAACAAGCTCAAGGGTAGCTTGCTTCTTGAAATCTTTCCCAAATATTCTAGCCTACATCAACAGCTCCAAGACGAATGCATATAACACTATTTTCAGTTCCATATATTTATCACTCATTATATGTTCTCTGTTCTTATAAGTTTTATTTTTCCTTTTTATATACAGTTCCTGTTCCCCCAGGTGGATTAAAACCATTCCTAAGCCAAACTGTATGCTTTGCCTCCTAGAATCTGGCAAAGTGAAGCAGTTTAAGAGACATTATGGTTTTGAATAATCAATATAGCTACTGACATAATATCTTGCCTTTGTTCAGAGCAAACCTCTGATCAGCAATCTATTCTCTCCCCTTACAATCAGTATTTTTAAAGGATTTTTTGCTTCCCTGACCATTCCCTCTTCAACCCACTATAGTCTTATTTTTCCACTGTCACCCGGTAAACCTTTCTGATGTGAACTGTATATTTCTAAATCCCATGGCAGTATTTTATTCTTCAGCTGTAGAATCTCGCAGAGCCCTCCTTCTTGACCACAGCTGGCTTCTGACTTTTAGTGTAGCACATCACCATGAGTCAAGTTACTCAAATAAAAGCCAGGGCCCATCTTGATTCCTTCCTCTTCTCAAATTCCCTTGTAAAATGTCTGTTACGGTTGCGACCTTGAAGCACCCCCAAAGGCTCCTGTATCGCAGGAGGGGTCCCCAGCTGATACTGTTTTGGGAAGTGGGGAACATTTTACAGGTAGCCTGGTCGGTAGAAATAAGTCATTGAGAGCATGCTCTACAGGGTTGGTTTTGTCTCAGGCTCCTTCTTCTTTCTTTGCTTTCTGGCCATGATGACGTGACCAGATTTCCCTTGTCACATGCTTCCCCATATCTCACCACAGGACCAAAAACAACCAGTCCCAGTGACCACAGACTAACACCTTTGAAATAGTGAGCCAAGCTAGACTTTCCCTTCCTTTAAATTGCTTATCCAGGGTATTTAGTGGCAGTGATAGTGACTAACACAACATCCTTTAATTTCTATTTATATAATATAATCTAAACTGTCCATTACGCTCTCTAGACATTAGTAAATTCAACAGCAAGCCCTTATTCTGTCTTTGCAAGTCAGTAACCATCATTTTATTAACACCTTATCTGTAGAAAAAGGGTACTAGTATGAGATTACCATGCAGTGGTAGACATAGTTTTAAGTATTAAGTAATAAGCTGGGTGTGGTGGTGCACGCCTGTAATCCCAACACTTGGGAGGCTGAAGCAGGAGGATCATTAGGAGTTTGAGGCCAGCTTTGGCTACAAAGTGAGTTCAGGGACAGCTAGAACTGCATAGTGAAACCCTGTCTTAAAAAGACAAAAAAAGCATTAAGTACTAATAAAAACAATGATGATAATAAGTAACGCATATGTCACTGTTACGGTTTGTGTCTGGATGCCCCCCCCCCAAAGCCTCATGTGATCATGAGGGAGGGCATTTTGGAGGCAGTTGAATCTAAATTTTTGTGATTGGTTCATTGTGTAGTGCTGGGATTGGGATTGTGAATGCTACATCCATGCTAGGGCAGATAGACTTCTTGCAATATAAGGGAGGAAAAGAGGCTTGCTTCTCTCTTTTGCTTCTTTTGCTGCCATGAACTGTTGCCCCTCTGCCATTCCACCCTGCCTTAGAACCAGATGATTATGGACTAAAACCTCTACAAACTGTAAGCTAAATAAACCTTTCTTTCCTTATATTTTGGCATCAGGTACTTTGTCTCAGCAATGAGAAAAAAGTAAGACAGAATTTGGTACCAGGAGTGGGTCATTGCTATGTGGCTCAAAAGCCTTTGGGAATGGCTTTTAGGGAAAGAGTGGAAAAGTTCAGAGATAGAAAAAAGTTGTGCTGGGTGTTTAGGCTATTCTATATGGAACATCCTGGTCAGAGTTCCAAAGGCCAAAAGGCTGATAAAAATCCTGCTGTTAAAGACGAGGCTTGGGATGTTTCTGCAGGGAAGAAGGACTGCATTGGCTGTTAGACCCTAGACAATATGATGTATATTATGGCTTGGTAAACAGTTTGTTTGCATTTTGTTCATGTCCAGAGACTTTGCCTGAGACTGAGATTAAGGGTGGTTCACTAATTAATTTTACAATAGAAATTTCAAGGCAGTCTAGTGCTGAAGCAGTGACATGGCTATGGTTGGGGGATTTTAGACAGATTTGCATTGGGAATCAAAAACAGAGAGCCCAGCAAATGATTTAAAATGTGAGATTGGCCAAAAAGAAAGCTTCAATAAATTTATGAACTACAAAATTAGTGTTATGGTTTGTGTCTGGGTGTCCCACCAAAGCCACATGCAGTCATGGGGTGAGCTTTGAGATTTTTGATTCATAGTTGTGAGTGCTACATCCGCTCTGAGGCAGATAGTTTGCATATGTAAGGGAGAGGAAGAGGCTGCTTACCCCGCCACTCCTCCCCTTTTGCCCTTGTTGCTTTTGCTTTGTTCTGCTGCCATGAACTGTTGCCCTCTGCCATGTGCCACTCTCCCTTGGAACCAGCCAAGTATGGACTGAAACCTCCACAGACTGTAAGCTAAATAAACTTTTCCTTCCTTAATTCTGGGCATCAGGTATTTTGTCTCAGCCACAAGAGAAAACTAACCAAGACAGAATTATAGAATAGAGGAGCTCTTAATTGCTAAAAAGAAAAGAAAAGGATGGCCTGAGAGCATCAAAAAAAGACTCCAATTTTTTCAGGCTAAACATTACAAAAATAAAAAAAAAAACCCTTTGCTTTGAGGAGAAAGCCACAGAGCACCATGTTCCAGAACAGTGGCAGCATAGGGAATTTATTCCTCCAAATTGGAATCAGAGTGCTCATGAATCCAGGCACTTAACTCCTACAGAGAAGAGGGAGAAAAGCCTGGCTAGTGCTCCTGCCGGCAGCAGATCTTGACATCATCTACAAGGTACTGTCTTTTTTTTTTTTTTTTTTTTTGTCTTTTTTGTGACAGGGTCTCACTATACAGTTCAGGCTGGCCTTGAGCTCACTTTGTAGCCGAGGCAGGCCTCAAACTTGCAATGATCCTCCTGCCTCAGCCTCCAGAGTGCTGGAATTACAGGTGTGAGCCACCACATCTGGCTCACAAGGCACTGGTCTTGTTTTTTTTTTTTTTTTTCTCTGGTACCGGGAACCGAACTCACGACGTTGCGCGTGCCAGACAGGCGCTTTTGCCGCTGAGCTAAATCCCCAGGCCGGGCACTGGTCTTAAGTGTGTACAAAATGTGAGAGTTTTGGATTTAAGAAGGCTTCCATCTAGATTTCAAAAGGCCTGGGGGTGGGCAGGCATTGTGCCCTTGAGAGGACAATGTATAAAGCTGTGAGGCTGAAGCCAAAAGTGTAGTAAAAACTCTGAAAGTTTGGAAAAGCCAAAAACTTGGATCATCTAAGAAAAGCTGCAAGGAGGGAGCAAAGCAGGCCTAAGACAGAAGCTGTTGGAGCTACATCCATCAGAAGTGCCATAGGACTGGAACCATCCAAGCCTTTGGAGCTCACAACTTGCCACAGATTGCCTTGGATGCTATGAATAAAACTACAGGATTTAATGTTTGCCCTGTTGGATTTTAGACTTGCTTTGGTCTCCATCCTTTCTGTATCCCTGCTCATAATTTTAAAAATGAATATGTTTACCCTGTGCCATTAAATGTTGGAAGTGTTTAACTTTCTTTTCATTTGTCCAGGGTTTCATAGCTAAGAGTTTGCATTACATCTTGGAGGAGACTGGAAACTTGGACTTTTCAGCAATGCTGAAACTATTAGGAGTATGGCAACTCTTAGCAATGGAATAAATGCCTTCTGCATAAAGGTATGTGTATGAGTCTTTGGGGAGGGACCACAGGCAAAATGTTATTGTTTGCAGTATTAGGTGGGGGCTGGCTTTTTGGAGGCAGCTGAATGTAGTTTGTGATTGGTTTATTTTCTAGGGCTGGGCCTGGCGCTGTGAGTGCTACATCCACCCTAGGGTGGGTAGCCTGCATACACTATAAGGGAAGAGAAAAGGCTTGTTCCTCCCTTTCGCTCTGGTGGCTTTTGCTGTCTTCTGCTGCCATAAGCTATTGCCCTTCTGCTGTACCACCCTGCCTTGGGGCCAGCTGATTATGGAATAAAACTTCAACAAACTGTGAGCTAAATAAACTTTTCCTTCCTTATTTTTAGATGTCAGGTATTTTGTCTCAAGAAAGAAAAAAGAAGTAACTAAGAAAATTTATACACACACACACACACACATATATATATATGGCATAGTTGTAAACAAGAGATTTTAACTAATTTAATTGTAACATTACTCGATAAGATATGCATAATTATACCATTTAAATATGAAGAAGCTGAATCAGAGAAAGGTGAAATAACTTCCTGAAGATGACATACTAAGGCACTTTGATTTCTTCAACTTATTTAGACTCCACAGTAGCCTTACACAGTAGTCCTAATATTTCATCCTGCCAGCAGATGCTGAGAGCTTAAAATAATTTTCTTAAAGCCACACATTTGGTAAAAGTGTCAGAATTATGATTAGAATCCCTATTTAGTTGGCTCCCAAATTCATTTACTTTTCTTCACACGTGCTCTTACAGGGTCACATAAAATGGTTTCAGTAACATTACATCAGGACGTGCCACTCATATTTCTAATTTGTTGTATTAATTTGGGAATATTAGTTTTGAACATTGCTTTTAATGGAAGCAAGGAGGGTGCTAAAATAGTCAAGTCTATAAATTAAATAAAGGAACTCCAACAAGGGACATTTAAAAGGGATAAAAGGATAAAAAGGATAAAAGATATCAAGAATATTTTTTCTTTTTCTTCAGATGAAGGACAATGTTGAGGGGCATGCACAGGCCAGGGAGAGATGGTGAGGGTAGAGATAGTGGTGGTAAAGGGTGTGCATGGGATCTGAAGGAGGAGGCAAGCTGAGGCAGAGAAGGATTTGTTGCCTTGGCAGTGTTTATAAAATTTGATGAGCATGTCTTACTAGAAAAGGTGGCGTGCGACTGAACAATACAACCGTGTACATCTTTGAAGATGTTTTTATATTACCAGGTTACTCACAGATCTACCAGCTGAAACACAGCCAAAATCTACCCAGTGATTTTAAACAAGTTTACCAACAGCTACATTTCGCATATATCATGAAAGTAACAAATGATTAGTATTCTAAAGATGCCTAAAGGTGATCCAGCACTCTATTCTACATTTAGCAACACTACAGAATATGCTGTTCCTAAAGAATTTGGTGGGGTTTTTCTTTCTTTCTTCTTATGATTTCGGTTTTAATTTTAACATGTGTAAAACACTTCTCTTTAACTCTATTGCAACAGAAACAATAGACTACAGGGATTACCCATATACACTGTATAGTTAGGGAGACAAAAAGAAAAGACCTTCATAAGAATGCCCAGTATCCAGGAGATAATGAGTTGAAGAAGCCCAAGTGGTATGTTTAGTAAGAACACTGTGGAATATAGAACAGATTTGGGATTGGGAATTGGAGCATTTGGGTTCAAATGTCAGCTCTGCCTTTCAGCTAACAGTGATTGGGTAAGAAATTAATTTAGCACATTTCAAATTTCTTTTCCTTAGCATTTGTGAGTTTATGCTAAAGAGTAAATAAAGTAATACCTACAAAAAACCCATCTAGCGAAAGCTTGGTGTATAGTGTTCTCTCAATAAAGAAATACAGAGTGGAAAGGAAATGCCAGAATAGGAAAGGTAGTTAGTTGGTTGCTTCTAAGTCAGACCAAGGATTGCAAGCCCAAAATATGCCACATTCCTCATGGAATGCCAAACCATGTATGTATACTTTCACTGTATTACATGCAGAGGGGGTTGGATGCAACAAACTTAAATGGCAAAGGATAGACAACCCTAGGCAAAAATTTTGAGGCACTAAATCTTTTACAAGATGTGTTAATTCTTCATGGTTACAAAGATTACAAGGGATTACATATCTCAAAAAGGTGATTTAACTCATCCTTCCAATTCAGATCAGCTCTTTCTTAAGTAAAATGTAAAATACTAAGGCATCTTAGTTACTTTTCTTCTTGCTCAGACAAAATAGCTGTCACCCAAACTTGAGGAAGGAAAGGTTTACTTGGCTCACAATTTGTAGAGGTTTCAGTTCAGTCAGCTGGCTGCAAGGCAGGTTGGCAAGGCAGATAAGCATCTCAGAGAAGAAACAGTTTATGGTGGACAGAAGGTAGCAAAGCAAGCAACAGATGTCCACACATCTTTCTATCCCTTACATCATTTTGTCCAGGCTACTTAGAGTGGTAGCACTCACCCTTAGTCCTAGTGCTTGGTCCTAGGACTGCACCAGGAGTTAATTCCAGCATCACACACTCTAGATCCAGCCACCTCTGAAAAAGCCCCACCTATGACCACATGAGGCATTGGGGTTGGGGGTATCTAAACACAAACTGTAGCATAAGGAGAAGGGACTGTACTGAATAAATAAAAGCAAAGTGGTAGAGTTCTTTGTTTCTTTCCTGATGTTCATGTAAGTCTTAATTTTTCAAATTGTGGCCAACTTGGAAAGAAACTTTCTGAACGATGATAACCGGAGCAAGAGCGCTGACAGCGGGGAGAGGCTTCAGGAAGCACAGTGCCTGCCTCTTCAAGGACACAGCCTGTGTCTTCACTCCTGCCAGCTTTCCAGCTGATATCAGTCCTCTTGTCCTTGGCAATCAGGCCAAGCCACTTCTCTTTGTGAAGCCTACCAATTTCTTCATTTTACAATCCTTTTTCATTCTAGCATAAGCAATTATGGCTCTTATTCATGCTACACTGTACTAGAAAGGACAGTGGATTAAAAGAGAGATTCAGACACTAGTCCAGAGCTTATAGTAAAAAAAATTATTTTACCTTAGACTGCTTATCTTTCAATAAGTAGCCTCAGTTCTCCTTTCTCTAAGAGCTATCTCATCAGGGTACTGTGGGCATTGAACAATTAGGCTCTAGGACCTCAGAAATTTGCCAAGCACGATATAAATGAAATTATTTATCACTTATGTGTGCTTCTCACCTGCCCACCTCCCGCACTTGACTCTAAGCACCTTAATAGCATGAATTATCTTTATTATGTCTGTAAACATCAGGGGTTGGCGGTTGGTGAAGTTTCGGTTTTGTTCTTTGTGATCTGACCATCCAGTAAATATTTTCCCTGCTGACACTGCCATGGGAGGTGTCAAATACCAGGTAGAGCCTTTAAGCTTTATAGAAATGTTTGAGAAAATCTCAGCAACTCCTTTTCTACCTAGAAGCAAAGAGGTTACTGATGCTGACTATAAATAGAGATAAAATACGTTCAAGATGAGAAACAGCAAAACCAATTAAAATTCCTCACAGTACATGTAAGAACGAACCACTTTTTCCCCTTTTAAGCTGGCATGTAAATCTGAAGTCAAATAATTTCCCTTTCAAAGATCGATAAAAGACAAATTCCCAACTTGAAATTGCTACCATGTGATAATGTTCTGTCTGACACTTATTACAGCTCTTGCTAACACAGGGCATCTGCAGAACATTTCATTTTAATGCCCGTGTTGCTTGTGGTGGCTTGCATGGAGGTGCTGCCATTCGAATGCAGCTGCTTGGGGACCTGATAAAGAATTCTGAAGGTTGTGATGCTGTTTGCGGCATCTTTTCTGATAAAGTAATCATGAGGGAGATGTATGTTGGTATTTGATAATTTTGAAAGCTTTCAGAAAGCTATGAGAACTTGGCAAAACATAACTGGCCAGAAAACCTCTTTGAAGTGTTTTTCAAGCCCCGTGTTCATCCTCAAAACCAAAGCGAATGTCAAGAAAGAATCTACATGGAAGCAGCTTCCAGCATCTTCCTCAGCTGTCTTTCTAGAATCTCATGCTATTCTTTTCTTCTTTTGGTTTGAGCAATTAGGTGCACAGAATGGATTAAGTGAAATTTTAAAATACCCAATTTTAAATAATTTTAAAATATATACATTTAAACATAGCAAATGATTTATTTGCAGTTTTATGCTCCCAATATACTAGGATTTCTTCCTCATGATTTCTGAATAGACCTACATAGGTTTCTACCTCTTTGGTAGTTTTGAATGTATAAAGCAAATACAAACTGATGTATGCGTTCCTTTTGCTATCCATTTTAGAGCATCAGAGTACATAACGCCTCTGACTTTTTCTTTTATATCTCCTCTTGACTTTCATGTCAATTGATCTCATTATTTCTTTGGATACTTACTATTTTCTATTTTGATTCATTTTCTTTGTGTTACACCCTCCTAAGACATGAAATCTTTGAGAATAATGTGTCTTTTTTTATTTTCTACGTATCATGACACTTGATACTATAAAATTCATTCCAAAAATGAGAATAAGTGAAAGAATATTTATTTTTGTTATCCATTTTATTTGTTAAGCTATTTTAATAATATCCTATATAGCATATTAAAAGTTTTTGTGTGAGAGCAGAAGACATTGGCTAAAATCCATTGGATTTTATTATCCCAGATATATACCTAATGTCTTGTATGCAAATACAATTTATTGGGCTCCCACATGCTTTTTTTAAAAAACACTAAATGTACACACACAAACACACACACACATGCACACACATCCCAAATACATATACTCACAATAGCACTGTGAAAAACACACCATAGGAAAAACTCAAATTAGTGATTTGCTGATCTTTTAAAGCAAGCACCCTGACTTAAGTGTGAAAGGGTACTGTGTTGAATGCCAGCTCCAAATCAAGTCTATCTCTTCATTTCCAGATGCTTTGAATTTATTATTGGATGAAAGGTCTTTACTTACGTAATTAGATTAATTTGCAAGATGTGACCATTCTCACATTATCTCAGTGGGTTCCAAACCCACGGACAAGTATTCCTATGAGGGCTGGAAGAGATGAGACAGATACACAGAAGGTGATAAGGTGATTTGAAGGTGGAGACGGACCAGAGTGATGGCACTGAAAACTACACGATGCTGAAAGGGGGAGGGGGCAAAAGTGCTCTTGAGGCTTGGGAGAGAAACCAACTCTGCTGACATCTTAAACTTTGGATCTGGCTGCTAGTACTGTGAGAGAATAAATTAATGTTTCAAGCCATCAAGTTTGTGATAATTTATTACGGCAGCCACAGGAATCTAATGTGGACAGACTGGGTGGAAAAATAATCTCCTGGTAACTTGGTGCAAAACTCTGAAAAAGAGCAAGAAAGGAAAGAAGGAGGAGTGAGGAGAAGGCATCCGAATGCCCCTGCATGACCAGCCCCACCTGCCAAGTACAAACAACCAGCTATAAAAGATTCTGAAGAGCAGAGAGAGCCTATATGCGTCTGAGAAAGAAACTACGTTAAACAAAAGGGCCTTTGTGGTAATTTTCTGTACAATTTAAGCCCCCAAAAGAATAGACAAGGGAGAATTTGTTTTGGAAGGAGAGGGCTGGAAATCAAATCTTTAGCTATAGTGCAAAATTAAGTTGGGTTGTGAATGTCAACTATTTCTCTTACAATTTTAGGCTAGGCAAAATGTTCTTTGCTTTGTAAAATTGCTGCTTTTATAACATTTAACATTCAAATAAAATAGGTAATTCACATTGGACTGCGATAAAATTCTTCTGAAAATACTTTTGGAACCCAGTATCACTTTAAGTAACTTATTGAAGATTAATGTCAGTACTGAGAACTTTAAAATATATTGCCACTAAGGAACAAAAGAGTACGTTCTGCTGTCTACATAATGTTATTTACATCAAATAATGATGTCTTAAACTAGGAAAGAGTTTATTCCTGTCTTGTGTTCTGGAGGCCTGGAGAAGGGTCTTAGGACTGGTATGGTTCCCACACACCAAACTCAGCCTCTTTTCTTGTTGCTAGGTTCTTGCTGATCCCTTGTTTTGTAGTATAAAACACCTGCTGGGATATAGGAATCATAGCCACTGTTCAGGAAAATCCAGGAAAAATAAATGCAAAGGATCTCACAAGCTCTATGTAACTTGTCTCCATACATTGCTACTGGTAGTTGATCAGAGGTCTTTCTCTCTCTCTCTCTCTTTTTTGGTACCAGAAATTGAACTCAGGACCATGCACTTGCCAGGCAGTGAGCTCTATCTTTGGTCCCTTTCTCTCTTTCCTTCTTGTCCTTTCCATTCACTGCCACCATGCCCTGCTGCTCTGCCACCACAGGGCTAAAAGAAGTGTGCTGACTAGCCATGGATCTCCAAAGTGGTGGACCAGAATAAAACTTTGCATTGTAAGTTAATTCATCTCAGATATTTTTAGAGTAACAGACCAGGTGACCGCCTAGAGAGCAGGGAAAAGCAGAAAGATCCTTGAGACTCCTACGGAAGAGAAGGGAAAAAGTCTGGAGTAGAAGAATATCAGAAGGCAGCACGTTTCTAAAATGTTTTGGTAAGGCCAGTGGGAAGAACTTGCACCCAAGTCACCCTTTAATGGAGTCTGGCCTCTTGTAGGCCTGAGCTAGCATGGTACATCCACTGCGTGCAGACACTGACCCCAAGCAACCCACAGAAGTGGGTTCCTGGCTTGAACACAGATCAAAAAGAACAGCAGCAAGATATTTTTTTGTCCCTCCAAAGATCTGAACATTTCATTTACACCATTGTGCAACATCTAGTACTTCATCATGTACATCCTAAGAACAAGAATATTTTCCTACACAACCACAATACCATTATGATGCCCATGAAATTTCTCTTCGGCACAATTATATTGTATGCTACGTTTTGAGAAATCTTTTAGAAGTTAAAGCAGCAATGATCAGTAAGTACTTTGTGATTAGCCTCTATTTTAGGGAGGATAAGGATTGGAGACAAATCAGTCTGGTCTTTCTTCATTAAAAGCAATGGAAACAAATTATGAGGTATTCAAATTTTGAACTCTACAAATCATATGGGCTCATAAAATGGTACACTCTGAAAAAAATAAGTACAATGTAATGATAGAAAGGGAGAAAGTACAATATAAAAGAATTCCACAGCCAAATAATCAGTCAAATACTTTTCCCAATAATTATGATGAATTTAACATAATTAATTTGTTAGAGCAAAAGTTATTCTAAGAAGATAGGATACTTAATGTATAATAAGAAAATATTATTAATTAAAATCCACATACCTAATTTCAATCTACTAGAAAACATTAAAGAATGGGATAAACAGAGGAAATGAAAACATATTAAAGTGCTTGCTTTCAAGCAGGGGAGAGCAAGGATGCATTGTGGTTTTTAAGTTTGACTATAACAGCTGACTTCCCACAATACAGCTGCAGGGCTCTATTTATCAGAAACATCTACACTCATCTTTTCTAGGCACCCAAAGCTATGCCACACACACTAACCAATACTTCTTTTCCACTGCTCTGTGCCTGCTCCCCTGTTCCTGCCTCAGCTTGCTCGTTGCTCTGCATCATTGTGAACCCTCCTTTGGTAGGCCCACCATGACATTCAGGTACTTATCATCAGAGGTCATTACAAATTCATTGGCTGAAATATTGACAGTATTTCTTAAAATTCCTTTGGTCTTTGAATTCAATGCTCTACTATGCTTCATGTCAAAGTAGGAAAATTCCTCTCTCCAGTCACGTACCATACGTGGACGCTGAAGAACCAGAAATACTGTTGTAACAAAGGTCTGCCTTCCATGTATGATCTGCTCTAGAGATCTCAAAACTGGAACTTTGAGGGTAGCTTGGGACCAGGCCACCCTACAGAAGATCTTCCCTTTTCCTTATTATTATTATTATTAGTTTTGAAGGACTCTTTTGCCATGGTCTGGCCGCAGAAGGTCCAGGAGACTCCTGCAGGAGGAAAAGACACAGGTGAAGAGACAAACAGCACAGACACTAGAGGTCCTTCAGGTGGGCCGGGGGAGAAAGGCTCCTCTGACACAGAGAAATGTTTTTTGCTTTATTATATACTTTTGTAATTACATAGGAAACTCTTAGATACCTTGAGGCTGCTGTTTTAGTTACAGATTCAGACATGGTTGACCGATCATCTGGCTGAAACCCTAGCAGGAAATCAACTTTTCTAAAGCACATAGAAGGAAGCAAGAAGATCAGTCACTAGTTGTTCTTGATTAGGTATAATTTTTCACAGAATTGTTCACTTGTCTGCTGGACAACAGGACCCACATTTACAATATATCCATGTAGATCCAGTCCAGCACATACAGGGTGTTCGCCTAATGTTTTCCCTTGCACTGAAGATTGCAGCGCTCCCCTCTTGATCAAGTGGGTGAACATTGCCACACAGGAGATAGGGGGCTGACACAAATCTCTGTGGTGGCTTTTACTTTCCCTTTCAACCCTGGAGGGGTGCCTTTCATCCTGGGCTCTCATTCCTTAACGACTTTCAGTTCTGATCTTTCACGCTCCCTCTTTATGAATAGCACAATGAATATCTGGAAAGTTAGGACTAATAGAGAGTAGAGAGGCTGCACACCCATTTTATGCGATCCCTGCATTGCAGGTACCCGCTGCTGTCCTGACTTTGCCAAGGAACTCACATTGGAAGGTCTCCGGCACTCCTTCTATACGCAAACTCCTCCTGACAGTTATTGAAAGCATATTTCCTTCAGGAAGGCAAATTGCAACAATTGCATACCAGCAGCATCCATTACTTGCCTGAAAGCTGGGATTCTCATCTTCCTTATACCAACTAGAAAAACATGTGTTAAATAATGGCCTATAAAAATATAAAGACCACCAAAAACTAGCACCAGAATAGAAAGTACATTGCTCAAATCTCCAGAAAAAGAAAAGTTTAGTCTATGTTCAAAAGACATTTTAAAAAAGAAAGCAGCAAGGTATATGTATATACAGGATAGCTAACATAGCTGTACTACTGTCTTCTATTGCTCTACAGAAAGGAACAGTTAATGATTACTTGTTTGATCAATCTTGTATGTCTGTATTTGTTTTCCTGAGAAACCACTTTGAAGTTATCAATAAGTAATAGAACAACCATGGTTAATTTCCTACAACTTTGTCTGTAACTCTGTTTTGTTTGTATTGTTCTTGTGCTATTTTGTAAATGGATGTCTGTCTGTTACTATGTTTTCCTTCTTTAATTTTTTAAAATAAGAAAAATATAAAAATACCATTGTAGCACCTGAAGGTTGAGGCAGGAGAAATATAAATTTGAATTTTGCCCAGGCAATTTAGTAAAACCCTATTTCAACATAAAATAATTTAAAAAGGAGGGGGATATAGTTCAGCGGGAAGAGCCCATGTTTAATAAGTAGCACTGCAAAACAAATTTTTAACAAGTAAATGAATAGAGAAGAAAGTATAATAGCCAAAAATTAGTAAGACAATAATTATGACACTTTTGATTGTCTTACAAGCCATTATTCAATGACAAAGATTTTCACAAAAATAGTTTTTAAAATGTAAGCAAATATTTACCACTTATATCTATACCTATCTATCTATCTATCTATCTATCATCTATCTATCTAACAATTAAATCAAGGATTCTCAAAACAAACAAGTTCTTCAAGCCATTACTTTAGCAATCAATAAAATACATATCTCTGTAGTCAGAGGACTTATAAACAAAGTAACAACATAACTAAGCTCATACATTTAAGATTAAATCCTTTGTATCAGTATAACATTTGCCCTATAACAAGCAAATAATTTTTTTTCAAACAATATTTTTATCTAAGTTTAATTTCTATTTGGTCACATACAGTTATGTAAAAATGGACATTACAGGGTGGTGATGGAAACAGACCAAGAGAAAATGCATTCACCATTTGTGTGAGCTTTCCCTAATACCCAAGATCTACAACTCAAGTGAGGAGAAATCTAATTTGGCTCGTATTTTAAGGGAATTCAGTCCACGGTCCACTGGCTCTCAGGCGGAAAAATCGTGGGGGAAGGGTGTGGTAAAGTAAGCGCTTTGTTCAAGGCAGCAAGGAAGCGAGAGGAAGCCATCCCAGAGACTGGGTTGAAGGGCCAGACAAAGACCCAAGGCCATGCCTGTGCCGCCATGACCTACACAGGTATGTCCAGAAGTGAGCCCACCAATTCTCTAGGCAGAGCCTAACCAATCTTAAATTGACACTCCATCATCACCTGCACATCACTCAAAAATTATCAGCCCACTACTTGGTGTCAGCTCATAAGCAGACTAACAATCCAAAATATAATCAGAAAAGAAGCTAAGATTAGTATGTGAGACAGAGGGTCTGATATTCATTTTACTACCGTAATTTTTTCAAATAAAATTCCAAGTATATCTTACTTTTTAGTGAAATGCTATTAGACTTTTTCCACACAGTGCCAAAATATAAATGTTAGAGGAAATCTACAATATATTTCTTATTGTATAATCAAAATTATAAAATAATCAGCATAAGATATTATATGTCATCAAAATATTTTCAAGTACACATTTCAAAGGATTTTGAAAATGTGATTAATTCAGTTGCTACAACGCTAATAAGCACAACAGCTCAATTATAAAATCATTACTCTCTATGCACTTGATGACCCATTAATTTTTTAGTGGATTTTGATGAGGCATAAAGTTATAGAATATTTCCATCCCACAATCACATAGCAAATAGCCAATCAACAAGATATGTTCACTGTTAAGAAATCCAATGCATATTATGTATCTTAAAGCAGACTAAATATACCTAATTTAAATCAACTGCAATCACACAGCTTTTATTGATTTTAACTGGCTTCACGGAAATCTATATATTATTCTAAGTTGACACATTTTTCTCTGTGCTTTTTGAAGATATCCTGAGCATTTTTGGGAAGTAACGCTGAATAGTACAGTTATTAGAGGCACAATAAAAATACCATGTGGAATACAGGATCTTAGCATACAATATAATTTTTGGTGCTTGTTTGCCTTCAAATTAGACAAAGTTTTCAATGTTTTTATGTAAAATTTAGAAAGTCTACAATTAAAATTTTTTTCAGCTTTTTCAAGTTTCATTAAATGACACATATACTTAGCATTAAAGGCATTTCAACAGAGGCTGTCAGTTAATTTCTTGAACATTAATAAATCAGAATTAATATTCTTGAAATTTAGAAAAATGTGACTCCACTGTAACCATTTCATTATAATTATCAGAAGATTATAGCTCAGCATTGTTTAAAGTGACATATGGAATGTATTTTGTGTTAGAAAATGTATTTAGGTGACTGTAAGTGAAAAGACTAGAAAAGTTAAAAAATACCACATGTTCTAGTGACTATTTAATGCTAAGATCCAGGACTTTTCCCCAGATTTCAGACAATTACAAATGTAAACAATACACTCATTAAAAATTTAAATGCTTTTTAGAAAAGTCTATCTTATTTCTCTGCCTGCATTGGGCCTGGCACAGGTTAAACAAGTTTTTAAATGAATGGCTACCCTATGAAAGAATATATACATAGATAGATGGACGAATGTGTTGCTGTCTTGTCAGTTCATCAAGGTGGCATCGTTGATCTGCTATTACTGTTATAACATGTATTGAAGTGTTTTTCTATCTACCTTGATCATTTTTTCCTGAATTACCTACATTTTCTTATTGGATCTTTGAGAACTGACATTTTTGTAGAACAGAAGGTAAAGATTGTGTGTGACCAAAAATAGTACAAACTTTGTGGCCTGCTGTTATTGAGTCGAGGTCAGAATATATTTCCTAGGGATCTTGAGTACCACAAATGTTTTGCAGCTTCCTACACTCCACATCTGTCGTCTCCTCCCTAATCCTGGCTTGGGTCTCCTCATAGGGCAGCAGAATGAAATAGAGGGTAGTGGGGCAAATTTAAAGGCTATTTGTGAGTTAAAATCAAAGCCTTGGTATTATTGAATATGGGAGTGAGAAAGAAAAGTTATGCAGAATAGCTAAGATTTCTGGTGAACTCACCACGTGAGTGGTTTACTATTTCAGAGAAGGCAGACCCCTGAGAAGAATGCTGTGATTTCAAGTTTCATGCTGAGTATTTTGAGTTGAAGATTCCTTTCACACATGTGACACAAAAGGTCAAATAGGTAGTTAGATCTAGATCTCAGAAGTAAGGACTGTGCCCACAATAACGACCTGAGGTCATAAAGTAATGGGATCACCTTGCCAAAACCATTGTAATGGATTGGAAAGGTAGAAATTCTGATGGGTGAGCATAACATAGGAAAGGGAAAGAAAACAGTGACAGAACAGTGTCTCTAACTTCTGTCAGACATTTGCCAGAGAGAGAGAGGGAGAGACTTGCTGTCTTACTTGGATACGTGGAGGGAAAAAGAACCTACGTACTTTTTAAATTTATTCTTTAAAGAAATGGAACATTGAACATTTAAATGCTTACAGACAGGAAATCGAAAAAGATGCAGATGACACCAGCTCTGTTTGCCTCATCTCCTTGTGTTATTGGTGAATTTGGTAAATTAACCGAGTGAGTTGGCATCCATTAATAAAAGTACATTAAAGGGGTATTTAGATAAGAACAAGAAAGAGCTTTCTAATTTTCCTAACTCTCTCAGCTTGGAAGATCATTTCTCTCCTTTCTCTGTGTTCTCTATATGTCCAAATTCTGTCCACCTGTTCAAGGACAGATGCAAATCCACACTCTGCATTTCTTCTTCTCTAATGCTCACTTCCTGGACATTTCATTGTTAAACCTTCTCTACTTTATTGGTATTGCTGATGCTCTTCTCTTCTTTCTTTTGAATAATTATATGCTTCTATTGTTTGTCTAGCTGCTAACTTTTACAGAAAAGTCATTATTTTTATCCACATTTTTCTTTACTCGGTGCAAGAAATAAGAGTTCAATCAAGGAAGGTTTAGTGAAAAAAATGAATTAGCAGAATTTTTCATAGCAGTCAAAAGGTTTTATGGGTATTGTTTCTGGACAAGTGTTGGGCATGTGACTATGCTGGGGATGTCTTTTTTCCAGACATGTCATATACTTTGCTACCTATGTGATTTATTCATTAGACCGCTCTTCACTCTATTTGTACCAAGAAATTTTTGAATTGAGGATACTCCTAGGTCAATACCTACAAAAGTCAACAAATTTTGCCCACAATTATTATCCCTCCTTTTAGATAGAAAGGTTTTATCTCAGGAAATTCACACTTAGTTGCTTCCCAAATGGTTTATAATGATAATAATTAGCATTTAAATAGAAACTTACCTGTTCAGGAGCCTTACGGCTATGCTTATTATCTAATGGAACGGTCACACTATTATCTTTTATTGAAAAATCTTCAAATATAAAAACCTAAGAGATCGTAAAAGCCCAGAAGCTGATAGTTAGTGATGCTATGCATTTTGCCAGCAACTTCAATTTTATGGTACAAAATTGAAACATGGAAGGCCATTAGTACCTTTCCAGTCCTGAAAGTTAGCATGCAATGTACAATTTAAGGTACAATTCCATAAAGACAAAAACAACCTTCCACAATAACCCACCATCTGTCAAGGAGAGAAACGTTTCCTTTTCAACCATCTCTTAATCGCCACAGGACATGAGTAAGCACTAAAAGAAATCAGTCCGTTTGAAATTCTTGGTGAGATCATTCAAAGCCAGTCTCAGGCTGTGATCACTCATAAGACACTCCTGATTTTGAGAGCATTATAAGAGCATAGTTAGGGCTTCACAGAATAAATCTCAATTCAAAATCCCTACTGGCTTCTGACAGTTATCTCATCATCTTGGCTATTATACTACTGTCTACGAGAAGGAATGCCAGGTCTTTTTTGAAATACACTGCTCAGATGCCAAGTTCTTTTCTGTTTTTTTCTGTGCTAATTTTGCAGCTGGTGAGTACTGAAGGAGATACTAGACAAGGTTTGAAACCAAGTTGGTAAAAGAATGGCTGTACAGCTTCAGATAAATGGTGAAATGCAAATAAAATGAGAACTTGCTTATCCTATTAAAAATTAAGTATAGTTTTCTATTTCCCATGAGATGCACATTTATTTTTCTCACGACATTTTTGAGATTCATGGTAAAAGGTCCTGTAGTTATGAAGAAAGCACTAGGCTAAGAGTCAGAAACAGCTTACATGAGTTTTCATACCAGTTTACCATTAACTGGCAGTGTGATTTTAGGCAAATGAATATAACCTCTCTGGGAAGATTTAAACACCCTATTTTTCAAATAAGAAATTGAAAGTTTCTAGTTATTTAATATTTTGAATTGCAATTCTGTAATAGAAATATTAAACTAAAATGTAGACCTGCCTTAATTGACGTGATTAGGAGCATGGGTATTATATATCCTATCTGAACTAGTTAATCATGTTGTATTCCATTACGATATTTATCAGTCAACAATTATTCAAAACAAATTGTTTTCTAATTTGTATTTTAAAATACTCTTGTTCAACTACCTTTGTGCATATTTACAAGTCAATGGTATAAGTATTTCCTTAGACTGTGCTTCTTAATATTTCTAATAGTCTTTGGATTAGTTGGAATCTTGGTACAACCTCTGCCACTGGCTTTCACAGAGAAGTTGTTAAGCTATCAAAATGCTAATAAGGTAACAATTATAAAAATGTAAACTGCATGAAGATTTGCACTATAATCTATGCACAAATACAATCAGGAATATGAAATAAAATAGTTTGTATGTAACAGGATTGAGTTCAAAGTTCCATATTTTAAACCTCAAGCAACAGCAACACAATAAAGAGCCCTTCTTTCTATTTAAAAATAATAATAATAAAATGACAACATGGATTAGAGCAAAGAGAGCTGCACTTTGGGAAAGGGGATTTGGGTGGTTCTGTGTCAAGGCAGTGGGGAGCTGAGTTTCTACCTGTAGCCAAGCTTGAACACTGACCGACAGATTTCCTCCTATCCACCTGAGCCCGGGTAATCACTCTAACTTCCTTCAGACGCAATTACCCCTTATACAAATTAAGGATAAATGTCTCTTTCCCAGGTATTTCAAAGGGCTGTTAAGAAGATTAAATAAGTAATGAATAAAGTATTTATAAATTTCACATGGCAATGCCAATGTAACTTTATTTGCTAGAGTAGCTAATTTGGGTACCAAAGGGACCCTTTATTTTTCTGGCTATTTGGGGGCATTTGATGAGCGTCACTGTTCTTGAATGAAGCCTTCCATACAGGTACATACAATGAGTTTCAATAGATTTTTAAAAAGAGGTACAATAACATAAAAGATCTTAAATAAGCCTTAGCGATCAAACCATCAAGCTGAATGTCAAATTAAATTTATCCCGAAGGACTCAAAACATACAACAGCATTTTTGTATTTGAGTTGGAAGCAGGAACTTTTTTAAAATTAAGGAACATTACACACTAAAAAGAATTTAACAGTCAGGGTCTATGACTTGGATTAACTGGAATAATTGGTGATCAACTTGGAACTTGATTCGTGGAAGGATGAAATGAGTCACGTACACTGAGATTGCCTGCAGAGAAGAAAGGGCAAAAATAGGGCATAAACATGGAAAAGATTAAGAAGGAATGGCAGGAAGGAAGCTAACATTTATTTTACATGAGGCAATATTGAAGGTAATTTAGAACTATACCGTCACTTATTCTTCATGGGAAAACTGTGAAGGCAGAAATATTAATTTTTAGTATAGAAAAAGAAAAAAACTGAATAAAATAGAATGACCTAGTAAGTCCATTAGTGATCACTAAGGTCCATTCTAAAGCCAACACTTCATGAAAAGCCTATCCCTACTTGCAAATTATCACCGTGATATTCACGTTTCCATGCACAACTGGTGGAATTTTGTGGGACAAAGCAAGGTTGAGCAGTTTTTAGGAGGCTCTCATATCTTTCTATTGTATGTGATGATGTTTAGAGAAAACATCTCATCTATCACATGGTTTAGGAGGGTGTTTTGGAGACGGGATTTCTAAGAGGAAGGTGATTATTGCATGGGGGTTGTGGAGCTGCCCTAAGCAGTGATTGCAGAGGTAACTTAAATTTAAGAGTGTGAAATATGAGTATGAGTAACTTCATGAAACTGAGAGAGCAAAATCTGGTGAAAACCTGGGAACATACCTCCAAGGCCTGCAGAAGGAACTGATGGCTGTTATAATTCTCAAATCAGATCTTTATTTTTACTTAGGCATCATAGAGTATTTCCTCACATTGTCTTGTAGGAGATCCGCAAAAGGCAAAAGCTGCATCATCTGCTGAGACCTAAAAAGAGGTCCTATTTTGCACCTTGCTGTACAATTCATAATTCAGGATGGAGGTGGAGGTTAGAGACCAGGTATCTCCTCTGCACTGAAAACCAGCTCTCAGAAGCTGTTATCGGGGTTGGGGATTTAGCTCAGCAGCACAGGGCCTGCCTGGCAAGCGGTGAGATCGTGAGTTTGATTCCCAGTCCCGGAAAAAAACAAAAAAACAAAAAAACAAAACAAAAAAAAGAAAAGAAAAGAAGAAGCTATTAACTATTAAATGGCATTAAAATAGTCTTCCAATCTCTGACACAGAGAGTCTAGGCTTACAGAGAAAATTTCTTCTTTTTTTTTCGAGAAATTAAAACAAAAATAAGTATAAAAGACCCATAAAAATAGATTTTTTTCCTTGCTGAATTTTTCTAAGTTACTGTGGATTATGCCCTGTGCTTCCATTTTTTTGTCTAACACAAAAAGAAAATAACATATGACAACCCAAATACTCTAAAATGAGAGAAAGTAGCCAGGCGTGGTGGCTCATGCCTGTAATCCCAGCACTTGGGAGGCTGGGTCAGGAGGATCATTGTGAATTCGAGACCAGCCTGGGCTACAAAGTGAGTTCAAGGCCAGCCTGAACTGCATAGTGAGAGACTGTCTCAAAAAGCCAAAAAAAAATAAAAAAATAAAATGAGAAAAAGTATGTAAGTTTAGAAACGACAGAAAGATTCAAGCCTGAATTCTGCTCAGATAAATTGTTCTAGATAAAACAAAATAACAGTAAAATATGTGGTTGTACCAAATGCAAATCTGTAGTCATATAACCTAAATATAATTCCCTAAACAAAATTTTATAAAACTTAATATTTTTTAAATACTCTGTTGCTACCTCTCCTATTTCCTTTATACAATACATATCAGAATCATAGTTCTGTGTGTCCACTGTCACAGAGATTCCTGATAAAAATCAGAGAAGCATAAAAACTGTATAATGGATTTTATAGAATTACATCTTCCAAGGAGTTTTGAGTAAATAGCAGTTTCTCTGTCTTATAAACCCTGGAGACTTTGAGTATATATGAACCTCATTCTCTGTAGTTGAATTGTTTTTCCTGTGACAGTATCAGTGGAGAGAGGTGACAAAAATTAGAGGAGAACAATTTTCACTGATTTTTCCACACACTTTGGCTCTCAAATGATAGCACGATCTCAAATATGCATGCCAATGTTGTGTGTTCTTTAGTTCAAAACAAGCTCATACTGACAACTGATTTATTATTATTGGAAAGCTCTGACAAAACTACATTTTCATAGATAACCAAGACCCCAACTTTGATAAATGGACTGACAGAAAAGGAAGAAAAAGAAAGAAGCCAAGAGAACCTCTTTAAATAGTCTGATATAAGCTGTTTCTGGAGTTTGTGCCATGTTAGAGCAGAAGCTGAGAAATTCTGCAATAGCAGTGGTAGCTGGAGTAAGCCATTGACACTCAGCTCTGATTTCCATTTACTTTAGTACACAAAAGCCTCAAAATGAATTGGGTAGGCGGAATGGCCCCCTAGTGTGAATATTTTAATTGTGTATAACAAAAAAGTTAAATACAGAGATGTAAGTCTTCATAGACAGCACTAAGGGCGCAGACCTTCAACTAGGAGATTATTGTGGATTATCTCAGAGGGTTTAATGGAATCAGCAATGCAATTAAAAACAAAGAACTTTCTTGAGCAATGACAGAAGGATTGTAGAAAAAGAAGTCAAAGCTTGCAAGCATGGAAAGGAAGAGCTTTGTTGGCTCTGAGATCAGAGCCATGTGCAAGAACTGGAGAGAGCTCTAGGGAAATCAGGGTGCCTCCCTGCCCTTAGCCAGCAAGGAGACAGAGATGCATTAGTTAGCTCCCCGTTACTATAACGAAATGACCTAAGGAAGCTAACTTACAGAGAGAAAAGCTTTATTTAGCTCATGGTTCTCAGATTCAAAGGTGCTAGTTCTACATCAGCTCAGCTGTGGTGAAAGCAGCAGCCATCAGTGGTGGGAAGGATATATCAGAACAAACACTCACATTTCCAGCAAGCACAGGAAGAGAGGGTAAGCAGGGTCCTCAATTCCTTCTGAGCACAGCCCCAATGATCTAAGGAACTCACACTAAAAACCATCTCCTAAGGGTCTATGTCTCAGCCATTCCATCCTTTGGAAAAATTCTTTAACACATAGGCCTCCAAGGAATCTTCATCACCCATCAGTGGCATGGGGATGCAGTCCCACAACCACAGAAACTGATTTTGCCAATAACCTGAACGAATTTGGAAGTTAATTTATCTTAAGACCTCCCAATAAGAGTTCAGCTGGCCTAGACTTTCATTTTTGTAAAACTTAAGAGAAAGAAATCAGCATAGCTTACCCAGATCCTTTATGAGAGCTAAGTAATAATTAATTCATATTGTTTAAAGCTGTTAAAAATGTGGTACTCTGTTACAAAGCGATAAAAACCCTAGTGCAACAATATAAATGTGAAGATGATTATGTAACCAGAAATTCAACGTTTAAATGTAAAAATTTCATACATTAGTGATCAACACACTTTTTTATTTTAAAGGGAATAAAAAAATGACATATAGACCAAAACAAAACGACACAAAAACAACAAAAATGATACAGGGTTTCAAAACAAAATGATAGGAATAACAGTGATTCTATTACATATTGTTATCTTCAACAAAGTTGCTCAGATTACCAGATATAAGAATGCAAGATTGATCAAACCGTTAAAGAGAATAAAAAATAATTTAAAAAAATTACAGAGTCTCACTAAACAAGATGGTAAAAATTCACCAAGGGTTGTTATATTGTATATTTCAACTGACCTTTTGAAAATCCTGAGGGAATCATACTACCTCATTTGTCTTATTCTAAGACATTTGGTCTGAACAAATACGGGGAAGGGGAAATTCAGATTCTCATACATCTTTGGTGATGCTGAAAGAGAGAATTCAGATTTTATGAAAGCTTTCCAGATGATTTAGATATGCACTATCTCTAATCCCTAGGTGAGGTGCATTTTCCTATTACAATCCATATCCAACCAAATCTACTAACTTTGTAAATATGACATAGGCAACCTAGCTCACATAGAAGTTTATTGGGGTGGGGGCCAGGCTCTTAACTGACAAACATTACTAAGCAGATGACACGTAAAGAAGAGTAAAGACGTTTCTACCCCTCACTCAAATGGTCACTAGGATAATGCTAGGATGTAGGCAAAATGAAGCACGGGAAACAGAACTTTAGAAACAAATACTCAGTTTACTCTTCATTATCCATGGTAATGTGATTAGCATGGACTTCAGCCAAGCCTTCCAACAATGTTTCTCATTAACTATGTACAAGAATTCTTAACGAGGAACACAATTTCCATGGGACTGCATAAATGATGCCAAAATTCATATAAGAATGAAAAGCCAGTCAATTATCTATGTGTTTCCCCAAATACAAATACTCGGTATTATATAAACAAAGACAGTGATTTATTTTCATTTATCATGTTGATGTTTTGGTGCCTCCAGCTAGTATAGTGTTAATCCCCTCTGATAACTTGTTACTGGCTTGACTCTATAGATCAAATGTCTATTGAATACCACTTTATGTGCAGCAATGTCTAATTAAATTAGTAATGAGATACTCAAGGTTGGGCAGTAATACAGAAAAGAAACAAATGTTACTTCAGAACTAAGAAAATTCAGAAAAAACATAACCCAAATTTAACCTGAAATTATGCTGACAAGTTAAAATCACTGAAAAGAGAATATGCTTTGAGAATTCCATTTTTGGTAATTACAGATAAAACCTCCCTCTGAAGGAATGATATGAAGTATTTTGTTGAATAAAAGTCAATTTGAAGGCATAAAATTGCTTCAAAAATTCACAGTTGATAGAAGGCAGATATGTTGACTCAGTGGTATTTTCACTTAGGCAATTCTTTTTTTTTTTTTCCGTGAGACAGGGTCTTGCTATGTAGTTCAGACTAGTTTTGAACTCACTATGTAGCCCAAGCTCACCTTGAACTCACAGTGAGCCTCCTGCTTCAGTATTACGGTTTGTGTCTGCATGCCCCCTCAATCCTCATGCGGTCATGGGGCGGGCTTTTAGAGTTTTGATTGATTGGGTGTGAGTGCTACACCTGCCCTGGGGCAGACAGTTTGCACATGTAAGGGAGAGAGGTTTCCTCTCCCTGCCCTCCTCCATTTTATTCTTGTTGTTTTGCTCCCTCTGCCACCATAAACTGTTGTCCTGTGCCATGGGCCAGTCTGCCTTAGAGCCAGCCAAGTATAGACTGAAAACTCCACAAACTGTAAGCTAAATGAACCTTTCCTTCCTTACTTTTGGGCACCAGGTATTTTGTCCCAGCAACAAGAGAAAAGTAGCCAAGACACTCAGCCTTCTGAGTTCTGAGATTACAGGAATGCACCACCATGCCTGGCTACTTGGGTAATTCTTTCTGATGGAACAAACTGTAGCTGGTAAAAACCAAAGAAATAAACTACAAGTGTGAATGATAATAACTGTCAGATTATTTTAATTTGATCAATGTTTAATATATACAAATATAAATATTGTATCATTCTTATGAATGTAGTTTAAGATGGGAATATGAAGTTTAGTACTGAAACTGTTCTTTCCTCTTATTGAGCTTCCCTCTAGATAAAAATATTATGAGTAATGTAAATCCTGGATGTAATAGCAGACCCTTGCTTGAAGAACTTAATATTGAAAAATAAAGTAAGCAGAGTTTTGGAATAATTGTATAGCAATTTTCTTGTCTGAATTTAGATGGTAAAGATGGCTCTGATCATATCTGACTTCTTATTTCTTCTGTTATTTCCTCTGTTTTAAGCTGTTATTATCTCTCGTAACCTCCTAATGGGTGAATTATATTTGATCAATCGCCTCTCCAGCAAAATTTATGAAAATTAGTATAGCACTCTTAAAATATTTCACTCCATAACCCATTAAACGTTCTTTTCTAACCTGTTCATATGGTGTATGGATTATTTAGCTTCTTTGTAACTGAAGAGTCGAAGTTGCCAAACCATAGTAAGTTATTTATATATTTCCTCTTTGTTACAAAATATAGACAGGCATGTGGCTTTCACTGATAGTGTTATTAAAGGTTCAATACCACCTGTGAATAACAATGGACTGAATTATATAGTTAAGTATTAAAACCAGTAAATAAAAAGTTTTGAAAAGTTATGTCTTTCTGCTGTGAATGCATTAAAAAATCTTTCCTTTAGCTCATCACAAAGAGCCATATTAGGATTGCTGTTACTTAAAAAATAGAGTAAATACAATATTAGGTGTGTTTTTGTGTCTCCATATGGATACAACTGATTTTATAAAAAGATATCATGAAGGTTTTCATCTTTGCTCATCTATGTCTTTCCATCATGATGTTCCAGCCTTAGAGCCAGCTAACCAGGGATGGAACCTCTGAACCTGCGAGGTTAACAAACTCTTCTTCCTTTAAATTGTATAGATCAGATATTTGCTCACAGAGACACAAAACTGACCAACACAGACATCTTCCTATGTCTCTATTAAAGCTACATGTACATGGAAGGAAAATTCCTGTAGAGGCTAATGCTCACTTATTCAAACCTTTTACCAGTACAGAAGAGCTACCTAAACACAGACTTTTAGGAGTAGACTGACCACCAACTTTAAAGAGTGAAAAGCAACTCTTGAATTTAAGACTTTACAACTTCCCAATATTCTTAGCATTCTACTTCTAAGTGCTGGCAAGGTCAGTTTCCTCTTAGATTGCAAAAATTCACTCAAAACTTTTTGATGCTTCCTTTTCTTTTCTCTTTATAAGCTGAGAGATTAAAGTGGTTCAGCTCTCTGCTTCCAAAGACTTCATTCCATACACTGACTTTCTTCCCTTTGCTCTCTCTTCCACCAAAGGTGATAGTGAGCCTTCCCCCCTCCTCTTTTTAATTGACTTGGCTCCTGCTAAATAGCTCCTGAAAAAAATTGCATAATCAAACAGTGACCTGGGATGTTGTGTAGGACTTTTCTTCTAAATCTGGAGATTACTGCTTTAAACTCTTGACCTTCTTCACACAAGGGTGCTTCTATCTGTGCTATTTCTTAGCACTGCATTTTCCCTTCTAATCCTCGTGCACCTTCCCTTGTCAACTCAAGCAGCAGTAGGTGTTAGGATATCCAAATTCAGGATGAAATGAGCTTGTCATACTTCAGCCATTTATACCTTACTTTATTTGTTTTTTTAAATTCTGGCCAGAAAGTCTTATTCTTTCTGGCCTTAGCTCGGGTGTCACTATTCTCATGAAGTTTTCTCATTCTCTGTATGAAATCAGTTACATTTTTCTCTGTACTTTCACAACATTTGGCTTATGACTAGGTGATTTTGTGTTTTTACTAAGTTTAGAGCTCATTAAAAGTAATAACTATGTCTTAATCAAATTGGGACCCCTAGTAAAACACAATAGAGAATGTATTCAAAATTAATTCTTTCTACATAAGTGAGTAAGCCGATGAAAGCCAAGAAACAAGGAAAGGACACATTTTGTTTTCATTGTATTATTTTTTCAGCGGCAATGTGTAACTCGTGTGCCAGGTCAGTTGGATGGCACTCAAGTTACTGTACGAGGACTTCACAGTTGCCAAACTGTTACTTTTGTCAGTCCAACATACACTCATACTTAATGTGTTTTTCTTAGAGGGCCTCTTTTTCCATTTCTAGTTCATGAGGTTCACGCAGACCTAAGATTCCTGGAGTCATTCATGAATCATTTGGCTGATCATATCATCACCCTTTCCTGCCTCTAATGATTGGGTAGAAACATTGATGGAGCCAAAGATACATAATTCTAGGACATAGATACATCATCAGAGCCAAAGAAACATTATTCTAGGACATAGATTGGTAAAAGAGGACCACTTTCCACTACAACAATAGCTACAAGGTTCAGATTAAGAATAAATCCAACACTAACAAAACCTGTAAGATAAAAGGCTTAGCAATGCAAAGAGAACATGTTTTGTTTATATTGTTTTAAATCCTAGGTCTAGTCATGCTTAAATACATCTACTTCTAAATTCTTCTGTTATAGAAGTGAAAATTATTTTGTGTTACGCTTCACCAAGGTTCAATTTTCTGTCATTTACAATTTAAAAAAATATCTAATATATTTCTGCCATCTGAATTTGTACTATGATTTTGTCTAAATTCCAGATTAAACATATATAAATCATAAGCATGTATGCATACTTTTACTTTAAATATATGAAATACTATATTGATGAATAAAATACAAGAAAATTGTTTATAAGTTTTATTGAATTTGGGTCAGTGTGGTTATACATTCTCTTACTAGATGAATTCTAAAAGTACCACCTCCTTTGGGGTCAGGTTACATTTTAATACCAAGAGGCATTGTCCTATTTAAAATATTTGCTTCCACCAATTTTAATCATCTAGCCCAGTCCTGAGTCTTTACTCATAGTTAAGAAACATTTATTTATTGACTTCTTTGGGAAATTTCTGTTATGCCATATGTTGTACTTACTAATGGACAGTATCTACTGATCAAATTCAACACTCCCATACACACCCACTTCTGGATCTCTAGTAATTGCTACTTAGTTTTAGGTTGTCTTTTTTTTTAGCTTCAAGATAAGAGAGAAAAGAAAGAGAGTGAGAAAGAGGGTTGAGGGAGGTGGGCAGCAAGAAAGAGATGGAGAAAATATGCAGTGCTTTTCTTTTTGTGACCAGTTTATTGCACTTAACATAATGACCTGTAGCTCTACCTTTTTCTTCCTTCATATTATAGAAATTTGTTGTTCTTTTTCTTTTTTTTCTACCAGGAATCAAACTCAGGATCTTGCATTTGCCAGGCAGGTGCTTGTGCCACTGCACTATATCCTTGGCCCTCACTGTTCTTATAGCTGAAAAATACTCCATTGTGTATTTATAACACATTTTTAAAAATACTTTCATCTGTAATGGACACCTAGGCAGATCCCACAGCTTAGCTGTCATGAATAGCGCTGCAATAAACATAGGTATCTCTCTGGTATACTGATTTCATTCCCTTTGGTTTTCCCATGGGTTAGAGTGAGAAGTGGGCCAGCAGAATGATATGGCAGATCTGCTTTGTTTTTCTGAGGAACTTCTGCAGTGTTTTCTGTAAAGGCTGTGCAAAAAAAAAAAAAAAAAAAAAAAAAAAAGCTACAGGTAAAAACCCACAGTCAAAACCATTCTGAGTGGAGAAAAGCTAGTCACATTTCCTCTAAGATCAGGAACAAGACAAGGATGTCACAATCATAGATGTTTTAGCCAGATCAATTAAGCCAGAGAAAAAATAAAGGTATATAAGTAGAGAGGGAAATCAAATGATCCCTGTTTGCATAAAATATGATTCTCTACATAGAAAAACCTAAAGACTCCATGTAGCATCTACAGACTATCAAAATGGATAAATGAATTTAGTAAAGTAGTAATATACAACACCAACATGAGCAACTTTCTATTCACCAATAATACACTGTAGAAGGAATCACAACTCCTGATTTCAAGACAACTACAGAGGCATAACAACGAAAACACCATGGTATTCACTTAAAAACATATAGATAGACCAGTGCAACAGAACAGAGCTCACAGGAATAAGAACACATATTTATAGCCAATGGATTCTCCACAAAAGAACCCAGAAAACATTGAGCAAAGGACAGTCTCTTCAATAAATGTTGCAGAGAAAACGGCCTAAGCATTCCGCTAAAGAAGTAACCTTTTCGGATAAGTGAACACAAGTATCCCTTTCCTCACTATCTAAAGTAAGACTACTTTCAACAATTTTCCTCTTTCATCTTGTAGGCACGGCAGGTCTGCTTGGTGTAAATTACTTTTCTTTCATTAAAAAATTATATGGTATCATGATTCAGAGTAAATGTATGCAAATTATTTGATATTTTTACCTAAGCTTTCAAATCCTTTCTGTGACCCCCTTTTGTCCAGAAGCCTTGATCATTCTGCCTATATCTCTATCTAACCCATTTCTTTCTTTCTTGTTCTACTTTTTTAATGACTTGAAACATCAGAATGAAATTGAAGAAAGTTGCCCTGCATTGGGAGAATAAAAGAAATATGAAACCAGCACCTACTCGCTCATACACTCTTTCCTGCTAATTATTGCAGTGAGAGCTGTATTTATTATTTATTCACCGCCATAAGGACTATGTGACCTGTCTCTTAACAGTACCCAGAGTGCTTGTGGAACACAAGACAACATCTGCAAAATGTTTGGATTGAAGCAGAAAATGTTCCCAAAACTCTAGATGAAAAAACAGTTTATTTTGTATTCCAGAAGACACTCATGTATTGCCTGAACCTTAATTATGCTTCTTAACATTTGCAAAATTGAAGCCTCAAATTAAACATTTCATGAGTGTAGCTCCTTTGCAATTCATCCATTTGTTTCGAAAATGATAAAGGGGGGAAATGATGCATTTCAGGATGTACTCGGTCATGAGACCAACTCACATTTACTGGAATGTCTCGGAAAGTGGAAACTGCACAGCCTGTTGTGGGAAGTGTGAAAATCGGGAAGTCAACCAAGTGAGTAAACATGAAACGGAGGATTATCCTTATTTGTGAAGATTCCATTTCAGCAAGAAATTGAATCAGGGGCTTCTGCATCTCAAGCAGTGGAGTCCCTGATGGCACCTGGGAGAAGTGGTCTTTCAGAAGAGTAGGCGGGCTATGTGAAAGCATGGTCTAGTGACCTGAGCACTACGCCAGGAGCCCCAGATCAGGAATGAAATCCTATTTCTGTCACTTGCTGGAGTTAAGTAATGTATTGTAATTCAGCTTTGCCTCTGCCAGGCCCAGACCAAGTGCAAGGGCTTTGCTGGCATAATGAGATCTTTCTACCCTGCAATATCAATTTTTCCTCTGTACCACGTTCTTCCATCATGGGCACATGCTGGAGTAGCTCCCGCCAAAATCCCTTGCTGATCTGTGGTCTCCTCCAGCTATAAGCCACTTTCTTAGCTTCCCATAACTTTAAAACTTCTTGAAAATTTTCTGTTTGCTATTTTCTCCATCTCCCCTACCAAGCCACTTTAATTGAGTTGCAAAGAAGTACAGTGATAGTGTAAAATCTCACATGCTAAAGTCAGCCAGGCTGGGTTCAAATCCTAGCACTGTCAGTAAATATGAAACAGATCATTTGATGTCTCTGTACCTCATTTTCCTCTGAAGTATAATAGAATAATAATGAGAATTAATTCATAAGTTAATTATAATTAAAGGTAACATACGGAAAACACTTCATTGGAAGCTGATAGACACTATGCAATGGTAACATTTATTGTAGGTCTTTCCCACTCGATAGAAACTGTTCTAGCCAAGGTATCTACCCAGTGACTACAATCTTGCCAAGTGCAGTGGTCACACACCATTTTGCCCTCACTGTCTTGTATTCACTGTGGTGTTTGCCATACTGGTACACTCCTTACCAATTGAAGTATAACCTCTCCCACTTCCCTTCTCTCTCTTTGGAGGAGGCCTTCTTTGTCTTCTTTGATAGCACAGACCTTCTCTTAGAGCCTCTCCTTTTCTCTCTCCACAGATGATCTTATCCACTCCACACCATCTATTTGCCAAGGCACTCAAGCATCATCTCACATATTGATCTCTTTCGAAGCTCTAGATTTGCATTTGCAACTGCTTCTTCTTAAATATCTACCAGGTTTCTCCAATTACAAATGTCACAAAAGAGCTCCTGGCTCTGGTTTCCAAAGTACCATTTTCCAATTAACATAAAAATATATCATCAATGTCTGGAAAGTTCTGGAAAGTTCTCTCATTCATCTACTTTTGTGTCTATCAACAACCTGGTGGAATCTATCTGAAAAAAAATGTATTGATTTCTCTTCTTCGCCACTGTCATTTGTCTAGTCCAATTCACTTTAGTCTCCTACTTGAGACACCAGTAGAGATTCCCAGGCCCTTCACAATTTTCTAACATTAATTTATGTTCCACAATACATTCAGAATCTTCTTTGTTAAAATATCAATATACAAAACATACTCTCTATGAAGGCAAGATTTATTTGGTAATTGCAATGTCTCCAGGGGCAAAAAGCATATACTGAATAAATATTTGTTGAATGAATAAATAAAAGAGATCATCTTTCACTCTTCCTTAAATATCCATGTGGTTTACTCTCATATTTAAAGCAGGATATCTACTCCAAAATTGCCCATAAAATCATACATCAGCTGGATTTTGCTAAACTTCTATTTTGTGTTCTATCTACCCTTCATTATGCAGTATGCTTCAGTCTGTCTGATCTTTCTACACACACACACACACACACACACACACACACACACACACAGAGTGATGAAAATACATGTTATGTGTTTAAACTAAAAATTACTACAGTAAAAGACACATTACTATTGATCCCCCTCAAAATACTCCCTCTCTTTTCCTGAACATATTCATCCATCATTCTTGTCACTTTTCATTCCTACTTAGGTATTTTTCACTGGGTGATTTATTATTTCCCTGGAATCATCTCCCACTCACTTTTATCAGCCTGGTACTCCTTCATGTAATTTAGATCTCAGCTCAGATATTACATTCTCAGAGAAGACTTTTATGGTCAACAATTAAAATTAGTCCCTTTGCTTCAATAAATATCCAGCATATCTATACATTTTATTGCATTTTAGTGACTGGGATTTATTTTTTTAATTGTCTGGCTTCTTCTGCCCAACTTTCCTTATTTTCTTCTGATCTGTGTGCTTCATGAGAGAAAGGACTATTGTCATCTAATTTAGTCCCATGTCCTCTGCAGCGAGTAGAGGATCTGGTTCACAGTAAGTGAACAATAAAGCTACAATAAAGGAAAACCCGGGGCTGGAGATTTAGCTCAGCGGCAGAGCGCCTGCCTGGCAAGTGCAAGGTCGTGAGTTTGATTCCTGGTACCGGAAAAAACCAAAAGAATAAATAAATAAATAAATAAATAAATAAATAAAGGAAAGCCAACAGATGATGTCATTGCTGCTGCAAGTTGTACTTTGATGAAACTCAGAGTATATCACTTCCAAAGAGTCATCTAAATCAAGAAGATTTTAGGGTTAAATATGAACAGACAGTATGCACTAGTACACCTTTTGTAATTAGAGAAGAAAAGTCTGCTTGTAGTCACACAATCAAAGTGGTGTATCTCAAAATAAATTCCATGGAATATTATTTCCTCTGGTATGCAAGTAGGTAAGTTGTAAGCTGTCAAACAAACTGGAGAAATGTTTCATTGAAGTTAAACAATTGCTATAGAACTCCCAGTGTCTTTTCTAAATCTTTAAAAATGTGTGGCAATACTCAAACTTACTCAATCTCCTTTTTTTCTTTTAAAGAGAATAATAACTTTAAAAAAGAAAAGCAAAATACCAACAACATAGACAAAAACAAAGCAAAGCAAAAACAATAAGAATGATACAGGGTTTCAGAGCAAAATGATATGAATTAACATTGGTTGGTATATTACATATTTTTATCTTCAACAAAGTTGCTTAGTTTAACAGATACAAGAATGCAAGATTGATCAAACCATTAAAGAGAATAAAAAAATAAAAACAAAACAAATTAATCTCCTTTTATTAGGGAACATTTTTCCATAGCATGTCTCACTCAACTAGAATTCCAAAGAAAAATCTTAGGAAAATATTGAATTAAAGCATTCAGTGATTTATAGGCATCATTTAGAAATTTTTTATACATTCTTCTTAAACTCATCTTGTTCTTACTTTTGTTTTGCCAGAGTTTCATTGTCCACAACCTTTCAAAGGTCTTTAGTGTCATCGTTTTCTCCCCAGGTGTCCTGGATTTTTTGAGCTCCTTGACATCTTTTTATTTCTAAAATTCTTCCCTTTTCACTTTATCTATGTGACTTTCCCCTTCTGTCTTCTCCAATGGCTTTTAATTCTGTTTCAACTCTTACCTCCACTGATATTTTAACTGTATTCTGTAAAACAGTAAACTATAAATCTCATAGCCACAGGTTTACTCTTTTTAAGTGTTCATCTGGACTTCTAGAAACTTCTTAAATTTCCAAAGACATCAAAAGGTTTTGAGCATTTATCTTTATCGGTCTCTATGTTTAGTGTCATACTACAAAGGTGAGCACAAGGGTTATGGTTTCTGCCGTTGCCAGTTCTGTAGTCCAGTCACGACAGCATGAAAAAGTCAGTTCCAGTAAAGGAAATGAAGTGCTGAGATAAGAAAGAAACATGTGCCACTGAAGCACAAAAGAAATGCATTTAACCTGCACTAACAAGACCAGTGGTTCAAAGGACCATTCCAGAAATTTCCAAATACCATACTCCTTAAAATTCTCGGCGAAATACAGATGACTATTTACTGACATTTCAATTATGAAATTGTTGACATCAGTTTTAATACCTTCATGTGAATCCTAATGTGTGCATTCCCCTCTCCTTCATCTTGCAGGCTGAAATTAATATCTTTCAAATTTTTCTCCTCATTCTCACTGTGGATCAGTTACTAGATCCAGTTGACTTAATCTCTTCCATAAATATATAATTCTTATATTCCTTTGCATTCTCATTGCTATTGTGTCAGTCCAAACCCTTATTAATTTTGGCCTTCTATTACCTTTCTCTGCAACTATAGCAAATGATCCTATACCAAGCCAGAATTTTAGTGTTCAGAATTATCTTATGGTTAGTACCATCTGTGATCCACTGTCTTGCTGATTATGAAGCAGGGCATACTCTCCCTGCTGAATCAAGTACGGTTAATGGTCTGAGTGCTTTGAGGACAATGTTTTGTATTTGCTATGAACAAAATTCTTAGCAAGAACAGCAACTCCTGGGTTTTGGATTCTACACAGCTGAATAAAGGAGAAGCCAGGTTGGAGCTACTCAGACAAAATCAACTAAAAACACAGGTAACTGGAAGAAAGGGAAGGACATACATCCTGATGCCAAAATCAATCTGACATGAAAGACATATATGAAACAAAACATAGACATAGGACTTTATAAAAACAGCGATCCAGCCCACAGGGCTGCTGAGGGCACTGCCACCTGCATGCCGAGCAAGAATCAGCCTACTGTGAAGTCTCCAGTAAACTGATGGACTGCTGAAGTGTGTGGCTAACTCGAGCCAAACAGGAAAGATTTGGGATATAAGGCAGCTCCCTCTTCCGCTTTCCTCCACATAGAGGATGTGGCAGCCTGGCATCAAATTTTGGCAGCACTGCTCCTTCCCCAACAGGCCACCAGCATTTGTGTGTGTGTGTGTTTGTGTGTATTTGTGTGTGTGTGTGTGTGTGCGATGTGCCCTAGTGATTAATTAAAATCCCTAGTGACAACGAGGTTAGTGACCACAGAAAAGGCTGTCCAAGACCCTTCCTGCCCTGTGACCTGTGGCTTGAGAGAGGGACACAGACTCCAGGATTTAAAAGGCCAAGGCACATCCCTGTGGGAGAGGAGATTAAACCAGGAGGAGGAGCCTTGGGCTGTCTTCCCACATGAGCAGTAACAGTGAGGCAGGAAGGTTCATGATCATAGTAGCTGAGAAGATCGTGAGTGGAACAGCACAACCCCTCCTACCATGCAACCAGTGGCTTGAGAGAATTTAAGCAACCTTTCCCAGCAGCACAGCAATGAGTGGGAGGTTGGCACTCCCACCAAAGAAGAGGAGATCGGAGTGAGAGCAGGAGCAGAATCAGCCCACAACTCCCTGCCCCGCCCTGCCTTGCAGCAACTGGCGTGAAAGGACAGAACCGTGTCAGGGGAAGTGGAGTGGAGATGGCTCTGCAAGGACGAGGAGGAGCCAAATGTACCTGTGATGGTATTGCTTGATTTTATGGTATTTTCATGCAAGTGAACATTGTCTCTAGTCTTTCTGATCCCCTTCAATAACCTTTTGCTTTCTCCTTCATTCTCTCTCTCCTGCCCGCTTCTTCAGTTCCTCAAAGTTTGTGTGATCATTCTTGGTCCTCCAGTCTTGCTTCTTCTGTATTTCTCTTCATTTATCTCTCTGTTTTGTCCCTTATCCTTCTTAAATTTCTGCAACACAGGGTAAGATCACTCTACTAAGGGGAAACTCATGACATACAAGTCCCTGGTTTATGTTGGATTTGCTATATAACAGTAGATCTTGCCTCTGTGCAAGGTACCAAATTAATCATTACCACAGTCTGTCAGTTTCTGGGTTGTACTTAATGAAATTGTTATTGCTAATTGTACTACTTTGCCCAGGATGCCATACTTGTTGCAATCAGTTGTTCTCCCTTGTATGACAACACTGATTTTCAGGGGTCATAATCATCACTACGGTCCAGTGCCAAAGTGCTGGGTGCTGAGCCAAATAGACTGAAACATCTCATCCTTAACAAATTGGGAAGGTAAAATCTTGGGACAGGCACAAAAACCAAGAACCACCTATGCCTAACAAACCTCTCTAAGGAACAGATATTTCCTAAGGAAGCCTTGATGCTAGTAATAAAGCTATCTAGTGAATGAAAATTATAAGCATCAACACAGAAAACAAAACAAAATAAAGAAATAGAAAATGAAATAACACAGAAACAAAATGAAACCCCAGACCTCCAGCCCACTAAGGACAAATCCAAGGGACAATGACATAGAAGAAGTGAGAAGCCACCCACCTGAATTTTCTGTAGTGATAACAGCAGAAGTAAATAAAAACAGATGTATGAGAATACAGAGGAAATCAGAGAACTAATCTCTCAGGTAAAAAGGTGATGATTACCATAATGAAGGATTTATCCAGTAAATATAGAGTAAACATAGGCTAAAAAAATAGAGGAGCATGAGAAAATGATGGAAACCATGAATACCCAACATGGGAAAGATGGAATCCATGAAACAGATTCAAACAGATATCCAGGAGATTAAAAATTCACTGAAAGTTTGCAAAACCAACTGAACAAAACTGAAAACAGAATATCAGTCTAAGAAGACATGATCATAGCAAGAAAACAATCACAAAAAGAAAGATCTCTTAAAAATAGCAAGGGACCATGAAAAAACAATCCAATCCAATAGCTGTGTGATAATGCAATGAATAGCAACATAAAACTGATTGGAATCAATGAAAAAGCAGGAGTCAGCAACAATCTCATAAAAACTCTGTTCACAGAAGCAATGGCAGAAAAATTCACAAGCATAGAAAAGGAATTTGCTATACAGCAAGTGAGGCATATGGAATTCCAATTACTTATGACCAAAATAAGTCTATACCAAGGTATAAAATAATCAAGATTCCAGAAATTCAGCACAAGAGCAAAATATTAAAGCTGTTAGAGAAAAGAAAGAAATCACCTTTAAAGGAAAGCCCATCAGAATCACAGCAGACTTCTCAACACAAATCCTTAAGTCAAGGGGAGCTTGGAGTGAAATATTTCAAGTCCTGAAAGAAAACAACTTGCAACTCACACTGAGGTACCCTGCAAATATATCCTTCAAAATTAATGGAGAAATAAGATATTTTCCTGACAAAAATAACTGATGAAATTCATGACCACCAAACCACCTCTACAAAGTGTTCTGAAAGTTTTTCTAGAAAGAGATAACAAAGAACAAAATTCCAAGAACACCAATAGCAGGAAAAAATTTGACAAGAATAAGCCAATGCATATCAGTTATAATCATCATTGTAAATGATCTCAGCTAACCAATTAAAAGAAATAGACTGGCAGAATTGGTGAAGAAAGAAAAACCAACAACATGTCATATACAAAGAACATTTAGTGCAAAAAGAAAATCATAGACTGAAAGTCAAAGGATGGAGAAAATATTCCATACGACAGGAGCCCTGAAAAAAAGCAGAGGTAGCTATTCTATTTGGAGACAATTTAAACTTCAAGCCAAGATTGATGAAAAGAGATAAAGAAGGTCACTACATACTTGTTAAGGGAACACTCCAAGAAGAGATAACAATCATAAATATAGGTGCACCAAATACAAGTGCGCCCAACTATATAAAACACATATTAACAGACATGAAAAATAAAATAAGCACTAACACAATTATAATGGGGGACCTTAATACCCAACTGTCACGAGCAGACAGATCAACCAGACAGAAAATAAACTAAGAAATATCAGAACAGAACCAAACCTGTAAACAAATGGACTTGGTAGATGTCTACAGACTATTCTACCCAACAACATCATAACATATATTCATCCTAGCTGCTCATGGGACATTTTCCAAAATAGACCACATACTAACCCATAGAACATGCTTAAGTAAATGCAAAGGAATTGAAATCATCCCATGCATATTATCTGAACATAGTGTAATGAAATTGGAAATCAATGGCAAAAGAATTCACAAAAACTCCATAAAAACATGGAAATTAAATTCACCCTCCTGAACAGCCAATGGCTCACAGAAGAAATTAAAGAGTAATTTAAGCAGTATCTACAATTCAATGATAATGCCAATACAACATACCAGACCTTATGGGATGCAATGAAAGCAGTCCTAAAAGGGAAATTTAGAGCAGTGAATTCTCACATCAGGAAGACTAAATTTCTTGTAGAATTTAACGGTGAATCCACCAGGAATTGAGCTTTTCTTTTTTGGTAAGTTTTTAATTAAACTTTTTATTTCATTGAAAGATATTGGGTTATTTAGAATATCTATATCTTCTTGATTCAACTTTGGTAATATGTTTGTATGTAGAAATCTGTTCATTTCTTCTGTTTCCCATCTTGTAAAAGTTTTCTCAGAGTATGTATAGATGATCTTCTGGATTTCCACAGGATCCATTGGCATTCACCCTTTTCATTCCTAATTATATGACTTTGAGTCTTTTCTTTCCTTTTTTGAGATGAGGTTGGATAAGGGTTTATCCATTTTATTTAATCTTTCAAAGAATCAACTCTTCACTTCACTGATTCTTTATATTGTTTTTAAAGTGTGAATTCCATTAATTTCTGCTCCAATCTTTATCATTTCTTCCCTTGTATGAGCTTTGGGATTGACTTGTTCTTTTTCTAGAAGTTTGAGTCTGAATATTAGGTTGTTTATATGAGCTTGTTCTGTTTTCCTGATATGAGAATTCACTGCTATAAATTTCTAGAAAGAATGGCTATTATCTAGAAATCAACCAGTAATAAATGCTGGTGGGGATGTGAAGAAAAAGGAACCCTTCTCCACTATTTGGGGGAGTTTAGACTGGTACAACCACTTTGGAAAAAAACAAAAACAAAGATCTTGTAAATAAGGTCGAGAAGAAGAGTTGAAGGGAAGGTAGGGGGATGGGAAAAATCAAGTTATATCATGTATAGGTGTAAATTCCCTATGATTAATGTGATCATTATGTCTATCTAAACTTTACCAATAAACCTAGTAAAAGACAAAAAGAGCAGTTCCAATGTTCTCCTGAACTTCCCAGTTTTTATCTCATTTTACTCCTGGAGGTGAGTAGGTCCTTCTGAAAGTGGTTCCTCAGGACAGTGAGAGAATTTAGAACAGGACTCTATAGTGCTGTTTGATGATATCATATTACTTAACTTTTCTCATGACAAAATATTTGACATGCAAACTTAGAGAGGAAAGGTTTATTTTGGCTCTCAGTTTGTAGATGTTTCCATCCATAATTGGCTGGCTCCAAAGGCAGGCAAGATGGTAAAGGGGAATTTCAGAGAGGAAACACTTCATGGAAAGTAGAAGACAGCAAAGCGGCAAGTAGCAAGAGACAAGCAACCTTACTTCCACTCCTTATATCTTATTCAGGTTACCTACCCTTAGGGTGGATAGCTGTCACCTCCAGGATAGGGCACCCTTAAGCCTAGCATTATACCATGGTTCAACACCAGCATCACATACCTGGTCACAGCATCACACACCCTACCTCCAGTCACCTCCCAAAAGCCCCACCTATGACCACATGAGGCTTTGAAGGACATCTAGGTACAAGCCAGAACAGAATTATTTTGAAGGTGTCAAATAAAATAATAGAATACCCTAGAAGTATCAAAACATGAGAACAATTTCCCATGGCTAAATTAAAAACTACTCAAAGTAGGATAGTGTAATTTTTAATTATCCTCCTGCAAATTGAATACTGTTTCTATCTTACCTTATCATACCCCAGGTGGCTGAGTTGAGGCAAGATCTGGTGCTGCAGAAAAAGAGAAGACTGATTACTGTTTTTATTCTCCATACTGTAATCACTTCTATACATTTTTCCTTTTGTTTTCACTTCTTTCTCTTTCCACAGGATAATTGGTGGAGTGACATAAAGCACAGTATGATGATCAGGAGGAGGAATATTAAATGGGGCCATGGGAAGATAGAAAAGAATTACTAAGTATTCTTGTTTAGAGGTGTTCTTTGCCAGTCTTATCTGAAGAAAAGGTATGAGTTGGAACCTGATAAACATACATAGAAATGTCACTTTTACAACTATTTAAAGATAAGGAAACCAAGCACTAACCTTTGCTGAGTATCTACTATGCTATGCACTGAGAGCTTTTTAAAACAACACTATGAGGTAGATATCATCATTATTTTATAAAGAAACTGATGCGTAGAAGAAACTTGCCAACCACTGCAGTGTTAGATTGTGACAGAACTGGGATTGTACCACAGTCTTTCTTACTTCAAAGTTCGGAGTCTTTCTGCCATGCCTTGGTTACAGGGCACCTTTTATTCTACATTGGAATGCTTTTAGTCTACCACTATGTTTACCACTTCTACCATTGTTTTCACTCCCTGGATTTTGACCAAAACTCATGGCAATCTTCTATACAACAAAATGGTACTAAAAGCTTCTGTAGGCAAGAAAAAGACAACTTTTGAAAGACCTTAATTTGAGAAATACTAACTCTTCTTTTCTTTTCACAAATTCTAGCAATAAATCCTAGCCTCTAAAACAAACATTTTGTTTACAAATTTGTGGGTTTTTTGCTGGTTATACGAGGATTTGATCAAACTGTGTCTTTCACAGCACTTCCCTAATCAGATGCTGCAGTAAGAATTTTTTACTTATTTGCTTGTTTCTTTATTTCCTTGATTTTTTGCCTTTGATCTAGCATATATTACTTTAGTTCTCACTATGGATTGTTTTGTATATCAGAAATCATACACTTCCTTTTAAAATTTCCTGAAAAAAGTGAAGCAAAGGGGAAAACACATGTAAAGTAATGTTTGCAATCTGCAATACTGAGGCATCTAAAACAAAGGTAAACTTTGGAACTAGATAACTCCAGTGGTTGTTTTGGAGCAAAAACTTTCCGTCAAATGTATTGATCAAGTTAGAAGAATGTATGCACATGAGGCATCATGTGCAGCTCATCTATAGAAATTTTAACTTTGCCCATAAAAACCTGGTTCTTTGAGATGGCTGCACCTCCCTTGGATTGACAAAGAATAAAGGTGCATAGTAGCCAGCTGGCCTAGCAAAATAAATAAACCACTACCCAAATGTTAACCCTCTGAGCTACAGCTTTCGGAGTCATACTCATCAAGAGAAGCTTCAGTTTCTCACAATTACCTTCACTGTGTTATTGTTGAAGCTTTAACATTCACATTTCTACTTTCCTTCTGCTAAGTAATTTTGAATTGTCCAATCCAATTATGTGAATTCAGGCTAAATTTACATTGGATTACAATGCAAATAAGAATATTTTTCACTGATTAGCTATTTGATGTATATATTTTCATTGTGGAGACTGTGGAAGTGCCTCACAGTTGTAATTTCTAGGAAGTCTGATGTACCTTGTTTGCATGAGTGATACTGTTTCCATAATCTCACTTTCATGATCTTGATTATAAATTAATATTTTCTACATCATAACATTACATTTTTTAGCTCCCATAGATGTCCTTGCTCATAATTGAGATTTTATAAAAGGAAAGAACTATTCTAGCAGCCTCTCCCTTATCCACATTCTAATGCTGCATATCTAGCAGCACATTGCTTTTAATAAACTGAATGCTTCTGGGTACATTGCTTTTCAGATATTATGCGTAAGTGAATATAATACATTTAATCCAGTGATTTTTGGGTGATATGTAAATACTCTGAGAATATGCTTTGCTGTACAATGCTTTTCATGTTTGGCTAAGAAGTGGAAGCTGGTATTGAATATCCTTGGTATCAGACTAGAATCTGTGGGGATGGATAGAAGGTAAATGCATATCTCTTAAGAAGAGCTCTCATCTCCCTTCCTGTCAGTGTCTACCGTCTCATGACTGAATGCTAACATTTGCAGAGAGCTATCTTGACCTTAGTGTGATACAGATTTGTATTCATTGATGGCATCTTAGTAAACTTATCTTCTTCCAATTCAGTTGTGTTGATTCTTCTACTTTAGCTGGAATTGGCTTTGATATCCTCAGTGAGATTATTTGGCAAATGATTGTTTCTCCTTAATGTTGTAGTAAGGACAAATGCCTTCTGTTCATGATTAGTAAGCTGCCAGTACATTTTACTTTGCATGTCTCCTTTTAAGAATTTTACTTTTTTTATTTTTACCATCTATATTAGAATATTTACATTTATCCAGATGAGAAGGAAGCACTTTGTGTATCTAAAAAACTATAATTTGAACTATGATCTCAAGAAACAAAATATTTCTGTCTTGCAGAAAGAATCCTTACATCTGTTGCAGTTCAGTGCTCTCTTAGCCCTATCTACCAGAACACTATTAGCCTTCTTTTTCATATATAGGTTAATATATATTATATATAAAGATAATAATTCTTTAATATGCACATGGCCCTGAGTTGTATCCCCAGCACTGAAGGAAAGGATACTAAAAGAAAAATATAGTGTGTATTAATTTATACGTGCTTTCTTTCACATGACATAAGTTGAAAGAAGACAAAAAGTGCCAAGCAAACATGAGTCTATAATTGGGATAATCCTGATCAATAGTAAAGAATAAGCTATAATGTAAAAACCACTGTTAATTTCCTATCCTCTTGTATTGAAATTCTGTATGATTTTTATTGTTTTTGTGTTGTTTTGGTTTGTCGTCGTTATTTTGTTTTTTTTTTCTCTTTAAAATGAAAAAACTAAATGAAAATGATGGTTTAGGTATTTGTGTGAAAGAAACCAAAGCAAATTTGTATTACTATAAGTAGAAGGCATAATATATTTGTGCTATTGAAAGTACAAGGAATATTTAAAAGAGGGATACAGACTTTAGATGAGGAGAACAGGATGTAACTTCCTGGTTAGGAAAAAATGAAAACCCTTCCACTAAGGCACTCAACAGTCATTGTATTTAAGACATTGAACATTATCAAATAAAATTCTGAAATGAGGGGCTGGGGATTTAGCTCAGCGGCAAAAGCGCCTGCCTGGCAAGTGCAAGGTCGTGAGTTCGGTTCCTGGTACCGGAGAAAA